>NW_022111300.1:1704881-1785474 GCF_000313985.2 Echinops telfairi | reverse complement strand
GCAGGGCTCAATGTGAGACACCTAGGGAAGCCTACAACCCCAACTTCCAGGGAGTCTCTTTCCTTGCTTGCAGGCTGACCAAGCCTTGTATCCCTCCGCCCTTCAATTAACCCCACCTGCTTTTGCTGGCCAATTAAGGATGATAAGCTAACAAGCTCAATGAAGTAACCTTGCTGTGAAGCACAGGAAGTTACAAAGAACCATTCTTTGTTGTAATTAGGATCCACAGGTCGCCTGGGATTAATGGTAGCAAATATACTAATGAATATGGGACATTGTAATGCTTGTTGACCACAGTAATATTCAGTCCTGGGAGGACCCTTGAAATGACAAACATAACCACAGGTGAGGCAAATAAGAAGGGCAGCCCAGGAAATCCAGCCTTCCCGGAATTTCAATGCTCATCTGTAGAAGTGCACTGGTTTCATTTCTCTGGAGAAGCAAGCCCCAAACAGATATGAACAGTAGCCCTCGGAATGGTAAATCTTGTGGCATTAGGAACAATGAAAGACAAGCCAATACTCCTTTCAATACTTCATCTTTCTACTTTCCTAAAACAAACCCCATGAAGGTTGATCTTACAGCTACTCTTCCAGTTAGGGGATATTGCTGAGCAGATTCAGCAGTGCTTTTTATATGATTTTATATTTCACTCTTCTGTAAACTATCTACATTGTTTTGACTACATCCATTATACATATGAGCAGGGCACCCATGATTTTGTTTCAGACAATGGTTGATATGCACACGGATTCAGTAATTCTTAGAAACCATGAACCCTGCAGAGGACACAGGACTCAGATGAGAACCGAGTATGTTTGGGGTGCGGATGAAAGTAGAGGAAGCAGTGGGAGGACACAGGAGAGATGCTCTGAGGGCACCAGTGTCATCCGTGTGAGGAGCCTAAGCCTACAGGTGTAGCCTGTGGACCCAAACAATCCTTCATTATTTTATGTTAAATATTTATTTGAAAATAATTTAGTACAGGGCCAATTAGACTAAAGCCTAAATCACATGCAATCTGATACATTGGAATACTAGAAATTTTAACTTTTTCCCAAGAAAGTGGTGGAAAGAAGCTTTTGATCTGACATTTTTACTAAGATGACATAGGGAGCAGGGGTAGCAGAGAGGAGCACTTTGAGTCTGTGTCTCTTTAAAGAAGGAGGAGTGTGATGGGTAGAAAGAAGTCAAATTCCAAAGAGCTATCCCTTTGGAATTTACTGGTTGGGTGTTTTATCAAAGTATCATTACATGGTGAGGTACCTGATATTTCGCAATATGGGAAATAAACTGATAGATAATATAAAGGATAAAAATAATACTATGAACAACAAAAATAGTCTGAAGAATTTTTGTCAAGGAGTTTAAGTTTACTTAATTCTGAAAGAAGAGACAGGAAAAATAGATTTATTTTGAAATACAAAGCTTCTATCCTCTTATGTTAGGTATATTGCTATATTTTACCTTCTATTTTGCATATTAAATTGGATTCTGGTCTACAATATTGAGAACCAGAATACCTGTTATGAATAATATAATAAAAGGCAAAGGCCTTGAAAATCAAGAAACTAGTACTATAAGAAATTATGTATTCTTTAAGTTGAAAACAAGAATTATTTTTTTATGGATAAGTATTTAAAAATATCTCCATCTTTCTCTGAAACAGGAAACAAATTAACTAACATTATAGTCTCTACAGGCATGAGGTTCAGTTTATTGTGTCATGTAAATTCATATTAAATATAAATGAATATCTCATGAATTTAGATGGCTTTTAGTTCTTCCTACCAATACTTTTAGATAAACACTACTGTATTCTTACATGGGAGAAATGAGTGATAATCTTTCTCATGCTCTTTATAAAAAGCAACAAATTCTGTTAGGGATGATGGGAAATGTTGGAAACAATCGTGATGGTGATTATACAATATGATTAACAAAATTAATGTCATTGATTGTGCATGTAAAACATTTAAACACAACGAATGCTTTGTTATATACTCACCATAATATAAAACATTTAGGTGGGCAAATGACAAAAGCTGTAAATAAGTGATTAAAATAGAGACGGATCTGGATTCCAGGTCTTGAGGAAGGACTCACAAGGCCAAGTTTACTAGGTCAACATTTCATAGTAAGCATGCAAAGAAATAAAGAGAAGTTAAAGAAAGGAAAAGAACCTAGGAAGACTCAGGAGGTCTTACCCATCAAGTTGCTGTCAGGTACCGCAGAGTCACTTCCGACCTCTAGCTGTTCTATGCACAGCAGAACTAAACGTGGCCCAATCCTGCACCATCCTCACAATCATTTCTGTGCTTCGGCTCGGTGGGGCAGTCACTGTGGTGATACACTGCCTGAGGACCTTCCTCTTCCTTGTCGCCCCTCCACTTTCTCAAGCATGATGGATGTCCTTCACGGAGAATGGTCTCTCCTGACTATCTGCCCAAAGGCTGTGAGATAAAGTCTGGCCATACTTTGACCATCTTTCTTCCAAGAGAGACTTGCTTGTCCTTTTGGCCGTCCATGGTACTTTCAATATGCTTCCCCAGCACCGCTATTCAAGCACACCGATTCATCTTCAGCTTTCCTTATGCGTTGTTGAACTTTCACAGGCACATGAAGCAATAGAAAATACAATGGCATGATCAGGCACATCAAAGTAACATCCTTGCTTTGCAACACCATAAAGATGTCTTGTGCAATAGGTTTATCTAATGCAATGGGTCTTTTGATCTCTTGACTACTGTTTCCATGAGCATAGATGATGGATTCAAGTAAGACAAAATTCTTTGCAACTTCAATCTTTTCTCCATTTATCATGATACTGCCTATGGGTCCACTTGTAAGCATTTTTGGCTTTCTTTACATTGACTCATAACCCATAATGAATGCTGTAATCCTCGATCTTCATCAGCAATGTCTCAAGTAATCTTCACTTTCAGCAAGCCAGGTTATGTCATCTGCTTATCAAAGGTTCTGAATTAGCCTTCCTCAAATCATGATGCCACATTCTTCTGCATATAAAGAAGCTTCTCTGATTATTTGCTTTGTCTCCAGATTGAATCAGTGTGGTGAGAGGATACAACCCTGACACATACCTTTTCGAATTTTATAGCATGTCGAAATCCTTTGTCCTGTTCGCACAACTGCCTCTGGATCCGTATACCATTTCTACGTGAGCGCAATGCAATGTCCTGGAATTCCCATTGTTTTCAAAGCTATCCCGAGTTTGTTATGATCAACACCATTGAATGTCTTGGCATAGTTAATAAGACACAAGTAAACATCTTTCTGCTAGTCTCTGCTTTCAGTCAAAATCCATCTGACATCAGCAAAGAGATCCCGTGTTTGAAGTGCTTTTTGGAATCCAGCCTGAACCTCTGGCTGCTCGCTGTAAACCTACTGCTGCAGCAGTTGTTAGATGCCCTTCACCAGAATTTGAGTTGCATGTGTTACCAATGACATCGTTCTATCATTTGAGCACTCTGTTGGGCCACCTTTCCTTGGAATGGGGACAAATATGGATCGCTAACATTTAGTTGGCCAAGTAGCTGTCTTCAAAATTTCCCAGCACAGATGAGTGAGTGCTTCCAGTGGTTCATCAGCTTGTTGAAACATTTCAACGTGTATCCCAGCAATCCTGGAGCCTTAGTTTTAGCGAATGCATTCAGTGCTGCTTGCACTTCTTTCAGTACCTTTGATTCTTGCTCATATGCTACCTCCTGAAATGGTGGGATGTGGACTAGTTTTGGTGGAGGGCACGGTGGCTCTATGTATTCTTTTGATTTTCTTTCGATACTTCCTGCATCATTCAATATTTTTTCCATAGACTCTTTGAATATTGAAACTCCAGGCTTGAATTTTTCCCTAAGCTCTCTCAGTTTAAGACATGTTGTGCTTGTTCTACCTTTATGGTTTTCTACTCTAATCTACATAGATTGTAGAATTGCACATTTCATTATAAAATATGATTGTGTCGAGCTGCCCTTTGGAGTTTTTGTTCACCTCTTTGGCTTCATCATTTCTTCCATTTGCCTTCACTGATCTGCTGCTAAGAGCATGTTTCAGACTCTCCTTTGACATCCACACTGCCTTCTCTCTCCCTTTCTTTCTTGTCTTTTTAATGACCTTTTGCTTCCTTCGTGAATGTCTTGATGTCCTTCCACAATTCATCAGGGCTTCTGTCATTAGGGTTTAATATAGCAAATCTCTTCTTGAGATGTTTCCAAAATTCACGTCGGATAGAGTCAAGGTCATATCTCGGCTCTTGTGGACTTAATTTAAATTTTCTCGAGCTTCAACCTGAATTTACATATGAGCAATTGATGGTTTGTTCCACACTCAGCCCTGACTCAGTTTTAGCTGCTAAGTTTGAGCTTTTCCATTGTCTCCTCACATAGACGTATTCACTTTGCTTTCTATGTACTCCATCTGGAGAAGTCCATGTGGCTAGTTGCCATTTGTGTTGTTGGAAAAAAGTATCTGTTGTGAGCAAGTCGTTAGTCTTGCAACATTCTCTCATGTGATCTCCCGCTTTGCTCCTATCACCAAGACGGTATTTTCAACTAGGGTTCCTTCCTATTTTTTTCCAGCTGTTTGCATTCCAATCTCCAATAATTATCAGTGCGCTTCTTGATTGTGTGTTGAATCAATCTCAGTGTGAAGAATTTGGTAGAATTCTTCAAGTTGTTCATCACTAGCTTATACAGTGTTTCATAAATTTGAATAACAGTTGTATTGATTGTATTTCCTTGAAGGAGAATAAATATAAGCCTATCACAGTCATTGTAGCAAACCTTGACATGTCCTTATGAATGCATTCCTTATTAACCTCTGAGAAATTGATCTTGATGCATTCCATTTCATTTTTGAACACTCCCAATTTTCCTAGATTCTTACTTCGTCATTCCAATTTCTGATTATTAGATTTTTGCAGTTGTTTCTTCTCCTCTTGAGTGGGGCCCCGCCCTCAAATGAATAACCCAAAGGCTGCATCCCTCAAATGAAAACCCATCAGGCTTTGCTCCATTCACATCACCAAGGTCGACTCTGCTTTGAGGAAGCAGCTCCTTCTGCCTCCCCTTTTGAGTGCCTTCTGACCCAGGGCCCCCTCCCGGGATGATCACCACCAATGTTCGGCTTCCATTCATTGGGTCTTCAGCATCGGACAGTATTTCAAGGCCACGCATAAGCATTTTCAAGAAATACTTCCTTCAAACTGGGCAGCTGAGTCCTTTATACCCACAAAGTAGGACATTTTTTAAAGACTTCATGTTTTAATTAACTATACAGGGCTTCCTACTCCTGTTTAGTTATGGTATCAGAAACGACATTTGTAAGTTTACTTTGCAATTCTTAAAATGTTAAAGCTTTGTATGCTTGGTCCTCATGATTATGCAGGTCTTATTAATTCTCTGTTGGTTTTGAATGACCGCTTCGCTGGGTAAAGAATTCTTGGTTGGCAAGTGCTTTCATTCAGTATTTTAGAGACGACGGTAAGCTCGAAAAGTCTTGTCACAAGTGTCCCACTTCCCACATGCGGGGATTTCTTCCAAACAGAATTGTTTAACTCTGTCTCTGAGATAAATGGAAGACTACAGACGACTTCGCTCAGTAATGTCCTTGTCTCAGTCTCTTGTTGGGAGCCTTCAGAAAAAGGTCCAGTAACACACAGGGACTTCTGAAGGCAATTGCTGAGCCAGATACATTCAAGGCCGACAAATCAGTTCAGAAGGCTTGGGCAATTTTGTAGGGGGAGCCCTTGAGGGAGTAATCCTGAAAGATTTTCTTAAAGAACAGAACATGATCATTTGGGGTTTATTATGAATACATTTTCTGAAAATTTCAACCTTCATTAGTGAGAAAAAGATAAACATTACTGAGCAGAGGATTTTTTTTTTCCCCTTCAGGGCAATGCACCTGCAGCAAGGGCTGCTTTCTGAGAATGTTGTTGGGAAAACAAACACATAAGTTTACAGTCCAGATCACGCCCCTCCAGGTTTCCTTTGCTCCCCCAAACTCAAAGAACATGGAAAAGGAACTTGAATTGGGTGTCTGAAGGATGCTAAAAGCGCTGTGTTGACATGGTGTAAATTGAAGGTACCAGACTTCTTTGTTGAAGGGTTATCAAATAATGGCAAACTCACTGCCACCGAGTCCGTGTCCACTCATAGAGGGCGACCCCATAGGGCAGAGTAGTTTCTGAGACTCTGACTTCAGGGGAGTGGAAAGCCCGTGTATCTCCCACGGAGCAGGTGACCTTGAAGCCAACATTATGCCACCTGGGATCCCATAGAAGGGTTAGAGAGATAGGAAACAAAAAAACAGATTTAGAAGATACAGATTGAGATGAAGGAAATGATATGTCGAGACATGATATTTTTACACATTGCTATTAAAATAACATTATAGCAAATGCTTTTGACTAACCCCAAATCATTCGCTCAGGTGTCTTCAGACCCCAAGAGATCTGGGAAGAAGTCAGCACTGATTCTTATGGAAAACACTTGATGTGTTATACATGTCTCTATTGTATTTCAGATAATAAACAATCAAAGAAAAACAAACCCACAAACCCACTGCCATTCAATCGATTCTGACTCCTGGCGGCCCCACATGACAGAGCAGAACTCCCCCTGCTGGTTGGGGACCTGTCGCACTTCACAAGAGTACAACGCCTCCTCTTTCTCTGTCTGAGCGGCTGGTGGTTTTGAACTGCTGAGTTTGCTGTCTGGTGGTTTTGAACTGCTGAGTTTGCTGTTAGCAGCCCAACAGGTAACATACTTCATTTTTCTTCTTCTGAAAATCAGTTGTGATCAATTAATTGACTAAAATGCAATGAATTTAATTCATTTTCAGGTTGCGTCATTGTAAAATACCAAGTTATAAATTAGAGAGATCAGTGAAGAGTAAGATCTATAAATTATATAATAATGATTTTAAAGAGCTCAAGTCAATTTTTTTATATAGAACTCTTTTCTTTCTATGAAATTCACAGTTAATGGGAGACAATGTGAACATGTTTTTTAGAAGTTCCCAAAATGAATGTGCTAGATTAATGATTAAAAATTAGAAAATAAGAATAATCCTATTGAATATTAACTATGGCATAATACTAGAGGATCCCATTTATAAATCCATTTCTATTTGTTGAATTTCTGCCAATTTTCAGTGAGATATTATAATTGGTTGCTAGAAATACCAGCTTGACCTTTCTACTTTTCTATTTAATGATTGCATTATATTGAGTATAATGCTGACTCCATGAAGCAGAAATTATAACCATCTCCTTGGGAAAGAAGATAATAATGTTATTCATAGTCTAAGACTTTGGTTTCATCTAGAAATAAATGTCATTAGAAAGATGCACTGAAGTAATGCATAATTATTATTACAACTAGAAAGTAAACTTTACTTATGAGTGATATTAATGTTAATGTTCAATAATTTCTACATGATCTTTCTCTGATATGAGTACAAATATGGATTTCTTAGGGATTTTCATAAGGCAATATCTTCCAAATTTCCTGCCACAAATAAGTGATCACTTCCAGGGTTGTGTCCACTTGTTCAAATATTGCCATTACTATAATGTCAATTTTTGGCTTCTTATTTTTCTCCAATGCTTCAATGCTGCTTGAACCTCTTCCTCCAGTACCATTGGTTCTTTAACATATGCATCTTCTGAAAGGATTGGATGGGCACTAGTCCTTTGCAGCACAGTTACTGTGCATTCCTTCCATCTTCTGCATGACTGGATATTTTGCCCAAAGCATTTTTCAATATTGCAACTGAAGGCTTGAAGTGTTCTTTAAGTTCTTTCCCTTGAGAAATGGAGCGCATGATCCTTCCTCTTGGTTTTACATTTCTAGATCTTTGCACATTTCATTGTAATACTTTATCTTCCATAGCTGCATTTTGAAAGCTTAAAAAATGTAACAGCTTTATTGACATATAATGCACATATCATACAGTTCAATGGTTGAAACAATTCGAAAGAGTTGTGCAGTTGTCTCCACGATCAATTTTAGAATATTTTCTTCTTTCTTGTAGTCATTATTATTAGCTTCCCATTTCATCTCAACCTCCCCTGCCATGACCCTAAGAAAGTATTTATCCCATTACTGGCACTATCGGTCTGCCTACCCTGGATATCATGTAAAGAAAAATACACAAAACAAAAAAAAGACCCAATAACAATAATAAAACAAATCAGAGAAAAACCCTCAGTCAGGCAGACAGCAGAAAATAATAAAACTAGGAAAATATAAATGAGTCCAAAGGGAGAACCCATGCCACAGTGTTAAATCTTCTCCTGACTACATCGGCTTTAGCTCACTTTCCCAGAACAAAGCGATCCATATCCCTGGTCAATGGCCAGAGGGGATTCATGGCAGGCTTCATCCACCTGAGGACCGTGCAAGTGGCTGTCATTCATAACATACGGAAAACCCAGTGCTCGGAATTTAAGCTCTAATACCTTTCCCTCCTGTGGTCTTGGATTTATTATTTACAATCCTTGGATCACACATGCTGGTGTCCTTCTGCATGGACTGACATGGCACCTTACTTAGCTGGCTGCTTGTTTTACAACCAGCCCAGAAGAGCTCCAAAGGATGGTTTTTCTGATCACTGGGTACTGGCTGATTTCTTCACGGCACTTTGTTATACAGCACACAAATCTTCAGTCATCGCTTCTTGAAGGCAAGGATTGTTCTTAGATTAGGGCTATAAATAAAGCACTTGAAATCATCTGTCCAGCACTTTTATCACTTCTTCCATTGGTGGTAGCTCTTTATTGCTCAAGAGCAAGTTTCAGAGTCTCTTCTGACATCTCTTTTGTCTGTTCTTTCTTGCTTGTGTTTTCAATGAACTGTGTGTTGTTTTTCCACCTATGGAAGTCTTAGATATCACTGCAAAAAACGTGTTTGGTCTTCATTCGTTAGTATTCAATGCATCAAGTATATTCTTGGAATTGTCTCTAAATTTGGCTGAAATATACTAATAGTCATATTTTGACCCTTTTGGATTTGTACTAATTTTTCAACCTCCATTTGAACTTGCATTTGATCAAATGATGATGTGTTCTTCAATCTGTCCCTGATCTTCTCATGGATATTAATTGAACAGCTTCATTCTCTCCACAGATGTAGTCAATTTAATATCTCTGTTTCCCATCAGGTAAGGTCCTTTTTTTGAAAACATGATGTATTTGCAACAAATAAGTCATCGTTCTTCAAAACTCTATGGTGCCATCTCCAGAGCTGTTTCTATCAGCAGGGCCATGTTTTGCAACTGCTGATCCTATTGTGTTTCCAACTTTCTCATTCCAATCACCAGTTATTATCACTGCATTTTAATTGCACATCTGATCAATTTCAGACTGGAGGAGCTGGTAAAATCTTCCATTTCCTCTTCTTTGGCATCCTTGCTTCATGCATAAACTTGAATAATAGTTGTTGGCATATGGATATTATCCTAACACTGACAGCTTCATATTTCAGGAGAGGTCTTGAAGTGTTCTTTTTAATGATGAATACAATGTCATTTCCTTTCAATTTATCATTCCCAGCATAGGGGGCTCTGTGATTGTGTAATTGAAAAATATATTTTAATGTTTTTTTAACTATCTGAAATATTGAAAAAATTGAGGTGACCTCAACACTTAGAAATAAAATAATCATATAACCAGGACTTTTGATGACACATACAATTGATGACTGGTCGGTTTTATTGTGAGAACATAAAGATGCATGCGACGCTACACAGTGATCCGTTTTCTTGTGCATCAACCAATTTTCTTTTCATGACTTTATTTAGAACAATTTAAGGTAGCAGAAGTATGCTTCTTGTTAAAGGAGGTATTCTATGAAAACTATGGATTGTTTAGAAAAACAGGATCTTTTCTCAATCAGTGTGAGATGACTAGAAGTTACAGAGATAGAGAGGGAATGTCCCTAATTATTCATTGAAGTACCTTGCAGAATATATACACTAATCGTAACTAAGAATTATTCTACCTTTTTTAAGGGGCTAAAAATTTTCAATCCAAATAAGCAGATCCATAAAAACTGAGAATATGCATACTCTCCAGAGATGACATTTCATAAAAGATATTAATGCCCAATTCTTCCCACCAACAGTGTCAGAGTTAGCTGGGAAAATACTAAATGCAATTTCTACATTTCTCTCTCTGCTAAGCTCGGTTTATTATACTGATATATTTGATACTTAAACTTAATTATGATTTCACTCCCAATCAGAGAGCTGAATTTATAGTCTGAAAAAAGCATGGATTTAGCAGATTGGATTGCATAATCTTTACTATTAATATTGAGCTCTAAATTTAATAGCCTAATGTAGTGGTATATAACTACTGTGCTAGTGGATAATGTCAAAAAACTGGCTGAGCAAGAAGATATAGTTAACTTGCCAATGCAAGAAATTCATAGTGCCTTGGAATTTTTTAGTTTGTAGCTTTATGACCTCTGTTGAATATTTTATCACTATAAAATCAGAGTAATATTATCATACAATAGATTTAATAGTATTAAATTTTGTTAATAATATGAAAGTATATATTAAAAATGTAACAATTATTTTTAAATTCATCATTTAAAATTTTATTTTTCTATATTAACAAATTCCTAAAAGCTGCATAAAATTTGCATATTACTATCATTGAAACGGCTTCAGAAAGACTCTCACATCTAAACTTAGTCTTTCTTTTCTATAACCTTTTATAAGAATCCACCAAGACATTATAACTTACAGTGTGATTTCAGCTTGTTTTACTTTTTTATGTTAGTTGGCTTAAAATCTTTAAAGAGTTTATCCATTAAATACATACTTGACCCATATGTGCACACGTGTGCATGTGTGGGAGTCAGAGGGTACAATTCTGATGGTTTTAGTATATCCGAAAATCATCAAAACTGCACTCAAAGATTATGAGTATTCTGGAAGTAAGATTTATTTGTGTAGGATGTATTGGGGATAATCTCTATGTCATTCATATATTTCATGAAACACGTTTAGTAGATTAGTACAGAAACCACAGAATTTTCCCATGCTTTAAAGAAAACCTATCTAGCACCTGCTTTGTATAAAAATGTTTTGTAATTGTATTTGCTCTTGTAATATTTTTTGGATGATGTTGTGCTGACTCGATTTTATAGACTCTTACCACATATCACTGCAGCACAGACAGTTCTCAGAGATAATGACTGTGATAAAACTCAGCAGAGTAGCACAAAAGCAGGCCCGATTCTCACTTTGTGTGTTGTGGCTGTCTGAAATTTTATTGGCTATCATAGAATAAACACTGACATTAAATTGTATTTTCATGGGCCATCCGCTCTGAGGAGGAGCGTTTCTGTCCTCACTCCGCTCCCCCTCCTGCCACGGTCCTTGTGTTCCTCCATGTCCGGTAGAATCGTGCTGCAGGTGGGGATCTGGTGAGTGGGAGAAAACTCCGTTCATGACCCTGTACACCGGTGTAAATATGAAGCAATGTGGCTCACCAATCAATTCTATTACCAGAATCGACTTGTAACATGTCTGTCCCATATCATTGTATCAAAATCCCTACTGACTCAAATTTCCCACCAAGATTTCAGAGTGCTTTTCGTTACTGAAAACACATGGTATCAACAGAAAATTCAAAGGAGAAAATACTTCAGTCACAAGAAGGTTAGAAACAGCAGAGCAAATCCCAGACTGGATAAACTACTTGTTCACAACTATGTGACTCTTCAGGAGCAATTCTATTCTGTACACCTAAGTCAGAATAGGGGTGTCAAATCGATTCCATCAACAACAGATAAGATAGTAATACTTAAAATATATGTTCAAGTGATCGTGCAACTTAATAGTAGATGTGGGCTTAAAATTTGTGTCTTTCAGACAATGGATCTTTCAGTAATTCCATATTGTCTACCCCTTTTTATGCCCCCACCCCCAGATCTCTACATTGGCTTGTGAAAATTTCTAAACAGTGACTTTCAACTGTTGACATCAGACTGCGCTGATAAAAACAAGACATTTTTTAGCATTTGCAGGGACACATTTCCCATCTCATGTGTTTCTCTGCAGGAGCCAGCGTCTGTTTACCCTTCACAATTATGAAGCAAGAAATGACCACATACCATTCTTGTGAGTCTGATAGTGGTGGGCACACAGAATTAGTATGAGAAGCCCCATGCCTCATTATTCCCGATAAAGAATCTTTAGCAAATTCGTAAGCTATTTTTTCCAATTTCATCCTCTATATTCCTCCACTATGAGTCTATTTTTCTTACTTTTCATGCAATTTTCTCTTTAATCCTAAAATTGTCTATACTTATAACTAACTTGAGACAAGCTATAAAATATACATTAATTATGGTGGTTAATTTTAGACTAAACTATTGGTCAAATTTCATTATAGTGTCATTTTTCTTCATTTGGAATACCAAGTATATGTACGATAATAGGATTTTAGGTCAATGATCTGAAAGCAACTGTTTTTGAAATCTGTAAACATCGAAGACATATGGAAACCACAGTTGTACATTCCCCCCCACCCACCCAACGGAGGATTTCATTAAAATGTGTACCTCTCTACAATGCACATAGACTTCACTATCATGGAGTGCTGACACATAGCAATCCTAAGAGAGGTCAGAAGAATTCCAGGGTACCAGCCATCACTACCAGCCACCCTAAAGTAGACCACATTACAATGTCGTGGACGAATTGTTGGAAAATGTGTAACAAAACCCTAAACACTGAAACAGCAACAAAGAACACTACACTGACTGGTCTGATGCCCTCAGATTACAACTCTCAGTCACCTTTAAACTCAGGAAATTAATTCATCTGTGTGGTTTTGCTTTCAACCAAATATTAAGTAAGGACTATAAGACTAACGATAACACCAGGGAGGTATGTAATTCTTAGAACACTCAACCCTCCGAAGTGAAAAGGGCAGCACTTGCCCGGGGATAAAACTCAGACAAATGGGAAGGGAGACACAGGGAGAAAGTAGGCAGCATGCTGTTAAATTACGGCGATTAGAATCAATGTGACAAATCAACATGTGTGGGAACTGCTGAATGATAGACATTTGTGCTGCAAACTTTCAACCAAATCAGAATAAAAAAATAGTTTTTGTTTTAAGTGTTTGTGGGGCTAGACAATAGTATCAAAACTATATGTCTGGTAGTCTTCTAATGTATGCAGGACAGGGAATGAACTATGGTGGAATATGCTACTAAAAAGATGTCAAAACCCCAGAATGTCCCATAAATTTCAAGTCTGCGTTGATTCTACCCAGTCTCAATGGGATGGCCAAGATGATGCACGAGCTTTCAAAATGTTCTTTAGAATAGCGCTACAGCTTATCAGTGGAGACGACGGGCGGGGTGGTTGTAGCGTGACAGCGTCTCCAACAGATTTTAAAAAAGTAATCAAGCTTTTTTTTTTTGAGGGGGGGTAGGGTGGTG
Source organism: Echinops telfairi (assembly GCF_000313985.2). NCBI lineage: Eukaryota > Metazoa > Chordata > Mammalia > Afrosoricida > Tenrecidae > Echinops > Echinops telfairi. The sequence goes on along the minus strand of NW_022111300.1, from coordinate 1,771,987 downwards.
AAAGATTTCTATAAGAAATCAAGACTATTTCTAGTTTAAAGTCTTACAAAGTAGAAAACACCTGTCCTGGAATAATGGGTTAAAACTCATTTTGCGCTTAAGAATAATTGTCCTTAATTTGCAACATAGCCTTTTCATAATTGTAAAAGCTCTGTACACAAAATTCATAAATAATTTTATGTGCCCAATCACAGTATACAAATATTAGGATTTTTTTTCTATCTCATTTCTATTTTTATTCCTATATTGTTTGATAATTAAATCGTGTTCTCTCTGAATTCTTCTCATATAACAGTCTATGTAAGATAGAAATAAACTCAGTAGTTAAACAAGTTTGACAGTACTGGGTAAATTGTTCTATGTTTACCCATCTGCAAAGTCAGGATTTTCAAGTAGAGTAGCTTAAAATGGAGCCACTATTTCTGTCTTTGTAACCAAAAATATAAAACAAAATCGGAATTTAAAATCATGCAAAAATACTTTTTATTAATTAGTGTTTATGTACTAGACATTGTGTTCACACTTTCAAGATAGCACTACAGTGCAGGGAATCATGTATGTGGCTATGATCTTTGTTCCTCCCAACAAACTTTTTGCTCAAAAGTCTGAGTAAGAAGGCTAACGAATACACTGATAGGATGATATGATCCAGCCATGACTGATTGTTAACAGGATTAAGTGTGAGTGTTGTCCTGGGCATAAAATGAGCCATCCCAGAAGTAGGAATGGAGATCTTACTACCAACAGAAGAGATGCCAGCAGTGAAGCACATCTTTGGACACAGAGATTACGTGAAACCTCCTTGACCTAGGAGACAGATGTGACACCAGGGGAGGAGCGATGGAGCACGGGAGCGGAGCAGAAGCTAAAAATCAGGGCCAGACCACGAGACAGAGCAGAAGCCTTTCCAACACACGGAGCAAATAAAGTGGATGTTTGGGGCAGAAAGCTGGGTTGTGGAGTAGGGTCTATCTAGGCACTTCATGAGGAGAACTCGCTGAGTACCTTCGGGCTGAGGATTGCAGTGGAGTGGCATTATTTGTGCATTTGTTGTCAGCCCTGAAAGAGCTTTGTAATACTGTCCTAGCAAGGCAGAAGCCAGGCTAAGTGGTTCAAGGCCAGAAGCGGCTATCCTGATTGAACCGTTGTAGCCTGGACATTGTTCATCTGAATGGTAAACTGCTAACGTCCCTAATGTAGCCATGATCATGAGTATGGTTTGCAGCTTCTGTGTGGTCATTGCAATGAATTGCCAGACCCAGGTGAGAAATTCAGGGTCCCTAGGAGGATGGCAGGTGGCAGAATCGGTAAGAGGGCTGGTGGGTGGAGGCAAATATGATCCCTAAGCTGAATGTAGTAAAATGAATTTATGGTAGATCAGTAAGCCTAGGAAAGTGCCAGGGGCTCAATACTTATTTGTCCAAAGAACTTCCCCTCCCTTTCGAATGAATTGAACCAGTGTTTCATTGTCCACCTCTATCATCTGCCTGAACTGACAGAGCAGGAAGCTCAGATGCCATCAACAATGCCATCATACATGTCTTAAGCCTTCTTTTATTGCTACAGTTCACTGTTTGGGGACAATAGGACATGCTACTTTTAAAAGAAGTCTCCACTTCCATGTCTTCCAAATCTTACATTTACTATGTGTTTGTATTTTTTTTAAAGACTAAAATATATATACATCTGTATTTCAGATTCTGCTTTCAAATACTTCTCTTTTATTAACAGAAATGAGAGATATGAAAACATCCTGACCACTCTCTGTATAATAATCAGCGTCCTGGTTGTTAAAACACTATCAAAAAATGAAAAAGTCTGAAGTTCTGATCTTGAAAGAACACTAGAAAAGTAAAAAAAAAAATCTTTTGAATTAATAAAAAATATTTTGAAACTGATTGTGGTAGCAATAGTACAACACTTCTTCACATGACTGAACTATTGAATGGAATAATAAAATGGTTTGGGAAATAAATTAGGAAGAAAGTGCAGTTTTTCAAAACATCCTTGGAACAAGAAGTTTCACATACTAGAATTCTACACATAAGAATGTCTTTGGGTATTTGTTTGGGTCCCGCAAATAATATCGTCAGTAGATTCTGGATAAATATTTTGATGAGAACATCAGCAATGGACAGAAATGGCTTCTAGAATTGAGAGTCAGGATGAATCACACATAATCATTACAAATAAGTTACTTTATATCACTAATGAACTCAGTGTTCAAAGTTCAATAGTTTAAGTCATATGGAATTGTCCTAATTAAGCAACATTAACAATAAAATGGTCCAGAAGAATGAAAAAGTGATCCCACTTCTGAAAATTATTCATTTTTCTTATAGTTTTTTAATTTTTTAGTTATTTAAGCAAAACAGGGCTGTTTTCAGCTGAGAGAACTAAAAGCAAAAGGCCCCTTATCAAAGGTTCAGTAACTGCCAGTGTGTTCAACCCTTTATTTTGATGTATTCCAACAGCAGCATATTTTAAACATTTCTGATAATATTGAATAGTCTCATAACATTACTCATTCATTACTAATCATTGGCACATATTTTAATATCCTTTAGTAACGTCTTAATTCAGAAAAATCAATAAATGAAGAAAGGTAACTAGTACAAATACTTCTGTCTATAAACCTTGCAAAATTCTTCGCTTATGTCTTTAGGCTAAATTTTTCTCCTTATCTGTAAATTGATATATTTTCATGAGCGAGACTTAGAGGAAAGAAGAACAGACTATGGCACTTTGCATTTTCATGCAAGGAAAAGATGGACAAGATCGAATTGCAAGGCAGTCTCTCCTCTATACTTTTCTAGAGTAAAGGTCTCCAAAGGGAGAAAGAGGCTCGGGGAGTAGCATTAGATGGGAGGAGACTGGAGCAAACACTTGGAGCAGAGCCCCAGTTTGGCTTAGCAGCAGTGGATCCCTGTTCCATTTTCCCAGGGACTTCCAACCCCAGGGAAGAGCACAGAGGGCCCCGAGGAACCCATTGACGTATTCCTGTTAAGAGATAGGTGGACAAGTTTGAATGTCATTATATACTCTGTTAACTATAACTGTGACATAATACACACAGTGTCCCAAAGAGCCTGGGAAAGGACAATGAAGTCCATGGTGATTGAAGGCGCTGCTCAAGTGCACGGGTAAGTCTGTAAGCTAGTGGGGACAGTTGTCCTTGTCTAAATACAACAAGATGATGGTAGCAGGGACTGACTCATATACTTTAAAATAGGATTAAGACACATAGTTGAGTCTGATCTAGGGACAACACTACCTGCAATAATCTCTGTGGAAATATTTTGGTAATATCTGTTAGCTGTGAGTCGAATTTGACTCTGAAACACTTTACTTCTAGGAGAAGGGACCGGGAAGAGTGAGTCTGTGCATTCCATTCAATGTTCTTAAACAGTCACAGTGACAGTGGCAGGGGTGCTGCTGGGGCAGTGGTTATGTGATGGACTGCTGACCTCAACATCTTAAGTTCAAAATCACCATATGCTCCGTGGAAGAAAGACTAGGCTTTCTGCTCCTATGAAGAGTAACTGTCCCAGAAACCCACACGGCCGGTTCTCCCCTGGTCTAGAGGGTCACTTTGAATCGGAATCTTCTCAAAGACAGTGAGTTTTGTAGAGAATTGCAGTGGTTAACACCAGAACATGCTTTGTCACAATCAGATTAGTCCAGACAATGCTGACTCACTTAAGGGCAGAGTGTCCCCTTGGTGACTACAGTGTGCCGATGACACAATTAGGTCATCAGACACCAAACTCGCTAGACTGTACGTCATCATGAAGACCCATTTTAATTGCAATACATACAGAGCATTTGTCATTTGCTAAAGAGGTTATGTTTGTGTGTGTTTCCCTGCATACATAATCAAATTTATGATAAAAATCTTCAGCTCAGAATAACCCATATCTCAGCCACAAATAAGGATGCTGCATAATGCAGTATTCCAATGGTTTCCATAGCCCATTCATTGCCTACCTTCTGCCTCTCCTCACTTTCCTATGGCTAAAGATAAAACCCAAACTTTTAGGGGCAGAAGAAGAGATAATTTTAAAAAATCATTTTATTGGGGACTCTTATCCATACATACTTCCATTGTGTCAAGCACACTTGTACATTTGTTGCCATCATCATTTTTAAAACATTTTCTTACTACTTGAACCTTTGGTATCAGCTCATTCCCACCCCCTTCCTCCCCACCTCCCTCCCTCATGAACCCTTGATAATTTATAAATTATTATTATTTTTCCATGTCTTGCACTGTCCGATGTCTCCCTTTACCCTTTTATCTGTTGTTCATCCCCCTGGGAGGGGGTTATAGATAGACCATTGTGATTGGTCCCCCCTTTCTCAATCCACCTTCCCCTTCCTCTCCTGGTATGGCTACTCTCAATATTGGTCCCAAGGAGTTTATCTGTCCTGTATTCCCTGTGTTTCCAAATCTTATCTGTACCCATGTACATGCTCTCGTCTAGCCAGGTTTGTAAGGTAGAATTAGGGTCATGATAGTGGGGGGGAGGAAGTAGTAAAGAACCAGAGGAAAGGTGTTATGTTTCATCGGTGCTATACCGCACCCTCACTGGCCTGTCTTCTCCCTGTGACCCTTCTGTAAGGGAATGTCCAATTGCCTACAGATTGGCCCTGGGCCTCCACTCCACACCCCCACCCCACTCCCCTTCACATTGACATGATATTTTGTTCTGGGTCTTTGCTGCCTGATACCTGATCCCGTCAACACCTCATGATCACACAGGCTGTGTGCTTCTTCCATGTGGGCTTTGTTGCTTCTCAGCTAGGTGGCTGCTTGTTTATCTTCAAGCCTTTAAGACCCCAGATGCTATATCTTTTGATAGCTGGGCACCATCAGCTTTCTACAGCACATTTGCTTATGCACCCGCTTTGTCTTCAGTGATCGTGTCAGGAAGGTGAGCATTTCAGAATGCCGGATTATTAGAACAAAGTGTCCTTGTGTTGAGGTAGTACTTGAGTAGAGGCCCAATGAAAAAGATAATTTTAAACAATATATTCCTACTTTGTTTCTTTAATTTAATCTAAGTTTAAATACTATCATATATTCCTAAAAGAGTATATTGGCAACTTCATGTAGAAAGGTAATCTTTTATTACAGTGAGTCAATTTATTAAAACTAACAGTACATCCTCAATGACAGATCCTGTTTGTATTAACTTTGTAAGGGCACAATCACTTTTGGACTAGGCAATCATCATTTGGGTAAAAAACACTAAAATGTTGCCTTTATTTTACCAAATGTTCTAATATCAGAGAAAAATCTATGGCATGGGCATTCTCTCAGGTTAAATAATAATTTAATCATTCAGGTACAAAAAATGCATGTCTTTTAATTTGGCATCTTTTATTCCTTTGTTCCCATCCTACCTACTTCCATTCCAAACTACAATAAAGTCAATGAATTATAAACTCAAGAACTTAAATTGAGATGACCGTTGGAGTGGTTCATGTCTCAATTCCCCCCACCTTCAGACATGCCTATTTTTTTCACTTACAAATCCAGAATCCTCTGTGGCATACTATTCAGAATTTTTGATCATTTGAGCCTAAAAACCTTCTCCACCTCCCTTCCACACATTCTTCTGATTTTTTTTCTAGTCACAACTTTCCTGATTTCCTCCCTGGTCCCACAGGGTTTCTTGGAAAGAACATACAAGACTTTGGTTCATTCACGCAGCATTGGGCTTAAGAGTAAGTGAGAGCACTCTGGAGGCTGTGAGCAGGAACTTGACATTAGACTCCCTCAGCTACTTCCCTCTCCCTTTACTCTTGGGAGCCCTGAGGTCCCCAAGAAATGCATGCTTCCATTTCCTGTAGCACTCTGCAGATGACATTGCCATCTCTAGTTGTAGGACTGGCTTCCCTGGTAGATTAATGGCATGCGTAGTGCCCGATCCCAGTAAACAGATATTGAATTGCATTGAATTGTTTTTCAAGAGTAGAAAGCACGCCTTTTCTCCAGAGGAAAATATCTAGGAAAGGGTTTGTTTTTTTGTTTGTTTGTTTTTTTTGAAAGGGTTTGTTTTTATAGTGAGTAAAGTTAATTAGAATTATAACTTTTTCTAGAAGGGATAGGCAAAGAGTAGAAAGAAAGAAAGTCAAAAATCTTTAAGAAGAAGATAGCACTTCATGTGCCTTTACCGCTCACTGACTACACAACTTCAGGCACATTAATTTTATTATCTATGCCTGTATTTTATTATCTATGAAGTGGAGATTAACCTAGTTCTTAGGATTGTTTTGAAATCCTTAATTTGAGACAGATAAACGTGATCAAGAGACTGTCTACAACACAAGTTTGTGCTCAATAAATGTTCTCACACAGTTTTGAGAGATTTCTGTACTCATTAGGAAAAATTCTTACTAATTGTATTTAATGCAACTAATGACTCAAGTAATAGGTGTAATACAGCTTGCATTTATTTAGTAAGTGCTTGGTGGGTGTGTCGTCAATATCTCATGCAACCTCCCATGAATTATATAATTTTACCACTTAGGCATGAAGTGCAAAGAGCAGCACAGGGCTCTGTTACGGACTCCTCAGCAAGTCCGGTGGGGGCAGGAGTCAAATGCTCAGCAGCTGGCGCAAAGCTTTGCTCTTGCAACTCATCAGCTGCTCCGCAAGAGAAAGATAGGCCTTGAAGCCCCCGTGGGTAGTTCGACTCGGTTTGCTAGGAGTCTGAACAGATGCAGTGGCAATGAGTTTAAGGCTAATCAGGCAGAAAGACTCAAACTTGAGTTTCTCACTTGATAATTTAGGGCTTTTAGCAAATATGGAGTATTCAAGCTAACTTCTATGACAACAGTCACAAATTAAGGTCCAATCTAAACCTGGTCTTCATTTTCGAAGACATTGTCTTATAAAATTGTATGCATATGCTCCTGTACCTTCTCATTGACTTTCAAATTCCTGGAGGACATGGATTGTGTCACTTACATCTATAGCTCTCACTGCCTCAAACTTTTGTACACACACACTACAGAGAAGGGTAGCCACTAGCTCCATGTTAGTGAATAGGAAAGGCCTGCCTCAGAAACCTTTTACAAATGGGCTTCAAAAAGGTCATGGAGAAATTGAACTGAGACCTCATGGATTTTCTCCATGACCTTTTTGAAGCCCCTTCATAACAATGAGTGAAAAAGCTAGACCACCCACACAAACCACATGCTCGCTGGCATTCACAGAGCTACATCATCGCAGGTGAACTTTGTTGTATTGCCAAATCTGAAAAGCAGTTAATCTATCCTCTTTCAATCCTGAATTGTTATCGAGTTTAATTCCAGTGTCTTTTCCCTTTTAAATCTGGTAGTTAAACCACTTTCAGCTGGGCTAACTTGAGGACTACGGTAATGTCTCCGTTCGCTGCTGGGGGAAGCCTGTTGGGAGCCAATGTAAGGCTTTGCCTCTAGATAGTGGCCACAGCTGGAACATCCAGAGAATAAAACACCCAGCTTAGAACTGCAGTCTGAGGCCAGACCGTAGATACTGCCATCCACATTGTCCTATCTTGTCTAATCACATGTGGGCTAAATGCTGGGACAAGCGCCACCTAGCCAACTAATTCTACTAGACCTGGCAAAGGAAGCAACCGTTTCCTCCCGAGGCAATAGATGAGTTTAAAATTCCAACAACCTCTGTCCCCAAGTAGCACTTCACCTACATCATGCATCATATTGACTTAAAAAACACAATTAAGAGATTTATTAGGAAAGGTAATAGGTCACCACAAGTCCTGATCAGTTAATAGTAAGGTTATAGATTTTTCTGGCAATGGGTCAGGACCCGGGTTGAACCTGACAGGTACTTTAGCTAACCAGCATGTTTAGATTAGCAGCAGACTCTATGGTTCTAGCACACCTTATAATAATTACAGTTACACTTTCTCATCACCTATGATATAGTAGGTACTATATACAGATGCTAGTTCTTACATTTTATTTATTTGACTATTGTTGAGAACATTCCTAGAAAACACAACAATTGAACCATTTCTACATGTACAGTGTAGAGACCTTGATTCAATTCTGCACGTTGTCCAACTATCCTTTCCCCCCAAATCGTGCCTTTCCTGGGCACATACGAAGTGACCCAGGGGCCCTGTTGGGTACGAGTTAGCCTGATAGCTTAGCGGTCAACAGTTCCTTCTCCAAGGACTCGCTCTAGAGCAGATTGGAATCATGAGCTCCTTCGCTCGAAGTCACTCACAGACTTAAAGAACTTTCCCAAGATCACAGGTACCCTTCCCTACTCGCTGCCAGTGCCAAATATGTGAATTTATTTTGATCACTTTCTGCATAATACCGAACACAATCAAATAATCAGGAAATGCAATTTAATATCAAAAGTCTTTTGAATATAGATTTTCCATTCTTATATAGAAAACAATACTTTCTGCTGCCAGATTATCTTACTACTACTACTTCCTAAAATAATGCAAAGGTGCTTCAAAACGTGGGTGGAAAAATTCCATTCCCTTTGAATTCCATTTTCCCACTAACCTTTTAAATCATCATATTGTAATTTCTCTTTATGTTTGTTCCCCCTTCAATTGTGTGATAACTTTTTCTCCTTGTCTTTATTTGTAAATAATAAATTCTTTTCATGTGAACCTACAAAGTATACAGATGTTGCTTTCTGATCTATTCAAAGATGGGCTATGTTTAATATAGGGGATTTAATATTTAGTTTTATTCTTACAGTTTCTTTTGTGAATTTGTTGCTTCTGGTTTTTGCCACATTTTTTCCTCACTCACTAATAAATGATGAATACTAACAATATTGTAAATTGATTCAATAATTTAAAATATTAGAACTCTATAAATATCATTCACAAAACAAAATCTCAAACATAATTTTACTGATTGCTTTTCCCCAGTACTCATTCCCAACCAACACACAAATACATCCACAAACATCCCCACCCACGCACTGCCACCAAGTTGATTCTGACGCATAGCAACTCCATAGAACTCTCCCTTTGGATTTCCAAGGCTGGACAGCTTTCCAGTGGAAGCAGAAAACCCCAGGCTTCTCCGGTTGTGTCTGGGAGAATCAAACTGCTGACCTTGTGGTTAGGGGCCCAACGCATAATCTACTTGCACTAGCAGGGCTCCCACAGACACACACTCACATAAAATACAAATATACTCCCCTACTTATTTTACGAGTTTAAAAAGTCTGTCTTCCGGAAATCTGTATTAATCATTACATGAGTATTAATAAGAATAGTAGGTTAGATTTGACGCTTAGCTCTCATAGTCCTACTGCTGACCACTATTTCTGCTCCAAAATTTCTCACCTTCCTGAATATTTCTGGGTGGAGTAGATCAGTCCACAATGGTTTGTTTTTTTCATGACATTGTATGTAGACGAAACACACTCTGAGTCCGTACATGTTGAAACACGCTTTGTTCCTTTGTCATCACTCCGTTGTTAACTCGGTCCACATTAGGATCCCCGTGCTCTGCCACCTTCTTGCCACCTGCTTTGTTGGTTTCAGTCTTGTTGTTGGCAGACTAGAGTTCATTTCCATTGCTAACATTCCAATACAAACACACAGACTTGGCTCTTGATCTGTTCATCCTCCACCATGTTCTGTCACTTTCCACTAAACAAATTACATTTATGTATTTGCTTACAGTGTATGCCCTCCTACTGCCATCGGAGAGCAGGAAACTTTCTGCTGACTACTGTATCCCTCTCCCCTAGAACAGTGCCTGGTACCTGGGGGGTAGTTAACTAAATTTTTTAAATGATATGAGTCCATGACTACATCAAGTCCAGGCAGTCTAATATTGTACTTCATTTCAGCTCTGGGCAAGTGTGTGGCTTTTGTCCATTTCTGCTTCACTGAGCTGAAAGAGGAAAGGGATTTTGTTCCATTATTCTTTTCAGCAATGTAGGGATTCCTACTTAGTGTAGGGAAGGAGCCACACTCAGGAAGAGGGTCTCACTGCGAAATAAGACACTCCATTCATCAGAGCAGCTTCCCTGCTGTCAGGTGGGCGCTGACAGCTACAAGTCTCGACCGGAGCTGATGTGAACCTCCCTCAGCACACCTTCCTCTTCTAGTTAAGTTTCTCTTCTCTGAGCAGCAGGCTCTCTCTGTTCTCCAAGGACAGCAGTGCTTGAAGTACCTGGCCACAGAACAGGTTATGTGGGCAGGTCAAAACGGATCAAATGGAAATATGAAAAAGTGAAGCTATTGTTTCCTGATGTATCTTCAACATCTTTGTCTATAGACTTCTGAAGGCAATGTTCCCATCTCTATCTCTTTCCTGAAGAATCGTGCCCTCTTCAATTTATATTATATCAAAAGGACAGTGTTGGCAATTCAGGGCCTCCTAAAATCATTTATTAATCAAAAATATCAAAATGTAAAACTATTGTTTCTCAAGCTAGCCTTCATTTAGGTTTATACACTTCTGCAGGGTGTGATTTTAATCTTTCTATCCCAGCTTTGAGGAATTTGAACTTTTTAATTCATACCACGTCAAAGTGGGGGGCTGCCTTGGGAAACTAAGATCATATTCTTTTAAAGTAGTTTTTGAGTTTGGTAAATGAAAATAATCTGAAGATGCAAGCTCAGAGATGTAGTGTAAATGGTTAAGGCCCATTGAAGAAGGAGCCAAGTGCATTATTGTGATGAGGAGGTAAAAATTCTCAGCACAACTTTCCAAGCCTTCTTCTCACCAATGCAGTTCTCAGATTTCTTAAGACTTCTCAACTGTAAGCCATCATGATCATCCTGTGCATTTCAAGAAAGTCTATCCAAGAGCTTACCCTTTGGAATGAAAAACAAAACAAAACGCACAAAAGTTTTAACCTCTTAGCTGTCTGCTCTGATGTTGGATTTGACTGGCCCAGCCGATCCCGTTGGAAGCATGTTGTGATAGGATCTTGCTGTCTGGTTTGTGTTGACAAATCCAAGGCACATTCCTGATGGTGATTCATTCATAAAATTGGCTTCAATCGCTTCAACCTTGCTGTAAAGACTGATGAAACGAAAAGCTCGCCAAGGAACACTTTTTGCATGCATTGACTCAAAGCTAGCTGAGGCCAAGATATTCATTTCAAGTTGAAAATACCAAACCAGGTATGATGTCAACTTTAATGGCTATCACACCAAGGGTGGCTATGTGCTTGTCTACCAGCTCTGGACTTTTGACACAGTGTTTTTTTCCATTGAGATAGTTGATTTTCCCTGTCCTGGCTGATCTTTGACTCTTCCTGGTTTTCTTTACAAAGCTTGATATATCTAAAACTGTTGTTTCATGTGGGCTAGCATTCTTGAAAATGTGACACAAATCATAATGCTTTGGGAACATGTCCAGCTGAGTTGTTAAAATTTTTGAAATTAGCGTGATTGTAAGGTTGTTTTTTCCCCCGACTAATTGACATAACATTGTCCATAAAGCCTACATCCTTCTTGGATAAGTAGCAGTTGGGTTCTTAAAGCTCCTGAGCAACCATCTAAGGTTCAACTTTGTTTTCTACTTGTCCGGAGGAAAGAAAAGTGCTAAGAATGGAAGTCACATGAGAACAATCAGTCCAGTGGACTAATGGACCATGCACACATCATTCTCCATGACCCCAAGACCAGATAAACCAGAGAGTGCCCAGCTACTGTGACCAACTGCTCTGAAAGGGATCATATTAGAAGGCCCTGGATAAAGTTAGAGAAGGAAGTTGAACAAAATTTAAAGGCCGGTTTATTGTTCATGACACAGAAGTATCCTTTTAAAAAGTACCTTAATGCGACCAAACAAGGAGCCCTAGTAGAGTAGTGGTCTATTATGTGTAGTATGTGCATGACCGAAAGAATTTGTCTGCAGTCATCATTCATCACAGGGAATTGTTTGCACACACTTTGCTGCATTACTTTTTGACTTACTCTTACATATAATGATCTGCATCGAAACCGCCAGTGTCTGTTCAAAGTAGCAGCTAATGTTCACGAGCATTTGTAGTAGCAAAGCGAGGAAAGGGCTCCACCAAGCCACCAACTAGATGCGGGGAGAAAACGGGCAATCGTGTGACACGCTACGTCCTTTCCTGCCCCAGTCTGATCTCACTCCAACTGTAGGAAATGCAACGTTCGGTAGCTTCCATGCCAGTTAAAGGAGTTTGACTTATGATCTGAGTGTTTTCTGAAGACGCAAGAGAGGGAGAAAGAAAGGAAAATTAAGAGAGGATGGAGAGAATGGCAAATGGCTTCAGAATAACATTTGGGTACTAACAATTCGAGTGCAACTTTCATTCTACTTCTGGTGGCAGTACCATTTGCTTTTGGAAAGTGTTTGAGGGAAGACGAGGTAATATCAAGCAGAAAGGAGACACTATGTATTGCTTCACAGAAACTCTTTCCCAGGGGTCAATGCGCCTGTTCCTCATTCAAATGTTTGTGTGGCAACGTCATTGATTTCATCATTTACAATTCTTAGTTTGACTTTAAAATATTTTACATAATTGAGAAGTTGATTATTGTGACTGCAATTTTTAGTGTGTACAAAGAATGGATTCGTTTGTTACTACAAATATGAATTCCATGGAATAATGACCATGGCCCAGTGTAAAAGAAGGCTTGAAAAGGTTCCATTACCTTTTAACTCAATTTTCCACAAACTTTTTAAAGAATCCTCGTAAGTCAGTGATTTATATAAAAGGGTTAGTAAAATACGTATATATGTGTATATATGTATTTGTGTATACAAATATATATGCATAAAGCAAATATGTACTTTTAAAAATTGGGGTACAAAAGTTATATTCATTTCATATCCATACTATACATAAAATCAGCATATTGAAAACCCTGAATTATTAATAAGTATAGCTCAAATAATTTTTCAGAGCAACAGTTTGTGGCTTTTGATTTCTGCAGTTGTTAGTTTTTTACACAAAATACAATTCCACTTGAAGAACAACATATTGTTTCTGATCAATATGTTGTTTTTGTGAAAATTTTTGTAAAAATTTAGTTGAGGATTCCCTATCTTCATAATAGATTGCGTAATACCATTAATATTGCAGATGACTCTTTAAGGAAATGTATACTTAAATCACTATTTTAGTATTTAACATAATACTCATTAAAATCTACTTTGCTCACATAGTGTATTTGAGTAATTTTTAATATTTATGTTTCTCACTACTTTTTCAGTCTTTGCATTATTAAATAAATGTATTCATTTGTTAACTAATTCAATCAGTGTTTCTTTTCCTGCCATATGCTTCCAAACCCCGTGCTGGAAATATGGGGAAAAAGAAAGGACCTGAGTTCAAGAAGTGCACAGTCTGGGTGTCTATGGTATACTGGACATGTTATCAGGGGAAACAGTCACTGGCGAAGGACATCCTGTTCGGTAAAGCAGAAGGAGAGCCATAAAGAGGAAGTCTCTCAACACGAGGGATGGACACGGTGCTGCAACAATGAGCTCAAACATAAGCACAAGGGGGCGGGCAGCATACTGTCCTGGTGTACATAGGTTTGCTGTGGGTTGGAACCGACTTGATTGCTGGCACTTAACAACAACAACAACAATAACAACAGCCACCACCACCCATGGTATTTTAAAGAGGTCATTAAGGATGGAAGGGAGAGAGAATGCAGCAAATGTATACTAAAAATAACAAAGAGATATAGATAAGGAAACCCATCTTGGGTTATAATGAGTCCATAAAGATATGTGCTTTTTATCTATGCCATCCCATGTGATCTTCCCAACAATTTATGAATGGAGTACTATTGTCAGGCCAACTTTACGAATGATAACATTGTGGCTCACAGAGATTAAATAATGTCCTCTGATCAGAGAATAAGTAATATGAGGTATCTATCTCTCTTGTCTTTTTGACTCCATTATTTGTCATGATTATAAATGCTTCACAGTATTGCCCATCACTTGCCAATATAAAACACACCACATACAATAACAACAACAAACAAAAGTCTATAGTGTAAATAAGAAGATGACGTGTAAAACTGGAGACGCATACAGGTATATTTGGCATGATTAATATTTGTCAGATGAATGTTCGGGTTTGCACTGGAGGATGTTACTGACTATTCTGGTCAGTCTCACTAAAGACACCCCTCCATACACCAAGCACACATACAGAGAGAAGCCATGCAGAGGAGACGAGGATGGTAGCAACATTTTAAATATGGAAGTCTGTCTGATGGATGAGGATAAGGGTGACTAATCGTGCTTACTCAGTCATGGTCATCATCTAAACTGCCCGTGAAGAAAGCTCATTGGCAAGTTGATTCACAAGCAGGTCTTCCCAGGCCCTAAGAAAGTGGGTTGCAAGTGGAGTACAACTCGAGTGATTCCTGGGGAGGCTGAGGGGGAAGCAGGCAGCCACCATTTCTTTGAACTCCCTCAAGGATCCAAAGAATTCTCATTGTAATTATGCAGAAGGATGTGAAAAAAAAATTTCAAGGAGAGTGAAGGAGTGGTGTGTGTGTGTGTGTGTGTGTGTGTGTGTGTGTGTGTGTGTGTGAGAGAGAGAGAGAGAGACATAACACTAGAGAGAGAAAGAAGGGAATAAAGTTAAGAGAAAAAGGAGAGGAGGGAGAAACAGAGCAAGAATGGGAAACAAAAGCCTTTATAAAATGGTTGGGTTTTAAACTATTTTATAAAGATTTGACATTTTAGCCATTAAATTTAAAAGATATTATACCTCATTATTCTATCCAAGCAATGCTTTTCCCAAATGATAGTGAGTTAAGAATTGTAGACTTCCATTAAGGATTTAGTAACTGACCTTCTACCCTAAGGCCCTGTTGGAGATTTTGTATGTTAGTTTCAAAGTACATTTCTTACTGTATAGCCTTCAATGTGAGCTACCTATTCAAAGATCATTTGTATATATAATGTTTTAGGACTGGCATTTTCAATGAGAATAATATCATTTGATTGTTTTGTGTGTGTGAGAATTAAGTCCATTAACCTTGTTTATTTTTGAGAAGTAGATAATTATGTTCTTATGTTATAGACAAATGATAAAATTCTTTAGCGAATGAGTGAGCTTTATTATTCTTTTAGTTTTAATAATATTTTAGCTTGCATTTAAGAAAGCCATGCGGACTTCATACTTCAATCTCAAGAGACATAGAAATAGCTCCATCAAAAGTTTGGAGCTGATGAATAAAACTAATTGATACCGTAGGGTGTTTAGCTTTTCCATTGTGAGCTTTTCTTGAAAGATATAACCAGTTTCAGAAAGTGCTATATAATCAAATATAGACACTGTAGGAGCTGGGGTGGAGTAGTTGGGCTGTGATCTGCTTGGTAGGCAGTTCGAAACCACCAGCAGCTCGGAGGGAGAAAAGACTGGGAGTTCTACTCCCTCAAACATCTACAGTCTCAGAACCTCACAGAGGGTCGCTCTGCGTCAGCATTGACTCCATGGCAAAGAACCTGAGGTTTTGAGTCAGCTCACACAATGAGGAATAGGCATTGTTTTCAGGTTATCCCAGGGACTGGGGGGCAGGAGGTGGGGGCAACGACACATTTCTAAAGACAAATTTAAGTCAACAGAGTTGAAAGTCTCAATATTTTAACCCAAACTCAAATCTCATGCTTATCAAACTGCTTTATGGGGTTCTGAGATGATACATCTTTACGGACGCAGCCCGGCATGTAACCCCTGCCCCAGCTGAGCTGCTTGGCTGTTTGAAAGGCCTATTACGTACTGAAGGCACGGCAAGAGTCTCTCCCACCCTGCGAGGTATCCCTTGGCAGATGGCGATGTGCAACACCTCCATCAGTGCCCTCAACACAAGACTGATCTGTGAGATCCTCTCAAGCTACTCCTGAGTTTGTCTTG
Source organism: Echinops telfairi (assembly GCF_000313985.2). Lineage (NCBI taxonomy): Eukaryota > Metazoa > Chordata > Mammalia > Afrosoricida > Tenrecidae > Echinops > Echinops telfairi. The sequence goes on along the minus strand of NW_022111300.1, from coordinate 1,756,113 downwards.
ATCCATCCACACATTTGGTAAATAGTTCACACACACACACACACACACACACACGCACACACACACACACACACACACACACACTCCTCCTCTCTGTCACCCCTGCAAACATAGAGCAAATATTTGCCTAAGTCTTGAAGTATTGCACGATGTTCTAGGGCAGTGGTTCTCAACCCCCAACCATAAAATTATTTTCAGTACTACTTCATAACTGTTATTTTGCTACTGTTATGAATCAGGCGATCCCTGTGAAAGGGTCGTTCGACCCCCAAAGGGGTCGTGACCCACAAGTGGAGAACCACTGTTCTAGGGGCTTTACATTAATTATGTATCTATACAGACCCCCCAGTATATTACTATCTCCTATGGCAGAAAAATAAATGAAGGTCTAGTGAAGTAACATGCCACTTTAACCTGAACTTGGCAGAGTTAGCCATCAATCCCAATGTGCCAGGCTCCAGAGCTTTAAGTCTGTACTCTCTGTCCTGCTAATTCTCTGTAATTAGATAGTAACCCATGGGGGGTGTTGTATACTAGTGCCTGGATTGTACATTTTACACCTGCTGTCCCATGGAAATCTTCATGCAAACTCATGACGCTGATAGTATTCACATGTGCAAATACAACATTTCAGGTGTAATACCTTTCATGGCTAAAGTTTATTCCATCATAGAGACCCTATGCAGACAGAGTAGAACTGCCCCATAGCTTCTAAGGCTGTATTGTAAATCCTTACAGAAGCAAGTTGGGACATCTCTCTCCTGTGCAGTGGATTATGGGTTCTATCATCGATCTTTCGGGTTGCCGCTGGATTCTGTCATCATTGTGCCTACATGATCCCTGAACTGCAGGCTCCAGAGAAGAAATAAGAGTGAGTGCACTGATGACAAGTAGTGATCCTAGGTCTTCAATTCTGCTGCCATAGGTCCACGCTTTATAAAAGGCTGTTGTTTAAATATCTGTGTCCATATAGAAGCATTCTACAATGTGAAGAATTTAATAAATGTAAATCTATTTGAAACCAATGATCTTTTAAAAAAAGAAAAGGTAAAAACTTCTATATCTAATGAACACACTAAAATAATTCACATATTCGAAGTTTCCTCCAAGGACATTCTGAAGTGTATTCAGGGTAAATGGAGCTAGAAACTGCCAGATAAGGAGAGAAACCTCCACTCCTTGTACCATCAGCACAACTTTGAGCACAGGTCTTTCAGGTGTAGGGAAAACATAAAGCTTCTCCATCAGATTAACAATAAAAACACAAACATTGCCCTTGATCTTAACCGACAAAAATCCACAAAGTACGAACAGCCCATGTTCACGAATGAAAAGGTGTAAAGTTGTCTGAATGGTGAACGATTTAAGATTGAGCCTCAAGTGGAAAAGCAAAGAGGAGAAAAAAGACAAGAACAGCTCCAATTTCTTCATGAAAAGCTGGCAGCAACCCTAATTAACCAAACACAAGGCCGCGGGCAAAACAGCTGCCACCCTGCTCTTTGCCGAATGAAATGAAAGATCTTTAAAAGATCCAAAACTAAACAAACTAAACCCACGGCCGGCAGGTCAACGTCAACCCTAAGCGGCCTGAAAGGACGGACTATGCGTCTCTGTGGAGACACACTGCATCTTTCTTCAACAGAAGGGCCGGTGGCTTCCAACGATTTGCCTTTTGGTTAACAGTCAGCTGCTTAATCACTGAACCAAAGTGTGGACTTGAACTTCCAGCCTTTTAGTTTGCAGCGAGGCACAATAATCATCGACACCCTCGCAGTGGTTCTCAACCTTCCTGATGCTGCGACCCTTTAATGCAGTTCCTCAGGTTGTGGTGACTCCCAACCGTAAAACTTTTTTTTCGTTGCTACTTCATCACTGTCATTTTGCTGCTGTTACGAATCAGGTGACCCATTTGAAAGGGTTGTTCAGGGGTCGGGACCCACAGGTTGAGAACTGCTGCTAGATTCTAGGGATTTACTAGCAGAATCTAAAACTCAAAAACACTTCATGGAGTCAATGATGATTCACTGTGACCCTGTACGATAGGGTAGAATGGCCACTGCTAGTTTCTGAGACGGTCACTCTGTACAGGAGTAGAACATTGGTGATTTCAAACTTTTGACTCACGGTTAGTAGCGCAATGGATAACCTATTACGTCACCAGGGCTCAAGAAGAGACTCTCAGCAAGTGTCCAATCTTGTAGGCTAAGTCAGAACATTTTTCAAAAGTTGGCTCCTAAAGCTCAAGCGAGCCAGATTGGGGAAATGTGCACGACATGTTGAAGTTTTGGTAGGATTTGAAAGAAGCTGGATGGAGCACGGGACATCGGTGGCTGGTGTCTGCAGTTTGGCTAAAATTTTATTACAGTTGGGTTTGCCCAGAAGTATTCCTGTAAGAAATGATACTCTGATTCAGAAGTGCCTTGCAATTCCCTTGGTTGAAAGCTTTGTGCTCTTCTGTGTATTTGGGTGAGGAGGATGGTTTATGTTTTGTTTTTATTTAAACTGAATTCTATTATATACATCATCTTTTGTTATTGTTCTCAGCATTTCTAACCTGTGTGTGTGTGTGTGTAGTTAATCAGGTGATTTGGGGGGTAAAACTCACTGATGAAATTCTGATTGTCATCCTACCAAGGATGTCTCCCTCCTTATTTTTCAAGATGAGTTTATCTGTCACTTCTTCAAGAAGGGTTGGCCAACCCATCCTTCTCCTCCAATTAGACTAGAGCTCCTTTTTGTGTGATTTCCCAATACCTTGGAAACATCTTTAGCACGGTACTTACCATGACATGTAGGTTTTGACCTTTTTCCTATCTGAGCCTGTATATTCTTTGAAGGCAGGAACTGTCAAATCCATCTTTCTATCTCGTTTAGTTGCCTGACATAATTCTGCACTCAGTAGATAAGACCATCAGACAATTACCTAGAATCACCAACGATGTCATCTTTTCCCTTGCCATTTATATAGCAAACATCCTTTCTTATGTCAAGGGGATCATTCAGTCGTGCTTCTGTGCGTCTCAAAATTGCTCTCAAATAGAAGAGTCTCACTGTCCCAATTTTTCTGTTTACATGAATTAAGCAATTCTGGCAATCCCATGCCTTAGTAATTCTCTCTAGGGCTTAATTCTTTCAAATTTTTGTTTACTTAGCACACTAAATGCACATTTACTCTTTGCTTTCATATCAACAACACTAATTTATTTTTCCCTTTAATGTCTAAGTCTAAAGAGGAAAACAACTTTAAAAACCATGCAGCTTTAAACAAAGGAATACTCAGTAAAGATCCAAGTACAGTTCCATTACATCAGTCCCCGGTGTCCAATTTGATGAGAAAGTGCACTCCCTGGACCAAAATGCATCTACGATCAGGGCTTCCGGGCCCTAACCAGCGGAACTATTCAGCAGTTCTGTGCATACAGTTAAACTTTGACAAAGGCATATTGTTTTACCCTCTAATTCATAAAACCTCCTAATTTACACATCAGCCTTACTCTTTCACATGCCCACTGGGATAATTACAGTGGTTGTTTCCCTGCTGTCTGCTTTATTTAGAGAATAAGATCAAAAGGCCAGGAATGCCTTTTCCGTTCCTATCTATAGCACTGGATATGTGTTATGTGAACAACAGTCGTGAAATAATAATACTGGGTTTTTATTTGAAAAGTCAAGGGGATATATTAGAGTCAAGTTCTGTTTATTTTCTTGCTAAGATTTCTATATTGATTCCAACACCAGAAATTATAGGCCATTAATGTATCCTTTAGAATCATCTCTTCTTGAATATTTTTAGCAGTGTATTATTAGTACTTAAGTCTACATTTCACCAGAGCTATAGCTTCCTCTGAATAATTTCATAAAAGTTCCAAGTTATAAAAATTGTCTAGTACTTGCTCTGTGTTGGGCACCATCCTGAGTGACCTACACATATAAAAATGATTTTTGCATCTATGAAACAAAGATATTTGAGAAAACAAAATGCCCTTTAACTTAGAAGAAGCAAACTGAGGCTTGAAAACAGCTTGACTCACTTGCGTCACCGCTACACTAGACTATTTCTATACATCTGGTGGCTTAGTGGGTTACACATTGTGCGGCTAATCGGCAAGGTCAGCAGTTTGAATTTCATCAGCAAGCCCAAGCGAGAAAGATGAAGCAGTCTGCTTCCATAGAAATTTGGCAGTTCTAGTCTCTCAGAGAGGGTCACTATGGGTTGGAATTAACTAAATGACAGTGGATGACCTTTTTGACCTGGAGCTGATACTACACTCAATAAGGAGGTACACTGATGGTAAACAATGGGCTCAAGTTACAAAATTACAGGAAAATGATTTTTAAATATTTGCAGCTTTATAAGTACTTCAATGTGTTCACTTTGAGCAGATTTTATTTCTAATCTCACACTTACCTTTATGAAATAAACAGCTCTGTACTATTATAGAGATTTGGGGTATCCTATTTTGTTTTGTTTGTTTTTTTAAATTGGGATCTGAAAGCTTTTAAAGTATAACAAAAACCTTGGTTATTCTGATTAGGAAAAAAATCATTTTTAATTATGTTTCTACAATGACACTTATATACCGATAGCTGAAACATGCTGTATGTGCATGAGCATTCAAACTCATTGAAGCCTCATTTTTACTTTCTTTTTCATTTGACTTTCCTTTTGAAGGCCCGCATGTTAGTCTGGGTTTGCTAACGAAGCAAAGCATGTGACTGATGTGTGTGTGTTATAATCTGGCTTAGAAGTATGTCTGAAATAAGCAAAAAACCTGATAAACACCAAGCTGCCCTTTGAACAAAATAGAGATAATCATGAGAGAATTGCAAGAACAGGAAGAAAAAATGCAAATGCAAATGATAATGCTTATTTAATAATGGAGCCCTGGTGAACAGTGGACTGGTAATCACAAGGTCAATGGTTCAAACCCAACAGTTGCTCTGAGGGAGAAAGATGCGGCTGTCTGCTGCTATAAAGAGTTACAGCCTCAACATCCCCAAAGGACAGTGCTATTCGGTCTCATAGGTTTGCTATCATAGGAATGGACTCGATAGCAGTTAGTTTATTATTATTAATTATTATAAGGAAACATAAATAGCATAAAGGTTAAGCCTTGACTACTAGCAAAAGTTTGGCCGTTTGAATCTGTCCAGAGGTGCCTCAGAATACAAGCCTGATGATCTGATTCTGAACTGACTGGCAGAAGCCCCGTTCTGCTCTACACACGAGTCTGAATTGCCATCATCGTAGCAATCTACAACAACCATCGTAATACATTTCACAATAATTGGAACCGATTGAATTTCTCCCAAGGTGGTTTTTAGAACTGGATGGTAAATTCCCCTGAGGAACAGTGAATAAAAGCATAGTGTTCCCCAAAGTATCTAGGACTTGTCTAGAGCCACAAGCAGATTTCCAGGGTGGGTAAGGTAGGTATACGTCAAGTGGATTCATGGCAATTCCCTGTGGAACGGAATAATATTGTGCTCCACAGGGTACTAATGGAGGTGACCTTTCCCCCCCAAAAATCATTTTATTGGGAGCTAATACAGTATTATTCCATAGTTCAATCACATCAAGCAGTATTGTGCAATTGCTGGCACAAGCAGTTCCAACGTGTTCTTTTTTGTCTTGAACTCTCTTTTACCAGCCGCCCCCCCACCCACCCACGCAGACCACCATGTGTCCCCTGAACCCTTTACTCTACTTGCTAGAGGTTCATCAATCCTGAGTTTCATCTACTGGAAAACAGAAAAACATAACAAAAATTCAAAAAGATGACTCCCAATGACATAGCACACGTGAGATAAACTCTAATATGAACAAACAAAAAACTACAAGAAATATTGACAACAAGATCAGGCCTAATGCGTATGGGGGGGGGGGCAGCTGACAAGGTTTTAACCGTTGCAGTCTGGCTTATCCTTTTGATCTTCTAAAGTCATCTCTGGTGTGCACTCTATTTGGTAATGACGCTCCTCCCAGCCCTCCGTGACGAACAGAGGGAAATCACATCACTGCAGGCTTATTTCCCAGGGAGAGCCCACCAATGTATCATGGGCTCCCACTGTCACCTACAGCCATCTATAAACCATATTCTCACAATTTAGTCTCTGATTCCAGTCCCTCCGTCAGTTGAGGATTTAGGATTGTAAACAGATTGCCAGGTATTTCTTTTGAAGCCCCTCTGAGTAGCTCCAAACGGTCCACCTTGTCATTTACACCAAGCCCACTCTAACCAAAAGGTGATGGGTCATGCCCACTCTAAGCACATCTGGACAAAAGCCGGGTTATTGGCTTCCCAAAGATCACTCTCGAAAAGCACGTGGGTCCATCTCCTCTGCACACGTGGGAGGTCCCTGAGGTGAAAAGGACACCATGTTGTGCTGTTAGATGAAAGTATTGCAGGGACATCGTCTCGGAGGGCAGGTGGCAGCTGTCCTTCTCTACCGATGGACAAGGCCCAAGGTTAAGGGTCATAGTGTCTGAAATCAGAATTAGAGGATTTCGATTCTGCAAATTTTCTAGGACCCGGACAGGGGAGAGAGAAGATCAAAGTTTGTGTTTCTGTAAACACTTAAATAATGATCTTCACATGTTAAATGGAGGAAAGTTCAAGGAGCTACATAGAGGAATTAAACTCGAAAGAATCCTCAAATGTCTGAATTCTAGCTCAATGCTGTGCCACGAGGAGTCAGCAGGCTTCAGATGTCCATGAGCAGCTTCTGAGGGTTAGAAGGGCCGACTGGAGGATTCGCTAAAACCTACTGTGCCAGTGAGTCTACTCAGCCTCCACCTTGCCCTCCACACCCCACACCCCAAGACCCTAATGGCGCTGCTTGGGCTGCACATCTTTCTCAGGCAAAGCTACTGAGTGCTTCTAAACCCAACAGCACAGCACTGCAGGACTTCCCATGGAAGACACCCTACACGATGTTGACGGACCACAAGTGAAGAGAGGCCACCTGAAAGTATTACCCGCTGAATATCTGCTAGGAAGCACTTACAAAACAGCACACATGCCTGTCAACCCCCTAAGATCCACATTTGTGAATTGTTATCCACATTATATCTCAACTCAAATATTACTTCCCCAAAAAATCCTTTTAAATAACCCGGACAGTATCAGGTCTCCCGGTTTAACCATCCCATTGTACTTCTATAATGCCAACTATATAAGAAATCATGTAATTAGCGAGGCAGGGCCTATTTCTCCTCGAACATATAAGTTTTAGAGGGGTAAGAATCAAGTGTGTGGGAATAATTGCCTGTTGTCTCCCCAGGATCAGCCATGACACTGGAGGTGCACAAGAAATATCCCCCAGTAAATACACCAGGCCACCCAGCAACCAGAGACCCTGGAGCAGAATAAAAAAGTCTAAAATGTGATACGGCATTTGAAAATGGCAGACACATTAAATATCCAGAATCTACAGACCTAAGGGAAATGTGCTGATTTCAATCATCTAAACAGTCCCATGTATTCATGTTGTTCAGGGGCCCACATAAGAAACTTCCGCCTGAAGAAGAGTATCTTCATTTCTTGCCTCGGTCCTAACTGAACAGTTTGATGCTAACGTCAGCAACGATCTGGGGAGGGTTCTGAGCACAGACCCCAAAGTGAAGACCCCCCAGCTGGCTTCCCAGCTCCGCCCCTTCCTCATTGGTGTGTGCTTCTTCATCTTAATGTCTTTGTCGGCAACATTGGGGTAATAACAAGAAATTGCCTCTTAAGAGTTTAAGACATTAATTATCATTGTAATTTGCTTATAACAACACATGGAATATGGTAAATGGAATATAAGTGTCTTGTTTCTGTTGTTATTGATAGACTTTTATTATCAATTGTGATTACATACATTCCTGGAACCTGAAAATTCTGCTAATTAGCTCTTGACATTCCTTTTTAACAATCTCTAATTATATTGATTTCTATTCATTTTAAATTGTAAATTACCTAAAATTCTTTTTAGAGGTAGACAAACATAATCCTTTAGCTAGCTTCTGTTGTACTATGCAAGAGTGCAATTTATTAAGCTTATAATCACTACATTCATTGTAATTATACTATAAAATTAATCTGAAGGGCAATTAATTTTAAAATAAAGTAATGTTCAGAGTTAAACTAATGAAAACCAATTTAATCCAATGCAGATGTTAAAGACAAATTAATAAAACTGCACAATTTAAAAAATATTCTTCATAAATATTCGAATTATTTGCCTTTCTAACCTTTATTTTCATATCATCACTTAAAAAAAACCCCACAAAACTCTGCAGCAAGCAAGGGTGATGAAACACATTAGCACTTAGAATGTGTTCAATAAATATTGATTAAATGCATGAATCACCACTGGTGAAATTCAGATTTGATTTGTTAAAGAGGTTATAGAAGAATGAGTTTATCATTATTAAATATGATTCCAATAATTATACCGTACTTAATTGATATGAGCAAAAAGGGAAAGTATGGAAAGCAGATACCAGGAAATCTTTTTGAAATAAAATGCCTTCCCTATGTATCATTGACTTCTTTTTCTATCAGTTAAAAATAAGACAGAATTAAGGAAAGCCAAAAGCAGCACATTTTATTTCCCTAATTGAATCCATTATATTGACATTCTCATCAAAGGTATTTTTCTTGAACTTTAGACTGTTCATTTATATTTACTATGTATTACATAATACAGTGAAATATCATAATAAGCATTGTGGTAGTTACATCATCTGGTGTCAATTTGGTACCTGAAGGAGTGGAGTCTAATCTGTCAATCAGGTCACAGCCAATGAGGCCTTTGTGGGCATGGCCTTCTCCTGAGAATTCTGGGAAATCCTATCTTTCCTCCTTGGAGGGGGGAGACATCTCACTCTACTCACTCCCTTGGAGACTCTCTACACAAGGCTGACTCCCTGGGAGACACTGCAGCTGACAAGACACATGGAACTACTCTAGTACCCTGAGCTGGAGAAGCCACATTGACCTACCCTGATGCAACCAGACCTCTGGAGCTGGAGAAGCCATGTAGAGACCCCTGCCAGTGCTGAGATGCTCACAACGCCACTGGATCCAAAAACTTTCTACCCACTGGAATGTGATCGTCCTGCATTCGGCATCATTACATGTGTTTCGTGAGTCTGAAGAGGACTTCATAGATTGGTGTTGGACATATGGCCTAATATCAGACTTATGGACTTGATCTGGACTAGGTTAGGATGCTTCCATAATTTACAATTACCCTTTATATAAAACTCTCTGTTATACGCATATGAGTTTCTATGGATTTGTTTCTCTAGTTTATGGGGATCAACACAGACATCTATCATGGGCATTATAAAAAATAAAAATTTACTGTTTAAAATGTATATTGGGTGTGAAAATATTACCAGTTCTATTTCCTCTGTCCAGGTATGCAATATAGAAAACAAGTGTCTCTCATCTCTACTCCCCATCCTTTGGAAAAGTGTTAACAGAGAATAAATGCCAAAGATGAAGACAATGCCGATGGGCAGCGGACAGGGATAGGGTGGCACAGTTGTGGTTAGAGCAACCCTATTGCACTTCCAATCTGCCCATCTTACTTCAAGACAGCCCAGAAAAGCACAATTCACCCTCCTGTAATGACGTGTCTGGATGTCCTTGTATCAGTAGGGGCATGCAAGTAACAAGGCAATGATTAAGCCCCCTGATAAATACTGTCGGCATATACACATGTTTTTGCGATGACAAATTTCCTCTTTGGAAGGTTGCAGCCACATCCTGACTTTGTGCAAGGAAGATTTAAGGGACCAGAGCTGAACTCATATACTTTACATCAAATTCGTTCACTACTCTATGCCTTAGCGATAATCAGCTGTAATTCTAATGATAGCATCAACCGTTTCCTAAAAAGTATTGTTTACCTCATGCTACAGTTTTGTCACGGGCCCTGTGAGTTTTGTCATGTTCATATCCCTGTCTGTGTCACCTGCGTAGCTCCTAGTTTATTTAGAAGGAGAACTTTGGCTCACTATTGTCACGTCCTTCCAAAATACTCAGGTATTTTGGCATTTTCTACAGCATCCCTCCCCTTTCCCCACCAATCTCAGCTCACCACTCCCTTAGCAACTGTATCCATGTAAGAGGAGAGGAAAAGACAAAGAAGAAAGATGACCCTGTAAAGAAGGCAGAAGCAGAGATAGCAATGAGCTTGACTAGCCACTTACACTATGAATTTGAAGAATAATATTTTAATTTTAGAAATAGAACTCAGTAGATTGAGGAAATTCAAAGATACCTCATCACATTAGTCACATCTTTGTGTGTTTGTTTGCTTTGGGGCCAGGTATCAAGAGAACTTCCGATCCAATTTGGTGGCCAAAATCCGCCAACCTCTCCCAGGTCTCATCCTCTGAAGTCCTCGAGTGAGTCCGTACTTGTCTCTTCTCTCAGTTCTGCCTTCAAACGTTTTCTGCTACTGATGAATTCCTTTGAAAATTTAATCAAGTGCTAATTATATACTTGAAGAATTGCTTTTAAAAATATTATGCTCATACTAGATGATCTTAAGGCCGTGATTCCCTCCTCCCAGCCAAAGATAGCGCGCTTTGAAAGAAAAGTTATGAGGAAGACAGTGAGATGTCATATCATTGTTCGTATTGACCTTCTTCCTGCCTCTCACTACTTTTAGCGTTTGCATCATTTCGCTCTCAGATGAAAGAAGTGACCGTAACATCTCCAACTGTGGAGCAAGATGGTTGTTAGTTGAGCTCCTTGTCTTTCTAGATGCAGTCCAACTGGACAAAGGAAAGTTTTCTTGAATTGATCATATTGGTTTCTTATCATAGCTTAGTAAGGGATATACAATAATCTCAAGAGCTGTCATTCCCGTGTTCTTTTGACTACCCCTCTGCAGGAGATTCTGATTTCTCCTTGGCCAGAGCAGCAGCACAGCTGAGTAGGAGGTAAGTACATAAAGCCCACAGATTTACCATGTGTGAAACTGTACAATCAACATGACTAAGTTTTCCCCACTCTCTCTCCTGTCAACACAATTAAAAGCTATGGTTCTAATTCATATTTGCTTTTCTAAGCTTAAAAATAATTGTGGAATATGACACCATGGCAAAAAATACAGTCATAAGGTATTTGGGTTTGTTTTGTAAAGATTAACCAATTCTCAGATGACATTAAGGAAGTAAAACATTACCAAAGACTGGTGTTTGCCTTGTATGTATTGTATATTATAAAATTTAATGAAGTACTTTTGGTTGCTAACATTAAAATAATCTTTATAGTATCTTCAAATCTCGATTTTAGGTGAGAAAACTGATATTTTAGTAAATAATGTTTGATACAACTGAGTTTTATCATTATTCATAGTAGAAAAATATTACTTTAAAATAAATGTCATCAACCACATTTCCTTTATCTCTTAGAGGACTACGCAGTCAATTACAGATAAACCCAAACAAATAAATGTTCTTTTCAATGACTAAAATTGAAGCACAGATATTTTAGTATTGTCAGCATTCAATTTTCACTACAAGGAGCCCTGGTGGTAAAGTGGCTTCTAACTTTACACACACACACACACACACACACACACACACAGCTCAAACTCACTACCAAGGGTCATTTTGGACTTATAGTGAACCTGTAGGACAGGTCAGAATTGCCCTTGTGAGTTTACAAGATGTAACTCTCTATGGTAGTAGAAAGCCTCATCTTTCCCCCTAAGAGCTGCTGGTGGTTTTGAAATAACCTACCTGGATATTAGCCCATAGAATAAACCACTATGACACCAGGGCTCCTATAGGAATCACTCACTCACTCACTCACTCACTCACTCACTCAATGCCATTGAGCAAATGCTTTGACTCATAGTGACCCTATAGGACAGGGCAGAACTGTCCTGGTGAGTTTCTGAGACTGCACCTGTTTATGGGAGTAGAATGTTCCCTCTCTCTTCCACAGAGCAGCTTGGGATGTCGAACCAATGACCTTGCAGATCTCAGTCCAACTCATAACCACTGGGCAACCAGGACTTGCACACACACACACACCCACACACACAGATATACAAATACACTATATGCAAATGATTAATATTAGTCTAAAATGAATTTGTAGAAGTCATTTATTTAGGTTAAATCTGACTTAGTCATCAGAAAAATTACACTGTTATAAGTATGATATATCATAATTATCATTTTAATAGTTACTGGGCTCCATGTTCCTGCCTGAAAGCATACAATCATTCCCAAAATAACTATATCAAAGTACTCAGTAGCTTCAATCCTGGAGGAGCGGAAGTCTGCATTTAGCCTCACGCTATTATAATGAGTGAGAGAGGTGCTTCTCATCGTACTTGAGAATGCTAATTTAAAGTAACACTCCGTAGGTCGTATTCATTTTAAATGGTCGCTAGTTCGAAATCACCAGCAGCTTCCTGGGAGGAAGAGTGGGCTTTGAACTCCAGTAAACAGTTATAGTCTCAGAAAATCCACAGGGTGTCACTGTGAGTGAGCGCTGACTTGATGACAGGCGGGTGCATTTGGTTATTTAAGCCTTTGGTGACTGTGGTAGTAAACGCTTACACAGCACTTTGGTGCTTTCTATCATTATGGTTTTGTCTGTTCTAGAATTTCATATAGAGAGCCCTGACAGTCCACCTTAAGAGCTCAGCTGCTAAACAACAGTTGGTGGTTTGAGATGGGGATGATATCGTTGTGCATTTTCAAGAATATTTTCCCTATTTTATATTCCTCTCAATTTTTATCAAATTCCTCCCCAATCCCAGGAGTGGGATTTCTGGGCTACGTGAGAAAATCTACTTTCCTTCCTGCTGTTGTTAGGTAGCTCCCTTGAGTCAACCTGGACTCGGGATGAAGTACGCCCTGGTTATGTACAAGTGCATAACCAGCTTGCAGCCCTGGCCATTGTGAACCATTTGGTTTCCAGTGCTGGATTTTTAGAAGTAGAGTCCCAAGTCTCTGCTGACAAGTTGAATGGGGGCTGCTTAGGAGGGTCATTGACTGAGACTCCAACTTGGATCTCCTGCTGGAACTCCCAATGCCCACTTTCTATTTTTAGAAGCAGCAAAGCTGTCTCCCAAAGACGTTGTGCCACTTTTCGTTTCCACTAGTGATGCATGACCTTGCCAGTTACGCTGCTTCCTGGTCATTGGTTATTGGGAGTCTTCTTAAGTTCTGTCGTCCCAAACCACTGCAAATCAGCCCCGATGGCACAGTAGGCTAAGTGTTCAGCTGCTAACCAAAAGATCTATGGTTCGAACCCATGAGCATGTCTGCTGAAGAAAGAGAAAGGAGTTTGCTGCCATCCAGATTTATGGGACAGTGATAGGCTATCCTATAGGGTCACTCTGAGTCAGAATAGGCTCCACAGTAGTGAATTGTGAACCTCATTGTTGTAGTCAGACTCCTCACAGGGACCCTAGAGGACAAAGGAGAACTGATACCTAAGATTTCCAAGAATGTAAGCAGATGACCAGCTTTCTCTCCCACAGAGTGGCTGGTGGGTTCAGACTCCAGCCTTTGGTTAACAGTCCCAAACTAGTGTCTATGCCCCCAGGGATCCCTTTTAGCCCTTGCACAAAAAACAACAACAAACCGCCCCCCCACCCCCACCAGCGAGTCAATTCCCTCTCAAACAACTTGATGTTCTAGAGCAGGGGAGAACTGGCCCTGTGGGTTTATTTATTTAAATCATTTTATTGGGGGCTCGTACAACTCTCATCGCAATCCATATAGACATTCATTGCGTCAAGCACATTTGTACATTTGTTGCCCCCTTTATTCCCAAAACATTTGCCCCTGTGGATTTCTTACACCGTAACTCTTTACCGAAATAGAATGCCCAGTCTTACCCAGGAAGAGCAACGTGATTTCAAACTGCTGACCTTGCAGTTAGCAGCTCAATGCCTAACCACTAAGTCACCAGAGCTCCTTCTTGGTGTGTATAAAAGGGAGCCTGGCAGTGCAAGGGTACAGTACTAAGCTGGTGACTCAACTGTTGGCACTGCAAACCTGAAGCTTTGCAGGTAAAGGGCCTGGCACCTGTGTCCCTGTAAAGTCACAGCCTGGGAAACCCTATAGAGCGGTTGTGCTCTGGCACACAGCATGCGGTGGCCATGGGGCGTCTCTTGATGGTGCCAACAGTTAACAGGCTCACTGCTAACCCAAATGCTTAGAAGTTCAAATCCACCCAGAGACACCTCTGGGGAAAAAGCCTAGATATTTATGTCCCAAAAATCAGCCATGGAAAATCCTGTGAGCATGCTGCTTGATGGATGCCCAGCCTCCAGAAGCAAAAGCCATCCTGAAGGTGACTGGTTAGTGGGTAATTTTCCATTTGTATGTATATAATGGCCAATATTGACTATCCATTCATATGTTTGACCTTTTTTCTATCTTACGTGGTAAAATGCCTATTCAAATATTCCACTCTCCTTTAGAAAACGAAAATAAAAACCATGTCTTTTGCTTTATTACTAAATTGTAAGAGTTCATATACATACTGGCTAAAATGATTTTATCATATGTTTTTTAAATACATTTTGTCGTAGTCTCTTCCTTGCAGTTTAATTTTATAAAGTGTCTGTGGACCAGAAGAATAGTTTTATTTTTAAAAACCCAATGTTTTCATTATTCTCTTTTATGGCGTGTGTTTCTGCCTCATTCAAAATCACTAAAGAATTTTCCTTTCTTTATTTTATAGCTTCATAAGCTCTTACATGCAGTTCTATTGTAAAGTTTGAGTAAGTATTTATATAGGACTACAGAAAAGGATTGAGGTTTTGGTCCTTGGTTTTCTGGTAGCTATCCAATTTTTTCAACATCATATGTTGAAGGCCAAAATTTCTTTACTGATTTACTTACTTTTGTTGTTAGAAAACAATTGACCATGTGAACACTCTTTTGTTCCACCAAATTATGTCATTATTCCTATTAAAATATCACACTGTATCAAGTAATGTAACATTATTTTAAGACCTGAAATAAGATACTGTAAGTCCCCCAACTTTGTCTTCTATATAAAACTTTTTGATGATTCAATTATTTGTTTGGTCATACATATTTTAGAATCAGCCAATGTCTCTTAGAGTATCCTATGGTTTTTGACTGAGATTTCATTGAAACTGTACATGAATTTTGGAATAATTAGAATCAGAACATTCTTTTCTTTAACTCATGTACATGGACAATCACTCCATTTATTTTGTTCTTCATAAAATTTTCTCATTAATGTTTTGTAATTTTGAACCTATCAGTCTTGAATATTTTATATTAACTTTATTCCTATGTAGTTAATATTTTGTGCTATTATAAATTGCAGTTTTTAATTTCCAATTTCCAATTGTCTGATGGTAGCACGGAGACATAAATTGGATTTTAGAGTATTTTGTCATCTTGATAAACTCACTTGTTAGTTCTAGAGCTGCCTTTGCAGATTCCTAATTCTTTCCCACAAAGGTCATCAGGTCATCTGTGATCAAAAAGCTGTGCTCTGTAAATTATTTTCAATTTACAGAGTTTTTATTTCTTTTACTTTTCATTTATCAACACACTAGCAGGGACCACAAGGAAATTTAGTGAGACTAAACGTCTGTGACTGCATATGATCTCAGTGAGAAAGTAGTCCGGTTTCCAAGGTGAGGACATTGCCTTACTTTATACCCTTCAGCCTCTTCCCTTTGCCTTTAGAAGGAAATGCACACTCTCTCCCATAGTCCCCTAGGTCCTGCATGGTCTGGGTCTTGACCCCTTCTTTGAACCCATCTACTCTTGTAGATCACCAAGTTTGGTTCTCCTGATCAGTTCAACACTTAATTCTATTAAATGCTGCTTATCTAGCATCAGACTAAGAAAGGCTGGTGATTTACTTTAGAAATTGTCCAATGATCACCATGTATAACCCAATAGACTATAGTCTAACAGAGTGCTACAAAACTAATCCCCTAGCTGGAATACGTTCTAAACACTCAATGGCTGTACACCAATGATCATGACCAACGTACAGGTCAGGCCGGTGTGCCTTTCGTTTGTACATGAGGTGATCGTGAGTGGAAGTCAACTCAATGGTAACTAACAGCAACCTCTAAGAGGTAAGCTGCTGTCTGCAGTACCTCTCCCTCAGTCCTTTACAGTGCTGTGGTTCAAACAGACAACGGATGAATACAAAAGAGCCTTGTATGCACTCTGTCATCTAGTCAACAATGTTTGTCCAGTGGACACTAAATGCCAGACACTGAGCTACGTGCTGGGGACAAAATGATGATCTTTAGGCCCTTGTACTCAATGAGTTTACAGTCCAGTGAGGGAAGGCAGACATTACTAATGGAAAGTACAAATGTACAGTGAAATTAGTTCCATAGAGAAAAGGAATGCAGCTCTTTGCAAGCCTGTAGTAAATTTGAAATAGGCTCAGGTTGTAGATAAGACTTCCGGGAGGAAGGATTTTTTTAGGCCAAGATCGAAAGGAGTAGTAAAGGTTAACTAACATATTCTGAACTCAGTAGAGAAAAAAAACAGTAAATAAAATTTTAGTTCATATATGCATTTAATAAGGTGCTTTCAGGCATTAGCTTTGATTGGACACCATGATTAGTAATTAGTTACAACAACTCTTAATTGGAGACATTCTTGTCAAAGGTAAAGGTTTATTATTTCAAAGAGAAGAATTATGGAAGGGCTATGAAAAGAGTAATGGTAACAGTTAGCTGCTCATACTCATTTATTCTTTTAATGAAACCTGTTCCTAACTTGTAACTTTAGTAAAATACAAACGTATTTTAATGACTGGAAAGAATACTTGACTAAAATAAAAAAAATATTTACATTTCCAAAAGTAGATTTTTTAAGCCTCTTCAAAATACAATACAATTCTTCTTTTGATCTACGCTTAAACCTATAAGCATAACAGACCGATACAAGAGATAAGGATGTTTCTGGAGACTTCAAATCTGGTTCTGGGGCTATTACCTCAATGGCCTGGGTTAATTGTATAAAATCAAAAATCGGTTGCTAGAGAAGACAACTGTTGTCCTAATAGGGTTAAATGTTTTATGGATGATAATGACCCAAATAGAAACAACCACTTACATGTAATTGGCTTCAAGCCATGCAATGAGTGGGCTTATATACATTGCAAACCTTTATCAAATCACCAGGAAAGTTCTTTTGCTTTTTGTCTTTAACCACCTCCTACCTCCCACCACACTATCCACTGAAGAAGAGGAAGAAATAAGGTCTCCACTTGTTATGTGCTGTAGATCTAGTTCAGAAACATAGTGATCCTATACACAAGACAAACAAACAAACACAGCCCTGTCCTGCACCATCCGCACCATTGTTATGTTCGACCCCCGAGTTGCAGCTGCTAGGTCTCTGTTAGCTTGGTGCACATTAGAATAAATAAACACTGGTGACTAAATATTTTACAGCTTAAAAAAAAGAGAAGGGAAGCTATCTCATGACACTACATAGACTCATATTAGTTGGACTTGAATCCTTGGGTAGATGTACATAGTTAAAAGTTCAGTCAGTTGGGACTGAAGTGACAAGTGCTATACTTTTATAAGTGTGTTTGAGTGGGTTACCTAGGAAACACAATTAGTGACACTTCTTTATGTATAAGAAGAAATTTTATATCAAAAAGTAATTTTATAATAAGAAGGCATCACCATGCAGTCCATGAGTCTAAGGCTAGCTAGAGCCTTATCAGACTCATGTAGCTGCAAGTGATGATGCAGAAAGGCGAAGCAGCAAGCAGAGTGATCACAGGCCGGTGGGTGTAGGGTCACATGGATCCAAATAGGTGGAAACATGGCAAGGCATCAACAGCTCTCCAAGCCATTGACCCACATGTGATGGCTGCTAGGGGCAGACAGTGTCCCAGCAAGGAGGAGGCAAAGGACATGAGAGAAGTTCCCAGTGTCTCTGTTAGAAAGAGGCCATTCCCCCAAGGAAGCATTATCAGCCTAAGATCTTTTTGATAATTTAGATTCCACCTCTACACTCTCACACAGGTTCAAGTTGACATAAAATCTAACTGCCACAAGAAGTAAGCAGTTAGGGGAACTGATGGAAAAACTAATGTCCTCTTTCTGAGCAGTCTGACTCATCCCAAGGCCTTGTGAAATCTACATGTTCAAGTGTATACAATAAACCTGAGAATGCAAAAAAAGCAAAGTCAAATCACACATGTTGCTTTAACTCCCCATACACTAAATATCCTAAAATTTGTAATGCAGAACATGTTTTAAAGGAGATAATTAGCAATGTCATACCGTCAAAATGCTATAGTGTCAGAAAAAGTTTGACTCCAATGGACTTTTACATTAAAACTTTGATCAGCAATTTATCACCTTCAGGCATTGAAAGTTTGCATAGTAAATATATGGTATAAATAATTTGTGACATGTTTATAATTTAGAAGCATAAGACTTGTTGATTTCTGTAACCATAAATTGCTATATCAAAATACACATATGCGTTTTACCAATTAAAAAGTACCAACGTAACCACATATCGCAATATGTCTATTAAGAAGAAATTAAACTCACTGCCATGGAGTTGATTCCTAACGACTCTACAGGACAGGATCAAACTGTCCCTGTGGATTTCCCAGACAGTAACTCTTTGTGGGAGCATCAAGCTCCATCTTCTTTTGGAGTAGGGAGTGGTTTCAAAATGCTGACCCAGTTGTTTCAAACTTTTGACCTTGCAATTATATAATGTCTATGCTACCAGAGCTCACAATTAATATATCATAATATAATGATTGCTATAGAGGAACCAATCGTGCTTTCTCTGATTAAACACATTGTTTTGGGGTGACTTTTGTTGCCACTGATAAAAGGAGGAACTTATATATGCTGCTAACCTGCTGCTAACCACTACTTACTGGCTCTGAATGAATAATTAATTTAAGGGGGAACAGTCATATTTTAGGAGCTAATACAAATAATTACTGAGGAGGTCATGCTCACTTTCTATAACTTTATGCAAAAAATAGTCATCACTCAACTACATAGATAGCTATGTAGCTATGTGATCCTATGACATTTAATCTTCTCTTTGCTAGCCCTGGTGGTATAATGGTTACACAACTACAAGGTCAGCAATTTGAAACCACCAGGTCAGCAGTTCAAAACCACCAGCCACTTTAAAGGAGAACGATGAGGCTTCTACTCCTGAAAACAGCTGCAGTCTCAAAACCCATCAGGGGCAGTTCCACTCTATCATATATGTCTCTATGAGTCAGAATAATTTGACGGTAGTGTGTTTTGCTATTCTAAGGGGCTGAGTGAATGGCTCATTCAAAGTCTAACATCCATTCTACTTATTTAGATGTGTTTTACTATTAACCCTTGATATGGACTTGCATTCAGGAGCTCTGTTGGCAATGTAGTTTAGGGAATAAACTGCTAACTACAAGGTTGGTAGTTCAAACCCACCAGTCACTTCACTGGAGAACGATGAAACTGTCTGTCTTTCCAAGATATAGAGTCACAGAAATCCTTTATGTGGTGAGATAATTGAGGTTCCTTGTGCCATCTTGGTCGATAAACACATGTGGGATTAATTGAAGGGCAGAGAGATAAATGGCTCAATGAGCCTCACCCTTTTAACCAAAAGGTTCTCTGGTCTCTTGTTCTCTGATGGTCGGACCAATGTGTGGCTGCCTTAGCTGGCAAGGCTCACTTCCTGTGAGACAGCGCTGAGGAGAAGCCACATGGACTTATCATGATGCAGCCCTGGGTGCTGGAGAAGCCGTCTGGAGACCCTGCCACCACTGAGATGCTTTCACCACCACTGGATTCAAAGACTTTCTACACACTGGCCTGTGATCCTCCTGCACTCGGCATCATTGCGTGTGTTTTGCGAGTTGGAGGAGAACTTTGGAGATCGGTGTTGGACATATGGGTTAAGTCAGACTTTTGGACTTGGACTGGACTGGGTTGGGATGCTTTCTGAATGTACACTTACCCTATATATAAAACTCTCTCTTATACATGTATGAGTTTCTGTGGATTTGTTTCTCTAGTTTACCCAGACTATCACTTGTGGTCACTGGGCATCAGAACTAACTTGATGGCAGGGGACTTGGTGGGTATGGGCATCCCTGAAACCAAGCTAATTTAGATAAACAAAACTTCTAGTTTGTCCTGGAGGTCATTTAATTATTAATTTTTCCTAATAGATTGCAAATAAAATCCTAAGGATAGGATTCCAAATTAAATCATATTAACATCATAGTACCTAAAAAGAGAAAAATTAATAGTTGGATTTTTGATAAATACAAGTCCAAGAATTGACAATAGTTGAATTTTTAAATCGATTACAGTTCATTGTACTATAACAGATTGCTAATACAATTGAATTTTATTTTAAAATGCATGGAATTTTATTTTAAAAGTTTATCTTTTGATTTCTCCAAATACTGCATGAATATTATAAGAGGTGTGTGTGCTAGACATAGGTCTTAGCTTTTTACGCTAACATAACAGAAATACCACTGAAGTATGGCTTTAATGAACAACAAGTGAATGTCCCACAATTTAGGAGGCAAGAAGTCTGAATTTGGGATACTAGCTCTAAGGGAAGCTCTCTGCCCAGTGTCAGTGCAAATACGGGTTTCAGCTTCTCGACTTGATGGCAGTTGCTTAGGTTGTGTTGGGAGAGCTCTAAGTGGTATCTATATTCCCCCATTTTCCCTTCTTACTTGTACCTAACATAGTACTTTATAGATCACAAGGAATTGGATGAAGACATACCCTACCATGACACGATCTCATTACATGATTACATCTATAAGGACACAATTCAAGCCATAGAAAAACTTGATTATCAACTTAGGCAATAAGAGATTAGCCAGTCAACCCATCCAAAAATTAACCCATTATCATCCAAGCAATTTTGACTCATCACAACGCTATAGAAAGTTACAACTGACTCATAAGTGTTCCCAAATTATAGTCTTTACAGAAGCAAATGCCCACAGCTTTGTCCTTCAGCACCACTGCTGGGTGAGAAACAATGACCCTTTGGTTAGTGGTCCAGGTGGTTAGCCACAGGGACACTAGTGCGCCTGTTTTGATTGATTGCTCCAGTCAGTCACCCCCAAGAAAATAAAAAACAAAACATTGATCATTTTCTCATACATACCATTGAGAGCATTACAGGAAATATTGAACTATTCAAGTCAAACAGTGACGGTTTCTTTTATTGATGCCATCTTAGTTATTTTGTTTTGTTTGAAACATATTCTTTAATAACCTGAATGTCAATCCATTTAGATGACATGTTTAACCCTGGTCCTTTGCCAATGTCTTTGCCAATGATCTCCCTGCCATGTTTACAATGTTCTTTTTTACATCAGTGTGAAAAAAAACATCCTTAGAGGCATTTGTAACAACATCATATTTTAAAACAGAATTGGAAGCTGTGAAGAGCCCCATGATTTCTCTCTGCTGATTACTTAAGATAATATGGATGTTACGGCGAAATCTAGTCCCATTACTATATGTTTAGAATCCATTAAAAAGTCTAATCAGTCTCTATTTACAGGTTTTTGAGCATTTTGTGAAACTTAATGTTGGTTTTCAAATTTTAAGGAAATTCTTTCTCAATTATGATTATAAACAATTTCATGAAAAGTTATATTTTATTATAAAGTATATTTAAACATTAGCACTTTTATCAGTTTGAGTATGAGCTCCATAAAGATAAGAATGTTGTTTTGCTCACTGATCTATCACCAACATTTAGAAAAGCACCAAGCACATTGTGTATGGTCAATAATTACTTCTTGACAAGAAAGACTAGAAAAAGGAGCCAATAAATGGGGTTGCAGGGCACCCTTGTACCATCAATTGTACCACTGACATTGTAAGACCCTGTTCATTAATTTTATCTCTTAACCTTTCATCTCCTAAACATTTAGAGAGTACCCATTATTTTTCACATACTGCTACTGAAACCTAAGTGATAATGGTGTCTAGAACATAGATGGTATTGTGATCTATGAACTGAGTTGCTAACTATAAGTTCATAGGTTCAAACTCACCAGCCAATCTGCTGGAGAAAGATGAGGCTGTCTACTCTTGTTAACAGTGTACAATCTTGGAAAACCAAAGCGGCAGTTCCACTCTGTTCTATAGGCTTGCTGTGAGTCGGAATTGACTCACTGCCAGTGAGTGAGTGAGTGAGAAGGCCATAGATGGCTTGACAATTAAAGGGTAAACTAACGAGTTCCCAACTGATGTGTTGTCCATTGTAAGCCCGGAAAATAAAGACAACGGTATTGACTAAGGTACTCAATAAACTTAGAGCAAGGGGGTGTTTGTTTTGCAACATATATATTGAGAAAGATAATTTCAGATTCTATTATGCAAGCAGACTATTTCCTAGATGAAATCATCTATGAATCAATTTGCAGATCACAAAGGCACCAGACAGGGCATAAGGAAGAACATTTATTAGATATAAAAAGGGTAATAGAGCTGCAGAAAGACTTCATTTGATCATGTATTAAAAATTGTTTTGAAAATTATTAATTATATGTTTTTATAATTCGAGCAGCACTAGACTTAGGTTTCCAGATGATGAGAACAAAATAGTGTTTTACCTCCATGCAGATAAATTTTTTTAGGAGTATGATATGATACATGCAATTAAATGCTAAAGTGATATGACTTTGGTCTCAGCCAAAACTTTGTTTCAACCTCACTCCCAAATGTTTCATCTGTTTTTTAAATCAAAACCAAGTTTTAATTGATCCCTAAAAACTTCCTGAAGGTATCAACAAATATAGTTCACAAGGGAAGCTGATCCAGTTTCCAATTATATTGAAATATATAATTTTAAATGACTTCATCAGAACTGCCAAAATTATAGAAGCTTGCTTAAAACGTCTTGTGACAGCAATGCCAAGGAATTCTGAATCTTTGAGACACTAATCAAACAGGGATGTCACTTTTAGCAAAAGGTAAAATATTGAAAGTCGATCGGTATTTAATATAAATGTCAAAGGTCTACATTCTGCCAGTGAATGGAACACAAATGATAGCACACATGATGAAAGGAGATGCGCTTTGACACAGTAAAATAAAAAACGATAACAATTTCATATAAATGTGTCAGTTCTGAAAATGTTTAACTGTGGAATTCTCAAAAAGTTTCCATGTAGACACTTTGCACTCGTATGCTCTGTTGTTGTTGTTGTTAGGTACCACCGAGTCAGTTCCTATGTACAACAGAACTAAGCACTGCTGAGACCTGCATGGTCTGCACCATTTTTCTTGTATGTGAGTCGTTGGGTGCAGTCACAAGGTCAATTCACCTTTATCACCGCCTCTCTACTCTACCAAGCACGATGCTCGATTTCAGGAGCTCATCTCTTCTAATTGCATGTCAGAGCATGTGAGATGACCATCCTTACTTCAAAGGAGGATCCTTGCTGTGCTTCTTCGAAGACAGACTTGTTTGTTCTCTTGGCAGCCGAAGGTACATTCAATATTCCCCACCAGCGCCATCATTCAATACATCCATTCTTCTTTCATCTTCCGTACTCAATGATCAACTTCAGAGGCGTATGAACCAGCTCCCTGCCACTGAGTCAATACTGACCCAGAAAAAGTTTATAGGACAGGGAAGAACTGTCCCTGTGAGTTTCTGAAACTGTTCAACTGTTTACAAGAGTAGAAATCCCGTCTTTCTCCCTTTTTTGATCTGCTGACCTATTGGATGGCAGGCCAAAGTGCATGAGACAATTGAAAATACCATGGCTTGGGTCAGGCGCACATTAGTCCTTAAAATAGCACCCTCGCCTTCCGACACTTCAAAAAGGACACGTTCCACTGTGCTCGTATCACAGGGCCCTACAGTTCACAGAGCAGTTCCACGGCCATGATTTAATTCCACAACATGTTTTAGCAGTTTTTCCACCCTGAGGGAAAAGTAATTCTAAACTTCAGGAGGGCAAGAAAGTAAGTGCCCCAAAACATAGCCACTTGGTCCTCTGGCATGGAGACTAGCCTTCCTTTTTGCCCCTTCAAATGTTTTCAGGTGAAGATAAGAAGCTGTAAGATCTTTGGGCTCCCATTTTTCCTTGCCTGTCAACTATCCCTACTTTTTCAGCATGATAAATTATACTGCCAGATATTTAGCACAGCTAAGTAGATCTTTTTAGTAAACCTGCTAAGAAATAGACTAAACATTTTGCTAATACTAGATAAAATTAACTTTTACAACCAAAACCTTAAAGGAAAATTCACTATGCCACAACACTCTTTACATTCTCTCTACAATAGCAAACCTGCACAAGAGATTACTTAGAAAATTACTTTTTTGAAGACCTTCTCAAACACAAACTAAATTCACTGCCATGAAGTCATGCTGGCTCATAGCAACTTTATACGGCAGGGTAGACCTGCCGCTGTGGGTTTTCTAGATTGTTAACCCTTCACAGGAAGAGAGAGCCCCGTCCTACTCCCAAGGAGTGGTTGGTGGTTTCATACTGATGATCTGGAAGCAAGTAGCTCATCTTGTAACCACAAAACCATTCGGGCTCCTGAGGAATGTCTAGAATGTTTCAAGCAAACATTTGATACTCCTTAAGAATGATGAGGGACTTACATGCTTCATAATTATGAACTGTCTAATTTCAGACCAAGCTTAAATTTTGTACGTCTTTCATTTCATCCAAAGAATCATCAATTCCTGCTAACGTATACCTGTGTTTAAAGATGGGATACCATAAATCAGATGAAGAAAGAAAATGTCCACAAAGGAAAAAAATATCAGTGTTCTTCTTAAATGAAAATGGGATTAAACAGGAAGGTAGATGTACATCACACACTTGGGGAAAAAAAAACTGGTTAAGGTACGAAGAAGGTTTTGTTTCCAAAGACTGCCCGTCAGGACTTTAAACAGATGATTTCAACAAAATGATCGGATTATCCATACACAGCATAATAATATCAAAAATAACTAGGCATTAATCTTACTAAAGGGCACAGCAATTAAAGTTGGTTTTAACATCTCATTAAACACCCATATTAATTTCAGAACATCTGAGAACGAATGGGGTCTCTCTTCTCAACAACTGTGCTGGGGTACCATCAATGCAGACAGACAAACATCTGAAATTACAACCAACCTAACCGGAATTTATGCCTGCTGTTTTTAAAAAACAATAGAGCCCTCAGACACTGTTCAACAAACACAGTAGATTGTCTAGAAATTTCTTTCCTTTTTAAAACTCACTTGACTGTGCATATTATTAATTATCTTATTATTAATCATCAAAATATACTCATAAAAAAGAGAAGAGAACTTACTTAGGAGGATTTCTTCCTCAAAAAGGTTATGATGAAATTGTCAAGTGGCAAGTACCGTAGAATAAAGCATAGCTTTGAAATTAAACTGATGGGTAATTGACTTCTCTGTTTGGGTTTTAGATGTGATAGAACCTGCTACTTAATCTCTTGAACTTCATTATATCCATACGTTAAAACAATGGATAACTGAACTTGCCCCACAAGATTTTCTCCAGAGTTGTAGGGAAAGATAAAGCTCCTAGGATATGGTGTATATAAAATAAATCACAATGAACTACATAAATTAATTTACACTTGATTACAAGAGCCACAAAGAGTCAGACCTAGTCATCCAAAAGGCCTCAAAGGGATACGCTCCTCTGATCATCTAATATAACGATAAAACGTTCCTAGAAATAACAACACTGGCACCACAGGGGAAGAGTTCTGCCTCCAACTCTTATTGTTATCCTTCAGGAGTGATAGTTTTTTTTTTTCCTTACTGGATTTTTTAATGTAAATTTTGAACCATAAATCATTATGTTCAAGAATAAATAAAACATACAATAAATGTTTGATTACAAATAAGTTAGTTAATACATCCCTCAGTGCCAGCAAGTTAATTCCAATCCATAGTCATCCTAGAGGCCAGATCAGAACTGCCCCTGTGGGTTTCCGACACTGTCAGTCTTCATAGGACGAGAAAGATTCCTCTGTAGGGAAGTAGAAAGCTTTCTCCCAAGGGGCAGCTGGTGGTTTTGAACTATTGACCTTGCAGTTAGCAGCCTAGCAAATAACTCACTACACCACCAGGGCTCTTATGTTTGATAAACACTCCCCAAAGATTTTGCCACATCACTGCCACCTAGTCCATTTTGACTCCTCGCAGCCACGTAGAAGGTACGTGGCTAGATCAATATTTACAGGAGCAGGGAGCCATTTTCTCCCAGGGAGCCATTAGTGGGGTTTAATTGCCCACTTTGCCATAGCCAGCAGAGCTACCAGAGATTTGTATATACTGAAAGCAGTTAAAAAAGAGGAGTTATAAAACTTTACGAAGAGGTTCTGTTACCTCATTTCCCCACACGTAAATATTTTACAGTATAAACCACGAACCAACCCTAGTGCCCACAAGTCAATTGCAATTCAAGTCGATTCCAGCTTAGGATGGCGCTCCGCAGAGGACTACGTAGAGAGCAATGAGGCAGGGTGACAAGTTATGCATTGGACTGCTCACTCTAAGGTCAGAAATATGAACACAACATCTGCTCTTGGGGGAAAAGATGAGGCTTACCACTCTCTTACACATTCAGAGCCTTGGAAATCAAAGGGCCAGTTTCTACTCTGTCCTGTGGAGTTGCTATTACTGGGATGCAACTGGGTAGCGGTGAGAGGGAAGAACAGTTTCCTTGTTCTTGGACTCCTTGTTGTTGGCTCCCCAGTGTCCCCCAAAGTACTTTTAAATGCCTGTACAATTAACTTTCATAATACCCATTTTTGAGTGCATGGTATAGGGGGATACATGTTGGGCTGCTAATGGCTAAGTTGTTGGTTCAAACCCAGCAGCCTCTCCGTGGAAGAAAGAGGAGGCTTCCTGCTCCTGTAAAGGTTTTTAGCTTTGGAAACCCACCAGGGTCCTCTAGGGTCGATCAGAGAGAAATGGATGCATTGAAGTGTGGCCTTGGTGAAGATTACGGAAAGTACCATGGACTGCCTAAAGAGCAAAGATACCGTGCTCCTGGGCTGTCTAATTCCACAAAGACGCACAGTCGTGGAAACCCTATTTAGGGTCATTCCTAATTGAAATTGACTCCATAGGTTTGGATTTGGGGTTTTGTTTACTAGGAAACTTCCAGGAAATCACTTTTCTTCATTGCTCCGAGAAAACAAACAAACAAACAAACAAACAAACTTGACAGGGTTTGTAAATGGATATGGCATTTTCAGAGGTCCAGGCATCTGTGGTTCAATCTAGAATGCTGAAAGATTGGCAGCTTAATTTTCCAGGCACTCTGGAAGATAAAGATGTAGTCTTCAGTCTCTGTACAGATTCATGGCTTTGGAAACCATGTGGGATAGACCTACTCTATCTTATGAGGTGACTATGAGTTGGAGACCACTTGATAGCAATAGAATTGGAGTCCTCCATCTCACTAGTCAATATTTTTTCTGCTTTCTTCTCAGGCAGTGGTGTGGTGTGGCCTGTTCGCACCAGTTCAGCAGAAAG
Organism: Echinops telfairi; assembly: GCF_000313985.2. Taxonomy (NCBI): domain Eukaryota; kingdom Metazoa; phylum Chordata; class Mammalia; order Afrosoricida; family Tenrecidae; genus Echinops; species Echinops telfairi. The sequence continues at coordinate 1,728,563 of NW_022111300.1, read as the reverse complement.
GATCCCTACTTTTTGGTTGAATTCGGTGAACTGGTTGTTTAAATGTCACTTGTAATTCAGGTTCTCTCTCAGGTAGGTGGCTGGGTACTTGTCAAAATGGAAACCACCAATTTCCATTCCTTAAATCTGTTCGACATTCATCTGGAAGGTTTACCGGTATAAAAAAAATCAGACAGAACTATGCTTATAATATATAGTTATATAGTCACAGCATAAAACTCATTTGACCCTTGGTGTAATTGTACATTTATATTCTTGGGGGCTGGTTACTTCAGTAAACACACATAGGCTGTCATGAGAAAAAGTGCCGAACAACCAGAGTGCCAAACATGCTGTATTTGTTCTAGATTTGTGTTACACCTCAAATTCTTATGCAATACTATGAGTGAATTATGCAACTCTTAAAAGTGTTCAAAGAGCTAAGAATATTGTCAGAACAATCGCTGAAAGGGAAGAGGTTTTTTTCAAAGATGAACATAATATGTTCAGGGAAGAGAAGTTGCTTGCTTCTAATAGATCAGACACAACGACTGTGGTCTAACACTGAAGGAATGGGCTCCAACTCCAAGAATGGAAAAATGGTCCAGGACAAACAGCACAGCCTAGTGAGGATACTCAAACAAAAGCAAAGAGCATTGCAAGTGAGGGTGCCAATCAAGAAGCAATTTGGAAAGATTTTAATAACAGTTTATTGTTTTTTGTAAGGTATTATTTAATGTTTCATTAATAGCTGAAAACTCTGTCTTATAACAGTCTAGTTTTGCATACCTTTCAGTGTTCTTAGTTAAGTAATAACTGTGTGAAACAATCAGCTACCTTTCACTATATTGCTTTTTTTAATGAAAATGGCCACCAGGGCATTGAACCAGCTCTTAAATTCTTTGAACACCACCACTGCTCAGAGGTACTGATTGAGACTTGAGTCTCAGGTTTTTGAGATGCAGAATTAAGAAGAAAAAAATTTTTTTCAAATGAAAATATTATTTGCAGAATTAAGAAGAAAAAACGCCATACTTAATTCTGCAAATAATATTTTTCAGAAAGAAAAGTCCAACAAAAATATTTAAATAAACAGGGGGGAAATCCTTGTGAAGGAAAAAAAGCAGGATATATTGAAAACTAGAAAAAAACTAAAATGGGTCAAAGGGAAGATCAACTGACCAGGTACCACATTTCAACCTAATTACATTTATCATAATCAAGTTTACAAAGTCTTGCCTGAGAGCAAGGTTATCCATATCCCTTGACCATGGTCAGAGGGAATCCACCAGAATCTTAATCTATGCAGATACCCCGCAAATAGATTTTGGGCTCCCACTGTCATCCATAGCCTTCTGCAAATTGGGTGTTCACAATTTAAGCTCTGATAACATTTCTTCCTTTAGATTTTGATTTTGCTATTTATCATCACACAGGGTGGTGTGCCTCTTGCATGTGGACTTAATGGATACCCCACTTAGGTGGCTGCTTGTTTGAATATAAGCCTTTTAAGACCCCAGGCGCTATTCTTTCTGATAGCCAGGCACCATCTGCTTTCTTCTCCAGACTTTGCTGTAGCACTCATATAATCAGTAATCACTTCATGAGGGTGAGCATAGAGCAGGGCCATGTCATAAGAACAAATTGTTTTTTTAATTAAGATTAGAATAAAATGGGAGCCCAATATCCATTCATTTGTCTATAGATTATGCACATCTGTGGTTCACTTTAAACTCCTCATCTTCACTTTATGACAGAGAACATTATCAATCATTACCTTGGGAGATAAGGTTATTTTATTGATATTGTCCCTAATTTAGCATATGGCATAGAATTTAACATACTGTTCAGAAAGGGAATTTATGCAAGTGTAGATCAGTCCCAAACTACAATCCAGGAGCTGTAGATCTGTACAGATAGAACTCTGAAAGGATTGGACACTCTTTACATTGATCATAGAGGTTGTGATAGGAGAAATTTTCCAATAACATTCACTCACAAGGTCATAACCCTGTCCACCAGATTAATACATGTCATAGTCAAGCAAGGAGGCCTTCAAAATAGCAAATATATGGTGGTTCCTGGCCCCCTTCATTGGGTACCCACAAAGCAAGGGATGCCAATGAAAGTCCAGAGACTGCCAATCCCACAGCCCCAAAGTGGCCGTCATATATTTTTTCTCACACCAGGGCGTCATATATTTCTTCTCACGCACTTCTTGAAGGAGTGACCTCAGCTGAGGTGAAGTCTCCTCTTTCAAGATGGTTCTCAATATGTACACACAAGAGAGGTGACGTATAGTTCATGGATGCTAGGCAAGTTCTCTATCCTTTGGTTGGAAGACTGGAGCATAACTTAACATGACCCGAGAGCAAAAACCTGAATACGTCTGGGTATTTTTCCATATAGCAGTGGACTCATACGGTATTTGTCCTTTTGTGATTGACAAACTTCACTCAGCAGAATACCTTCCAGGTCCTAACATGTCATGCATTGTTTCATGCTGTGTTAGGCCGGGTTGACTAGAGAAACAAATCCAACGATGCTCTTATATATGTAAGAGAGAGTTTTCTATCAAGAAGTAATTATATATCAAGCAAACATTCCAGCCAAGCCCATCTCAAGCCCACAAGCCTGATACTAGTCCGTACGTCCCTCTTCAGACTCACACAGCCATATGCAATGATGCAGAATGCAGGAAGATCACAGGCCTGTGGGTGCAAAGTCATGTGGATCCAATGGCAGTGGCCACAACACAGGGCTCACAGCGACCAGCGTCAGCCAACAGGAAATTAAAGGCAGAGAGAGGGGGGGAGGTTCCTAGGGCCTTCAGTATGAGAAGGTCACGCTCACAGGGAGTCACCATTATGCTGTGACTTGATTGACAGGCTAACCTCCACCCCTATACTTTCATATAACTTCAAGTTGACATGAAATTATGTAACTACCACACATGTCTTTGCCACTTTTTTAGGGATATGTTATATATTCTACATATATACGTAACCTATAAACTGTGTGTATATACCACAGTTTCTTTATCTAATCTTCTACTGCTGGGCTGGGCACTTGGTTTATTTCTGGTTTCTTGATAATGTCAACTGGGCTACAATAAGCATGGGAGAGTACACATCCATTCATGTTCTATCTCTTATTTCTTTGAGGTGTAAGCCCAATAACAGTATTGCTAAGTCATGTGGGATTTCCATTCTCAGTTGTTTTAGATAGAACCATATTGCTTTCCATAATGGCTGTAGGAATTTACAAGTCCACCAAGAGTGTATATGAGCTCCATTATCTCCATATCCTCTCTAGGATTTGTTGTTTCCAAGAAAAATCTTTAGATAACTTACTTCATAGCATCTGTCCACCCAAAACAATTTCACATCGTGGTCTAAGCACCCCTTTTAATTCTTCGGCTTCTATCCCTATGGGAGCCACTCAAGCATATGTCTACATGATGCCCGTTACCTCTGCTCATCTCCTTCGTCTGCCCCGAGGACTTATTGCAGCCACTGCTCTTATTCTGCCCCTGCTGCAACCTTACTTAGGTTTTTTTCCTACTCAATTCTCGGATTTTCAAATTATCCAGACATGTGGTGACTGACAATTTAATACATTAGAACTGAAAAGCTCGAGGCTGAGGAAATGATATGCAGTAGAAGTACATTAAAGGAAGCTCAACATTAGAGATGGATGTATATCTCATTACAGGAATATCTTTAGTATCACCCACATCAAGGGGATAGTCTCTCCATTTCACAAGTATTGCTTTTTTAAAAATCACTTTATTGGGGGCTCACACAGCTCTTATCACAATCCAGATGTCCATCCATTGTGTCAAGCACACACACAAAAATGGAGTTTTTAACGGGAAAAACAGCATAGACTGTACCAACCAATTACAGTTTTCATAAAATAGCTTGTAGTTATGTTTTATAAGAAAATACTTGTCCTGAAATTCTTCTTGCAACATAACTCCCTTTACTTTGTCAACTAATAAAAATCACTTCTAATATACAAGCATACACTTAGGTAATAATAAGCATCACAGTCAACACACCGATGTATTTTGTGATGTCTTTTTTTCCCCTTTCATTTTGCGTCTATTTACTCGCAAGATACAATTCTTCAACTTACAACCAGACTAACATATTTTGCAATGGTTCTATCAAGTATTATCTTCAAACAGTACCTATATTTGTAAACTCTTACCCGGTCAGTCTTAGTGAGAGAAGTACAATTGGCTGTTCAACAGTTCCATTAGTCTTGGACTGGTAGGAGGAAGTTGGATGTGTGTTGATCCTTCAAGCCAGTGGTCCAAAGTAAAGTCCGAGGAGCGATCATGGAAGGAGCCCAAGGATATCCTTCACCATGAGCTGGAGAATAGGAAATGAAAAGGAAAAGCAGATGTATTACATTTCTCAATATTACTTAGACATTAAACCATGGATAACACCCTTAATTTTATCTGGTAAAAATTAAGAAGCACACGAATATGATCATCAAGAGTATGTGGTTTGACATCCTAGCTCTGCTACTCACCAGTAGCATGTTTAGCCAAGCTATGCAAGTGTATAGGCACATTAGACAACTATGGATATAATATGCTAACTCATGCAAAGTATTCCATAAAGAAAAGTTGTTTACCCCTCCTCCGCAAGAGATAAACATTATCTATGAATGTCAGTTTAAATTCCTTTATGAAATTTTAACCGACAGAAGAGGTCCACATTAAGAAAATAATGAATAAAATTAAAAGGAATTTATTCCAGAAATGCAAGTTTAGTTCATATTTAAAGATCTAACTTTTTAAAGCCTTCGAGAAAATTTAACATCCATTCATGGTGACTAAAGTCAAGAAAAGAGGACTGAATGGGAACTTTCTTGACATGCAGGACCCTTGCTGGCATAGTGGTTACACATCGGGCTGCTAGAGACATGGTCAGCATTCAAAACCACTCATCTATCCATGCGAGAAAGAAGGTTTGCTATACCCAAAAAGAGTTACCATCTTAGAAACCCACAATGGTAGTTCTACCCTGCCTTATAGAATCACCATGAGTCAGCATTGATGGGATGGCGTCAGTTGGGTTTGTTTTGTTTTTTTTGGTGTTCATAACATGAAAAGATTCTTGGTGGCACCGCGACTTAAGGGATGGGCTATTAATTGAAAGGTTGAAGGTTCAAACTAACCCACTACACCATGAAAGAAGCATGAGGCTATCTGTCTGTAAAGATTTAAAGTCTCCAAACCCCCATACAAGGTTGCTTTGAGTTGCAAATGAGTAGATGGCAAGGGAGTTTGGGGTTTGGGTTATTAACCTGAATGTATGGAGGACTTCAAAAAGCCCATGAAAATATAACCATTAATTCCATTTACTATAAACGTTTTGAAGCCTCCTCATATATCTCTCTGTCTTAAAACCCATATCTGACTGTGGTAGTTACACAATTTCATGTCAACTTGGTAGCTACAGTGGAGGGATGGAGTTTAGCCTGTCAATCAGGTCATAGTCTGATGGTGCCTCCTGGTGGGAGTGACCTTCTCATGTGAATTCTGGAAACTTCATCTTTTCCTCTCTGGAGGCAGAACACATACTCTCTCTGCTTGACGTTACTGTTGACAAGCCACATGGAGCCATGCTGATGGAAGCCAGAGCCCTGGAGATGCGTCCACTGCCACTGGATGTATAGGACTTTCCACCCACCAGCATGTGATCTTCCTGCATTCGGCATCATTGCTTGTGCTACATGAGTCTCTAGAGGAATTCATGGGCTAATATCGGACTTATGGACTTGATCTGCTCTGGCATGGGATGCTTGCTCAATATACAAATGCTCTTTGATATAAAGATCTTTTTTATACACATATGAGTGTCTCTGGATTTGTTTTTCTAGTCAACCCAGGCTAACACACTGACTGAATGAGAAAACACTAGAAGCATTTCCACTAAGATCAAAAGCAGAATAGGAAGGCAAATATTACCAATAATATTCACCATTGTTCTCATGGTATTAGGAAGTACAATTAGGCAAAAATCAATCATTCAACCGGAAGTGAAGCCCAAGGGCCAGAACTCCATACAATTGTCTGATTTCTCTGTATCTCATAAGTTTTTCATTTTTGGCAGGGTAAAGCATGAACACTTTCCTGTCACCCATTTCGGTGAAAAATATCTTAATATTCCTTCTGAGATTTCTGCCTTATGCAGATTCTAATTTCCAAAGGTATTCCTTGTAAGAATTGGCCAGGAAGAGGTAAAACGTAGATCTTGGTTTCTTTGCATCATAATTTAAATGTATCTATTCTTCCTTTCCTTGCTCACGTTCCTGAGGCAATGGGAAATAGAATGGGTTGGGTCAGGAGCCCATTTGTCCTCAAAGAGACAACCTTGCCCTTCAACACTTTAAAAAGGTTTTGTACAGCAGATTTTTGAAATGCAATATTTCATCTGATTTTTGACAACTGCTTCTATGAACATTGATTGTGGACCTAAGCAAGATGAAATCCGTCAATCTCTTCTCTACATATCGTGATGTTCATGATAGTCCCAATTGTGAGGATTTGGGTCTTTCTGTGAGTTATAATCCACACTGAAGACTGCAGTCTTTGATTGTAGTCCACCTCATTTCCATAAGCATGGTTGTGTCATTTACATATCACAGGTTGTTAATAACTCTTCCATTAATTCTGATGCTAATTTCTTCAAATAGCTCAGCTTCTTATATTATCTTCTCAGCAAGTAGATTGAATAAGTATGGTGAAAGTACACAACTATGATGAACACCTTTCTTGATTTTAAACCACTCGGTATTTCCTTGTTCTGTCCATAGGCTTGTTTTTTCATTTATGCAGAGGTCCCACACAAACAAAGTTAAGTGCTCTGGAATCCCCATTCCTCTCAATGATATCCATAGTTTGTTATGATCCACACAGTCAAATGCCTTTGTATCATCAATAAAACACAAGTAAACACCTTTCTGATATTATCTGCTTTCAGCCAAGATCAATCTGATGTCAGTAATGACATCCCTCATTCCAGGTCTCCTTCTCAATCTAGCTTAACTTTCTGGCAGCTTCCTATCAATGTACTATCAAAACTAATGAAATAAAAGCACTGGACAAAATATCTCAAAGGACTGAAGAAGATAAAATAAAGTATTATAATGAAAGATGAAAAAACATGGAGTTAGGAAAACATAAAGAACATATTTTATGCCAAGCTTTAAGAACTGAAGAAAAAAAATTCAAGCCTCAAGTTGCAATATTGAGGGATTCCATGGGCAACGTATTGAACTATGTAGGAAGCATCAGAAGAAGGTTTAAGGAATATACAGACATTGTACTAACAACAACTACCTGACATTCAACAGTTCAAGAAATAACATCTGATAATCATGAATCAACAGTACTGAAGGGAGAAGTCTAACCTGCATTGAAGTCATTAGCCAAAATCAAGAGCCCAGGAATTGATGGAATACCAATTGAAATGTTTCAATAAGCTGATGAAGTACTGAAAGCACTCGCTTGCCTATGCCAAGAAATCTGGAAGAAAGCTACCCAGACAACTGACTAGAAGAGATTCATATTTGTAACCAATTCCAAAGAAAGGTGATCCAAAAGTATGTGTAAATTATTGAATAGTATCATTAATGTCACCTGCAAGGAAAGTTTTGCTGAAGCTATTTATCATATATGAGCAATAAAGGACTCATCTCCAAAATACATAGAGAAAACAACAATAAGAAAAACAGACAATGCAAAGTTTTAAAAATGGACAAAATACACAAACATAATATCCAAATAATGGCTCAGTAGTGAAACATCAGAGAATCCAATTGAAACCACAATGGATTACGACCACATGAATTCCGAATAGCTGGTAGCATAGTGCTTATGCCTTGGGCTGCTAACTGCAAGGTTGGAAGTTCAAAGGCTCTTCACTCCTAGAAAGAGGTATAACTTAGAAATCCATAGGAAGCCGTTCTGCTCCATTCTGTAAGGTGGTTATGAATCTGAATCAGCTTGAGGGCAGTGAGTGGGTTACTGGAGTATGGAACTGTCAATGTCCTGCAGGAGAGACTGGAATGGTCAAGCTTGATGTGGTATTATGAATATGATTGTTTCACACTAAAGATGCTTATGATAGAGAGAAGAGCCAATGATATTTGAAGAAATAATAGCCCAAAGCTTCTCAGATGTAATAACAACCTACATATGCAAAAATATCAAGAATTTAACCTACAACATGGTCAAAGTCTCATCTTTCTCCCAAGGGACTGCTGGTAGTTTTGAACTGCTGACCTAATGGTTAGCAGCCAAATTTGTAACCCACTCTAGTTGTATAGTGTTGTACAGTATTAATGTGTTTAACTATTTGGTTGTGGAAACACATTTGGGTTGTTGCCTGTTTTTTTTTACTATTGCAAGACAGGTTCTCCCTTATTGTGCACATTTGTGTTCATTTTTGTGTGAGCTTAAGTTTTCATTTCTCTGGGACAAATGTTCAAGAGCACGATTGCTGGGCCATATGTTCAGGGCATGTTTTGTTTTACAAGAAACTGGCAAACTTTTGACTAGAATGGCTATACAGTTCACAGTCTTATCTCATTGAACCCATTTCATCACATCCTTCTCAGAATTCGGTGTTGTCACTGCTTTTGTATTTTAGCCATTTGATGAGTGTGTAGTGAGAGCTTTCTTGCATAGAGCCAGGAAATTACAGGAGAAGCCCGGAGGCTGCTGGTACCTCGTCTTCTCAGGGGTAAAACTTATTGAAAATGCAGGTGCTATTTTGAAACCCTAAGCAGCTCTTGTGACCTGAACACACAGAGAGATGTATATAAGAAGGCGTTGCTGACATGGTGGTGAGGTGAGGAGATAACCTTGACCTGGGGAGATGAAGGTCAGTGGCTGTGCTTTTCACAGAGCCTGATTAATATACCTCTTTATACCTCGGCTTGAAAGTCTGATTCATCCTAGTTGTACACATCTGGACATGCCAATCACTCAGCCCCTGGAGCAAACTCTATTGTAATTAGAATCAACCAACCTAATAATTATTAATTTGACTTCTTGTATTTGTGCATCTATCAATTTGTTTGTCAGAGAGACAGAGTAATTCCAATGTGCCTGAAAGTTGGGCATCTCCAGCATACCAATTGTGGGCATGGTGCAGAATGGGGCAGTGTTTCGTGCTGCTGTGGGTGGGAGGAGGAGGAGCTGACGCCATAGCATCTAACGACACAACAACAGCGCTGACAGTGACGGTTCCATGGTAGATTCCTCACATGCCTGGTAGATGCTGCCTGCCCATGGAGGCTTGTGTGTTGTCATTATGCTAATGAGGCTTCAGTAGAACTTCCTGATAAGACAGAGGAAAAATAAATGCCTGGGGATCTCAAATGAGCCAGTTTAAGCTCTATAGGTCACACGGTTTGATCACAGGAATGGTGCCGGATCGGATCATTGTGTTCCGTTGTGCACAAGATGCCCATGAGCCACAAGGCAACCCAACATCACTGCAGAACAACCACAGCTAATATGAGCTTATTAAATGGTAGCTAGTCCAACGATAAGCGTCAGGATGAAAACAAATCAAACCTGGGAAGCAGGTAGGCTTAAATTTGCATTTACATCTGTATGTTTTTAAAAACCTTCTTCAGCTCCCGGATTTCCACATTTGTTAGATGCAACATGCAAAGTGCTTCTTTTTCTTCTTAAGGTGAAAAGAATGTTTTCCTTAAGCCAATTGTTTTTCATAAATAAATTACCAAAAAATGCAAAAGCAAGAGAGTCTTTTACAATGAAGAGGGAATTATCTTGTAACGGAGAAAGTTCAGCCTAAAGTTCAGCCACTCAGAGGTTGCAGTCCATTGGGGACAGAGCAAGGCCACACACATTGTGGCTATTTTTCTCAGTATGAGGTACACTCCTGAATCTGCTTGTCATAACTTGACTGAACAGATGTGGCCACTCCAGGTCATTTGAACAATGTCAACTTTGGAAGGATGATTGTAAAGTGATTGTGACTTGCTGGGGCATGCTCAATAGGGAAACCGCTATTGAGCCAAAACATCAACTGGGCCCTAGACAGAAAGAAGGGGGAAATAAAAACAAACCAATAAACAAAACAAGCCAACAGTCATGGGATAGATATCTAGCTAAGTGTTGTGAATATGAATAGTTCAAAAACCAGAAAGGCTTGGTTGTAGTTTTTGTATTTTAGATAATATAAAATCCCAACACATGATTAATCATCTAAAACATGAGAGTCCCCTAAGAGCTAGAGTTGTTACCTAAATGCTCACTTTCAGCATTGGTGGCTATGTGGCCTTTGATATGCACTGCTGTCCAGGAGAGTTTTGAGGAGTGAATAGAGGGATATCGTCAATTCCGAGTGGATAATTGTCGTTATCAGAAGACGGTAGTGCTTCATTATGCTCATCAAAACCAATTCCACTGTTTTCTAGTCCATTCCAACCCATGGCCAGCCTTTATGGGTTTCCAAGGTTATCCAGCTTTATGGGCGCAGATGACCTCATGGTTGGTTTGCAGAGCTGCTGGTGCATTTGGACAGTTAGCAGTTTGATTCCTACCTGACACCGCCACCAGGGCTCCCCAACAACATCACCTACCACACACAACTCCCGGCCATCACCACGTCAAGGCCAACTCCCAGTGACTGTGTGTGACAGGGCCCAACTGGACCTGTGAACTTCTGAGAGTAACTCTGTGTGGGAGTAGAAAGGCCCATCTTCCCCCAAGGAGTTTCTGCGGGGTTGGACCTCCAATGGAGCTTGTGGCCAGTAGTCCGCCAACTCACCAGGGCCCCTTACTTCTGCTAGAGGCCCAAACATCCACCAATGACCCCTCCCCTCCAGGGCTTTCGAACCAGATATACGAAAGTAATGTCAATCCATATGCAGGAAATAATTGATAAAGATTAAGTAAAAACACTGATCACGACCATGAGTTTGAAGGGTCAAATTCTGCATGGTGGTGGTTGGCGTAAAAGGAATTCTTACTTTTTCCCAGTGGAAAGTCTTTCCCATGAAATGATGCCTGGTGTGTGTACGTGGATGAGATGACTGATGGGAGGTAAAGAAGGGAAGGCCAGTCTTCATTGTTATTAAGTGTCATCCAGTGAATTTCAACTATTGAAACACTTTATATGACATTCAAGCTGCCTGATGCTGTGCTCCCTACAGAAGCAGATCCCCCGGTTCTTGTATTGTGGAATCAGTGGGAGGATTCAAACCTCAACCTTTCAGCTAGCCCAAGGATGCTTGACCATTGAACTACCCAGGCACCTTATTAGGGGCACTTTACTGAAGGAAAAACGGTAAGCTGACTTTCCTTAGCAGGTGGGAAGTAAATGCCATTCATTTGATCCAGAGGAGTCTAAAGAACCAGAGGGACAGCCTTTTCAAGCCATGGTTAGAGAAAGCAGTTTGGTTGAAAAGACCAACTCTACGCAACCAAGAGAGGTATAATAGTAGAGAAGAGAGAGCTGTGGGTGGATTTCTCCTGGGAGGCTAGAATGCTCGGCATGTATAATGAAATTGACTTATGACGGGCCCCAAATCTGGAAGACCGATATAAGGTTTCTCTTGTCGGTTTCATGGAGGGCCGGTGAGAGCCAGTAGCAAGGACAGCGGCAGCAGAGGGGGAAGGTGCATTTCAGTTTGAAGAAATTAGCAAATATCTCTGAATGGTTTTAATAAATGTCTCCAGAAATAGCCTTGTGATATTTTTCTCCAATAATGACCGTATTCAGTTTCACATTTCACTTCCAGGTTTGTAGCAATTGGGAGGTACTATTCTGATAGCAAAAAAAAAAAAAAAAAAATCATGTTGCTCTTTGCAGGAAGATATACATTTATATGTTTTTTTTATATCACTAAAAAAACTCCTTACTGAAGCCAGGTCATGAATTTTAACTAACATAGCATCCCAAACCAAACTCTCTACCACTCAGAGTGATCCCCCTGTGAATTTCTGAGACTGGAACTTTTGATGGGAGTACAAAATGCTGTCTTTCTCCCAAGGAGCTGCTGCTGGTTTCCAACTGCCGACCATGTGGATTACAGCCAAATGCATAATTCGTACAAAATGAATAAAGGAAACAAAATACATCTGAGCTCAGTATAACTTTCATTAGCTAGTCATTATACCCTCATGTTTGCACACCTGCTTTACGTAATTCATGATACAATTGCAATGACTTGACAGTTGGTTATAAGACATGATTAAAAAGAAATCAGGAAAGAATGAAGCAGAGAGGTATGCTTTCATAGATTTGATTTATTTTTTCTCTTTATTCTCAAGTGCCTTAGCAGGTTAGAAATATTGCACTGTGCGGTGAATGTATGTATGTCTGCAGACTGTAAACAGAGCTATTCACCTAAGAGAGAGAAACTTTGGGTCAGATTTATTTATTTGATGGCTATTAAGAACGGACAAAAATGATCCTGAAATATATAAATATGGCTACTTTTACAAACCCTACCAACCAGAGAACTCCTCCTCCAAATATGTCAAGTTTAATTTTCTGCTCTGTGGAGCACAGCTAGCAGGCTAGCAAAGCGCAGTGACATTTTCCAGTGTGAGTGGCCAACCACTAGAAGCCTGTGGCAGTGTTTAAAACACCAGCAAACAAGCACACAATTTGGTGAAGCAATGATTATACAACACTTTGTTAATATGCCTTCCTTTAGTGCTTACATCATTGTGAGGATCATAAAGGCCGACTTTGAGAGGATCTGGGAAGATAGCGCTTTGTTATAACTGTGCACTGACGTGAAAATTACGCTTTTCTGAGAGTGGCCATGCCTATCAGATCCACCTTTTGCTGAACTTCTGCAAAAGTGAACCATATTTGAGTGTTTGCGTGTGTTGGGGCTATAATTTCAGTGGTCATTATTTCTGCTGAGTGGCCTATATTAATTCCAAATTCTCCCAGAGAGCATTAATTAGTAAGATGATATCACGCTGCTACTAGTGTTTGAATAAGACTTTAATAATTCGATCAAATCTACAACTAGACTCTGTGGTAGTAGCAATAGGCAGAATTAAACCCAGAGGAGATGACAATGTTTATTAAATGTTGTAGAGGAAAACAAAAGATAAAAGAGGACCTAGGGACAACAATGTAGTATGTATGCTATGGAATTCTATTTTAGTTAAGGAGAAATGGGATTATTCAAGTGGCCCTGTCATGGTGCCAAGATTTTGTTCCCAGAATGGTAAATTATATTATGTATGTACACAGTAAGATCTCATTTGCCTGCTAGGATTCATGAACCGACATGTGAAGAATGCACAGAAGTTCCAGATGACTACACCATATCCCAAGTGTTGAGTTTCTTTTGATTTTACAATGGAATGCATTCTATGTTTCCCAGACTTTTGATTTTACAATGGAATGTGTTCTATACTTCCCAGACTTTCTTTAAAAGATCTTAATCATAGTTTCACCTTTTCTTGTGACCATGCAGATGATACTCTTATGGAATTTGGCAAATCAGTATGTTGATATCCAACCATGTTTACGACACTGTGTTTTATAGGTCCAGTGGGTAGTATAGAATATAATAGATATCCCCAAACATCTCACACTCTGCTAGGGGAAGCCAATCCTTGTTTGATATGGCAACTATAGATAAATATAAAATTATAGCTCTTCCTGAATAGATTATGAAATCCTGAAGGATAAGGACTATAAATTATTCATATACTTCACAGTGAGACTATTTTTACAGGGGAAAATTCACGGATGGCTGCAGTTTAAGAGATTTCAAGCTAATTGACCTTGGCATTTAAAATTGGTCACCCCAAGTGACCTTAGGGACAAAACCATCAGATACAATTCGCTGTTGCACCACCCTCCCATGACATTTCTCATTGTTGCAGCCATCGTATCAGTCCATCTTCTTGAAGGTCTTCTTCTTATTGTTTTTCTTCTCTTTTTTTGCTGGCCATGTACTTAATCAAGTATGGTGTCCTTTTCCATCTCCTGATAACCTGTCAAAAACAAACTAGTCTTTCCATTTTCACTTTCAAGGAGTATTGTGACTGAACTTCTTCCAAGAGAGACTGGGCCATTCTTCTGGCGCCCAGCAGTCCTGTCTGCACAAGCAATATCATTCAGATGCGTTCATTCTTTGTCAGCCTGTTTCGCTCACTGGTCAACTTCCACAAGCCTATGAGGCAATTGAAAATATCACTGCTCGGCGCAGGCGCATGTGAGCCCTCAAAGTGACATCCTCGCTGTTCAACACGTCAAAGAGATCTTCTGAAGCTAATTTGTCAAACGCAACAGTTCATTTGATTTCTTGAATGCTGCTTCCATGAATATTGATTGTGAATACAAGCAAGAAGAAACCCTTAACCTCTTCAGTCTTTTCTCCATTCATCATGATTTTGTGTTTGTGTGTTTGCTCCACTTGCGAGGATTTTGGTTTTCCTTCCATTGAGCTATAATCCTTACTGCAGGCTGCAGTCTTTGACTGAAGTCCCTTTTCCACCAGCAAGAGTGTGTCATCTGTATGTTGCAGGTTGTTAACAAGCACCCCTTCAATCCCGATGCTGCCTTCTTCACACGCTCCAGCTCGCGTCCTCTCTGCTCAGCAGTATAGAGATTGAAGAAGTTTGGTGAAAGGGTACAACCACCATGCACACTTTCCCAGATGCAAACCACTCCGTATTCCTATATTCTGTTCAGATAGCCTCTTGGTAGATGCACAAGTTCCACATAATCACAGTGAGGTGTTTTGGAATCCCCATTCTCAGTCTCAAACTACCCATAGTTTGTTACAATCCAGTAGAATGCATTGTCAATAAAACACAAGTAATCATCTGTCTTGTATTACTTGCTCTCAGGCAAGATCTAGCTGATGCCACCATTGATATCGCTCATTCATGTCCTCTTCTGACTATGACTGGACTTTCCAGCAGCTCCCTCAAGTTGGTAAAAATGGCAAACATCTAGAATTTCTTCAATTATGGGGGAAAATGTGGTTATAGTTATATTTACTTTTTATGTGGAGGAAAACAGAAATACTTCAAATGTTTTCTGTTATGAACTTTATATGTCTTGAGTTATATTTGTTTAGTAATATATATTTTCTGGTTTCCCCTTTAAAAAACATTGTGATAAGAGTTGGACAAGCCCCCAATAAAATGATGTAAAAAAAGAAAAACAGTTTGGGTATTCATAAATTAAAACATTCTTCTAACATAGCTCAAGTTATTGAACTTTATGGTTACAAATAACTAATATTTTCCTCTAGTAGTTATTTGTAACCACTAGCATAATGGAATTGGCACTAGTTATAATAAGCACCCTATATCATAAAGACCCTAAAAGTTCAGAGTAGAACAGCCCCAGTGGGTTTCAGAAACGATCACTCTTTACAGGAGGAGAAAACCTAATTTTCTTCCTCAGAGAAGTTTCAAACTGCCAGCCTTGTAGATAGCAGTCCAAACTCATAACCTTCTAGGACAGCCAGGCTATTGGATTTGCCGTGATAACAGTGAGGAATTGGAAATTTTGTTTTTATAATAAATACCAGAATATTATCATCAGTAAAGTGAAATACAGATGAAAAGTGTCTATTTTTAGCAAAAGAGTCAAAAAAGGAAAGAGTTCTCTTTTTGGAGATGTACTTTCTCAGAAATTAGTACTTGGCTGTAATTGTGTCCTTTGGAAAGTTCAGTTTGATAAAGTGCTATGTTTACTTTATGGTGATAACAGTAGAAATGAGCACAAAGGATACATTAAAAAACAAGTATCTTAATGTTCCATGGAATTATAACTTAAATACTGTAAAGTAAGTACATGAATCTCAGTGTACAACTTGGAGGATGTTGTATAGTAATTCACCTGTAAAGCATCTATCTGATGTCACAAAACATTACTATTGTCCCATAGGCCCCCTTTTAACACCTCTTAATGAATGCCCCACGAAAAATAATAATAGTAAATGTTTTTTAGTATGAAACACTTGTCTGTTTAACATTTTTTATTTAAGTGAGAGAATGCAATATGCACCCCTGACGTTTTAAAACTCATTCTTGTGTTAGTAAGATCTATCTATATTTTATATAACAGTAATTTAATCTTTTGGGACTACAGAGCAGTTCATTTTATAAACATAATTCATCAGCACTGTATGGGGACAAATGAATGCCTCCTTTGGGGTAGAGGCTTTTAAGACTAACGCTGCCGTCGACATTGGGGCACCCATCTTTGGGGCACGCACACGTTCATTCTCTTGATCTCCTATCTAGGAACGGAGTTGCGGGTCACGCTTCTGAATCTTTCAGGTTTATTCAAATAGTTTTTCAAATTGATTGTACCAGTTTATACTCCTACCAGTAATATATAAATTCTATATGCTCTTTTCTACAACCAGATGTTGCTGTTTGTCTACTTTTCACCCAGAAACCTTTCTGCTGAGTCATGGTGACCCTAGGACAGGGTAAATCTGACCTGGTGGGTTTCCAAGACTATAATTCTTTATGAGAGTAGAGTGGCTGGTGGATTCAAACTGCTGACACTGTGGTTAGCAGCCCAACATGTAATCCAAACCAAGTCAAATGTATGAGTGCCATGATTTTTTCATCTAATTCTCTTTGCGCTATGTCTATTCCATCAAAAAGTCTTGTTGGTTCTACTTTTAAAATATATCTTGAATCCAAGACCTTCCTATGAGCTAGGGTGCTTAAGCTATTAACTGAAAGGTTTGCGGTTCAAATCCACCAGCCACTCTATGAGAGACTTATATAGCAATCTGCTCTGAAAAGATTTTCAACCTTGGAAACCCAGTGGGGCTGGGTCATTCTATTCTGACCAATAGCTTCACTGTGAGTTGGAATCAACTCAACAGCAACAGGGTTCAGTTGACTGGAGAAGTCTTTCATACCACCTACGTGGACATCACTCCACTTTAGTCCACTAGGGTTTCTTTCCTGGGTTCCTACACTCATTTTCTGACTCTCCGCTCTGCTCTTTGGTACCCTGGCAAGGTGGGGATTGTGAGTTGGGCTGCTAATCACAAAGCCAACAGTTTGAAACCACCATCCAGTTCCAAAGAGGAAGGACGAGGCTTTCTACTCCCATAAAGTGTTACAGTCTCTGAAACTCAGAGGCAGTTCTAGCCTGACCTATGGGTCACTATGAATCGGAACTGACTTGATGGGAGTGGGTTTTTTTGGACTCTGCTCTTGCTCCCTGTAGTACATGCTTGGCACAGTAACATGAATCATCCTTTTAAATCATAAGTTAGAGCCTAATGTTCCTCTGTTCAAAAAGGCCTCTTGGTATTTTGAGTTCACTATCTTATATTCCACACTGCATTTTACATATTCTGCTGTGTTCACTAGGATTACTTGTTCTTTCGAGAATATTCCAAGTACACACCATGGGACATTTGTCTTTGTTATGTATTCCCTTAGCCTTAGGAGGTACCAGGTACTCAAATATCACACTTGAAGATGGGATTTTACTATCCTTTACATGATCATCAGCACCTTTCTTTCTGCACCTACCAAAAAAACGTACTGCCATGAGTCAATGCCAACTTAGCAATCTCATACGAGAGATTCATTATCTGTAGATACTAACTACAAAGTAAACTTCATGAGCAGACATTTCTAAACCCCCCTCCCACCACACACACACACATACACACACACTTCCATATCCCGCTCTCTAACTCCTGGGTGGAACATAGACTGCATTCAATAAACAACTGTATGAAGGACTGAGTTAATTATAGAAGGCATTTCTACTTCCATGGGGCTTTCACTCTAACTATTATGCAAAACTTCAAAGTCCACAGAGAATACCATCTGCTATAGACTGACATCTCTGGCAAGAGTATCTGACACCACTTCATTTCTGCAAGCTCTGCCAATAAGATAGTCAGCATTTCCCAACACCTCTCAACGGAACAAGAGTCAGAGGCCACTTGATGGGCAGGGATTCCACAGCCTTATGATAGCAAGATAGGCTTCTAGCTTCCTTCCATCCTAGTAATTTTGAAATCTGAACCCATGCTGCCAAGGTTTCAAGAATTGGTAGATTATAAACATTATATATGTGCTTAGCTAGTATTGGAATTTGGGATGCAGCATATGCTGTTGGAAACATCAGATTGAGTAACAGGAAATGCAATCTGTTCATTCACTCAGCAAATCTTTATGGAAGGCCCAGTTGAGTCCACTGAATTACCTATATTAGGTACAGGGGTTAGAGTAGGAAACAAAAACAGGTGATATTCCCATTTCTGGTCCCATGAAGTAGATTTCTAGAGTAGGGGAAAACAAACAGTATATATGAATGATAGAATCCTGGATAATGATAATGCTGTAAAGAGAATAACACCGTGTGAGAAATGAGTGAAGACTTTCTTTTCCATTAGACGATCGGTGGGTACTACGACGGGACATTGGAGCACAAATTAAAATGAGCTAAAGACCTAAGGACAAAAAGGCCCGTGAGGACAAATATGGCCTGGCATATTTTCTGCGTTAAGAATGGAAATCAGCATGATGGCAAAACAGGGAATGAGAGAGGAGTAAGGGAAGACGAGACTCCGATTTATGCCTCAGAAAATAAGGAGTCTGTGTTTTAGCCAAGTGCAATGAGATGCCAGTAGAAACGTTACTGTAGGGTACTTAGGCCCTATTCTCATTGGAAAAACAAGCAAAACCAAAGAAGCTGCTGTTGAATTGATTCCCATTCGTGGCCACCTTGGGTGTTGAATAGAAAACCTACAATCCATGAGGTTTCCAAGGCTGTGCCCCTGTTATCAGGTTTCCCCTACGGTTGGGTTTAAACTACCAGCCTGTTGGTATCAATCAGGGATGTCTTCTCCACTAGCAGCCCTGCCCACCCTCATATGGAGCCCGCCCTCAGATGGAGCAACAGTGGCACCGTTGGATAAGATTAAACCGCTACCCTCAACGTAGCCAGTTCAAACCCGCCAGCAGCTCTGCACAAGAAAGTTGAGGCTCTCTGCTACCATAAAGATTTATAGCCTCAGCCTTCCTTTATGGGGTCTCTATCCGTCAGAATTGCCTGCAGGGCAGTGGATATGGTTTGGATTTTCTCCCCTGTTCTCCCACTTTTGTTTGCTGGATGAGTTTGGAAGGAAAAGCCGGCACAACTAGCTCAGGCCCTCCCTTTCAGCCTCATCATTGAGATCAGCTTGCCTGCGGAGAGAGCAGGTTCAGGTCAGGATTCTCAGCCAAGTTTTGTGGCATCTATCCTATCTGATAACCTCTTGCTTGCTGCCCATGGTTGTATGGATCTTGCCCACTTAATATTTCTTTGGGTTTTTTTCAAGCCTCATTACTTTTACTTGAGTGGAAGTTTACTGAGAACATTGGATTTCCATTCAATAATTCATATACATTTGGTTTCACGGCACGGATTGCAATCCCCACAAAGTAAAAGCACTCTTCCCACTTCCTCATGTGTTCACCATTTCCTTTCGCCCTATTGTCCGTTGACTTCTGGTGCAGTGGGAAGTCCTTTGTTGGTGCAGGCTACACCATATTCTCTCAGAGCTCCAGGAGTGAGAATGCTGACACTTTATTCTCTATCTGTTTGACTCTTTTGTGTCCTTTGTTGGCTTTAAAATTCTAGTGGTGAAGAAAGGAGTATAATTTATTAGCTCTCTCAAACTTTAATAAGATACATATATTTTTTCAGCCAAAGGACACAGTGATCTAATTTATGTTTCTAAGAGATCACTATGGCTTCTATTTGGAGAACAGATTATAGACAAGAAAATAGAAAGCAGGGAGGGCTGCTGGGAGCCTACTGTAATTACTCAAGTTAGAGATGAGGGTGGATTATACCAGGGCTGTCGGTAGAGGAAATGAAGGAGTAAAACATTGGAATCTATTTTCAAGTTAGAGCCAGAGAAATTTGATTATTTAGACATGGGGTCAGCAAAGGCAAATCTATAGGGATAACAATTAAATGACTAGTTGCCTAGGATTGTTGAGGATAGGGATTGTGGAAGGTGGTGATTGAAAGATATGACCTCTGGGGAGAGGCGATGAAAATGTTCTCTGCAAATGTAATGATAATCACTGAAATGTGTACTTTAAAAGGATGAATTCTATGATGTACCCAAATTATATCTTGATAATGCTATTATTAAAAATGCAAAACAATAAGACTTCCAGGTTTGTGGCTAAAGCAGCTCTGGACAGGGGAGAAATGGGAAACCAGAGTTTGATCCTGACCCTTTTCCTCTTGGAGAAATCCAAGTGTGATGTCAGGTCTCAAGTTCGGGGTCAAATCTCAAGCCGAGTTGAGAGGTCAGGGAAGTACAAATCCGGGAGTTGTCAGGCGCTAATACAACCTACTAAGGGTCTATATGAGGTTGCCAGAGAAAGAATGCAGACCGAAGAAAGAGGAGTCCTGGGGACAGAGCTCCAGGAAATGCCTACATGCCAACTATCATTGAAGAAAGATTAGAATTAAAAGGTGGGCTTGAGTGTTGAGTTCAAATAAAAATTATGAAACAGAATTCATTTGTTTTCATTCATCAAGGATTGCATTAGGAGGTAAAAAACAAGTGCAATAAGAAGGAAGGAGAGTCCACAAAATGTCACAAAGCAGAATTTCGATGCCTTGCTGTTAAAGCAGGCAGAGAGGAAGACAAGTACAAGTTAATGAAAGATGGATCTCATGAGAGTCAGAGTAAGAAAACTCAATGCTACATGAAGGTATGCAGATGCAATATTTTCATAGATGATGATAGAAAAATGATAGGTGTGTCAAGTTACACTAGATTTGTGGAAAAGAAAAGTATGGAATCCAATGTTATGAACAAGGCCCTGTACAGCAAAGTGATTTACTGTTGGGGATAAAAGTTGACACAATGTAAAAAGATCAACAGAAATTGCACTTTCATCTCTTGTTTCAAGAAATGTCAAATTATGAGTCCTTAAAGCTAAACCTAAAATTTAAAGTTATATTTTCTATTGGGGTATCAACAGAAATGGGAGTTTTTCTTTCAAGATTTTGAACCAGAGAAGGACTTCAGAGAAGAGTCTATCAAAGCAATATTTCATCAATAATGCATCTTTGAATTGGCATTATCTACTTTATTGATAAGAAGCCCTCGTGGGCTCTGTATTGACCTGCTAAGTGCAAGTGCAGTGGTTCGAATGTCAGTGTGGTCTTACAAAGATTTCAAGTTTCGAAAACCCATGGACACCGCTTTATTCTGTCTGATATATCAACTCAATGGCAACAAGGTCTTTTTCTTTGGATTTTATTGAGGTCATAAAAAGGAATGAAAGATTAACTTATTTTTTGCCAAATTAAAACCAACTATAGCTGAAAATAATGCTACTTTTCTATCCTTTTAACACCCAATCTAGTATAATCTTCCAAGTTAAACTTTTAGGAATTAGAGATGAGAAAAAATAATTTCTATAACGTTCCATGCATAGTTTATATTATATGCTATAAATAAAAGCAGAATTTAAAATGTATTATTAAGAAAAGAGACCACATATGCACGTGCCAAAATACCTACTAGATTTAGTGAGACTATTTGTCAGCTGTTTTGTTACATATGCATATATTTACTACACCTACACAAAGGGGAACACAAAGTGTATAGAAAAACACACAGGTTGGAGGCAGGAGTTCCAAAATGGCAGAGAAAGGAGTTCAGCAAATCCTCACTCCAATAAACGATGAACAAGAATCGACTCAGGGGCAGTGACATTGGTTTGGGGTTTTCACTGCCCTTTGGAGCCAACTTGATTTGGAGTGAAATGGAGAGGAAAAAAGCTCACTGACTAGGCATTGTCACCGCATTTGTGGTAATAGAGTGAGAAAGATCAGCAACAAGTAGTTTCCCATTTTGATCCTGTTTGGGGCAGGAAAAGACAGCAATGGAGTCAGAAGTCTAACAGGGAAAGTCAGGCTATGACCTAACCAGAGAGGACTCAATAAAACCCCACATATCTGAAAGGATGTATCTAGATCCAGGCTGCATATGGGTCCGAAGAGGCCAGGGAGGGTGCTGCTTCCTGTGGATCCCTGGTTCTACACATGCATAGGAGAAATATTGAGAGGAGAAACAGGAGGACAGCACCTTAAACTCACTGGACACGGAATGTGATGTCCAATCTTCACACAGATCCATCGGAAAACTTAGAAGGCTCACTGACTCCCTATCTGTAAATAGGAACTTTGATAATTCTCCAGATGCCAACCCAGTTATTCTGACATGGGTAATCTCTAGTAGAGTGGATTTAATACGAAAACATGAAGTAATCAACATCTGCAACCTGCAGAAAATATGCACCTCACAAAGTGTCCCAGCACCAACTCAAGAAATTAACAAATAGCAAGAGCAACACGAACTCAGGGCGAGGCGCCGTATTGGAGAGTTGCTGCCGCACATTATCTGGAAATCCCTGGGTGTGAACAAAATCAACTAGTAGATAGCAAAAAAAATAGAAAGTGTAACTCATACTCCGAGGAAAGGAGACAAGTGTTAAGCAACACTTTTTGCCTCTAAACAGGCTCAGGTATTCGATTTAGGGGGGCAAAAAACAGACGCCAAAGGGGTTATTATAAAGATGCCCAATGATAAATGAAACCAAGTTTAGGGAATAAAAGGAAAGTGTAATGACAACAGAGCTTCCATAAAGAGTGTCAATACAGAGGAATCTTCGAAAAGAAGCAAATGAAAATTCTGGAGTTCAAAAGTACAAGAGCTGAAATAAAATCTGTCCTAGATGAATTCAAGAGCAGATAAGCTGTGGCAGTAAAAGAATCTGCAAACTTGCCCAGAGGCCAATAGAAACTGTCCAGTGAAGGAACAGAGACAAACAGACCAGAAGAATGAACTTAAGACTTTCAGGGATCATCAAGTACATCAAGATACCTAATGAGAATCCTAGGAGGAGGAGAGAGCCAAGAGCCCACGATATTTGAAGAAGTAACAGCCCAAAGCTGCTCAGGGGTAATAACAATCTATATATGCAAAACTATCAGCAATGTCACCTACAATAAGCATCAAGGAAGCCGCACTAGAAATATCATTGTCAAATTTTTAAGCTCCCAAAACAAAGAAAACCTTGAAGAAAATAAGCGAGAAGTCGCTTATCACATACAGGAGAAAAATAATACAAGAGCAGATGATCTTTCTTAAAAAAGAATGGAGGTCAGAAGGTAGTTGGATGGTATATTTTAATGCTGGGGATGGAGGGGTGGTCAATTAAGAATTTGATAGCCAGCAAAGCATTCCTTAGAAAATGAGGATGAATTAAAGATCGCCAAAGTTAAATTTGAAATAATACACTGGTAGCAAACTTGCCTGAAAATAAATACTAAACAAGTTCTTTAAGTTGAAATTGACACTTGATAGTAACAAATCCACAGGTAAAAAATAAAGAACATTCCCCCAAAAATAAGCACATAGGAAAATATAAAAGGCTATATAAATATACATCTTTTTGTCTCTGTGTTAAACACCACTGCCTGAGACATTGTATGAACCTAGTGCTGGGTCTAAAACAGATAAGTGTATGAAAATATATAGGTGTGACCTCCTCCCTGGGGGACAGACAACCGAAAAGTGGGTGAAGGGAGACGTTGGACAGGGGAAGATATGAGAAAATACCCATTTATAAACTATCAAGGGCTCATG
>NW_022111300.1:1618763-1702539 GCF_000313985.2 Echinops telfairi | reverse complement strand
AACTTGTGTTTTCCAGTCTAGCCTGTTGGGGCACCATGCCCTGTCTCCAATGTCCACCCTTATCATTCCCTGGGGATCTTTCTACTCCCCTCCTTTCCCACTAAAAATTACAAGAACCTGCCAATTGCCCTTACAAAAGTAACCTGTATCTACCTAGGAATAGTAGTTAATAGGAAGAATATAAGAAAACCTCCAAGACCTTAAAGGGAATATCCAGAAAGTCAATAATGTTTCTGACCTGTGATGCCATTAATCAAAAAATAATAATTACATATGGACTGATAGGAAAGTAACCTCATAGGAAAAAATGACCTTTTGCTGTTAGTTTTCATGATATTGTAATAATTTAATATGCTGCTCTGTAATGCTTGGTGGGTAGGGAACTTGTACACAGCACTCTTATTCTGCAGCTGCTGAACAAAAACAGTAAGACAGCACTAACCCAGCACACTGGCGTTTTCTTTGCTGATCCAAATTATAAAGGACTGGTTTCAAGACTATCCAGCAAACTAATTTTAAAATGCAATTACATCTAACAAACCAGACTCAAATCGTCATGCAGAAGTAGCAATGGAGATGAATTAAAGCCATGGGCATAATATAATTTTGGGAAAAATTGTTGGCATGTCGTTTTCAGAATAATTTCACCATAAACTAGTCAATGCCAAATATTAGTTTGAATGGATTTTTAGAGTTCAAAAATGTATCCATCATTATTATGTTCCTAGTTTTATCCTGTTAAGTTGCACTCACTCCATCTCTACCAAATAAACATAATTTACTCAGAAAAAAAATTGTAAACCCGATTCATTAAATTCAACGTTAACTTTTAATTCCAGAAGTACTAAACAATCCAGTTACCCTGTAAGAAATTTAACCATGTATGAAATATTATATCAAAAGATTATTAATAGGGATGGAGACACACAAAGTCTGGCTTCCTCCGGAAGTGCTTGGGTTTTTTTGTTTATTAATTGTAAAAATTGTAAAGTGGCATTGTAAATGCCACTTTAGTTGGTTACCTGGTTTATTCAAACTACTTTAGACGGTTAAATTAATCTTGCTTCAAAGTCATCCATTCCTATAAATGGGAAGTTTGGTGGTGCAATGGACGATGCATTTGGGCTGCGCACCTCAAGGTGAGCAGTACAAAACCTCCAGCTGCTCTCAGGGCGAAAGATGGGGCTTTCTACTCCCACACAGAGTGACACAGGGGCAGTGATACTCTCTCTTTAGGGTTGTTTTTTTGTTTTTTATTTAGTAGAATTCCTACTTAATTTTCTTTCTTTTTTTTTAACATTTTATTAGGGGCTCATACAACTGTTATCCCAACCCATACACACATCAATTGTGTAAAGTGCATTTGTACATCGTTTCTCCCTTTAGGGTTGTTATGAGTCAGAAATCAACTTGTTGGCAGTGAGTTTTGCTTTCTTGTTTAGGGTTTTACAAATTCCTAAAACAAAGGAGCCCTGGTGAAATAGTGTGTTAGCTTGACTGCTAATCAGCGTGCATGCTTCAAACCCACCTGCCACTCCACGGGAGAAGGATGGAGCTTTTCGCTTCCATAAAGATCCAGAGCATAGGAAACTCACAAAGGCAGTTCTTCTCTGTCCTATACAATCTTTATGATTCAAAATCGACTTAATGGTCATAAACTTGGTTTGGGGATTTTTTTAAAGGACATAGGTATATTTGGAATTTAGTGACATTAAAAACAAAAAGAGCATGCATTTGGCATGACTGCAATAGAGTAAATTCATGATGGTATGGAGAGAAAATTCCATACAAGGCTTACTATACAAGGCTTACTGTGTTGTGGTAGTAAAGCAGAGAAATTATCTTGGTTTAAATTTTGTTCTGATATTTTAAGAATTTTCTAGCAAATCTCCTTCCTCTCTTGTCACATTTTTATCTCTCAATTTGACAGTGATACTAAATTTTACAACTTAGATATAAGATGCTATCTTAGTGTGAAAGGTTATATAATATTACTATAATGTTTTTAATAATGTAGATATTATTAAATCAAAGTTTAATGGTAATTGGGGGGAATCCTATTCAAGGCATCCCTCTCTTTCTCTGTACATACACAGAAATGTTGGTAAGTATATAGTTGGACTGATAGATACATAACTGGCTGGAAGAGGCAGAGAAAGTGTTATTTTCCCCACTTCCTATGGCAAATAGAAGTGACTAGAATAAAGTAGAATTAAGGAATAGAACAGTAGAACAAAATTTAATCAATAGAACATACCAGTGTCCTACACTGCATTAGGGTTATGTAGTTCATTTTAAAAGGGAGGAAACAGGTTCATAAGATTGAAGACATTCACAAGAGGTCACAAAGTCATCTTATAAGTGACCCAGTAGAAGTACCTCTCCTGTCATCTGAGATACACTACTAGTAGGGATAATTTTGCCTAATTATTTATTCCTATGTATTGTCATTAGGTGCTGTCCTGGTGCTATCATAGAGTTAATATAGAACAGAATTAAACACTGCCCAGTCTTATGCCACCCTCATAATGAGGTCAACATCTGAGCCCATTGTTGCAGTCTCTCCATTTCACTGCAAATCTTCCTCTTTTTCTATGACCCTCTCTTTTATGATTCAACATACAACATCCTTTGTCAGGAAATGGCCCCTCCTGCAGACATATACAAAGTACCTGAGGCAAAGTCTCACCACCCGTCCTTCTACAGAGCAACTTACGAGGGCTGCTGGATCCAAAGTCAAGGGAGAAGATAGCTGAGTCTTCAGTAGAGCAATGCCACAACAGCAAACAGCAGGGCAGGTTGCCAACAGTCAGCCAGATGACAGGAACCAACAGTCCCAAGCTCAAGCGATGTAAACACCAGCAGCGTGGCAAAGCAGGTCTTGAAGGAACCTCAAAGCTCTAGCGACACGATCCACTGGTCGGGTGTCACACAGGTAGTGTAGCTCGAAAGTTAAGGCAGAGAACTAGCTAAGGCAACCGTACCCTGGTCCAATCACCGAAGAGCAAGAGAGAGACAGATGGGGCTTGTCAAGCCATTTATCTCTTTGCCCTCCAATCAAACTGACCTTATGTTCCTACTGGCCAGATAGGCACAATAAACCTACTTCTCACAATTATCATCACTAAGTTCTTCAAGCCCTCTTTGCTTTCTTCAATCAAGATTGTATCAACTGATTACAGCAGGTTCTTAATAAGTGTTTTTCCAATACTGATGCTACGTTCTTCATGGAATCCAGCCTCAGCAGACAAACTCAGTATGTCCTCGTGTGTGTGAATTAGAAGTATCAAGAGACAAGTGTGTGCATGCATTTCACATTTAAATCATGTGCTTAGCAAATAATACATGTTTACTCTTTTATCTTGTCTCTAACAAGAGTTTCTCTCTTATCTTCTGATTATAATTATCATGAAAATTTATAACCGTTATTCAATTTGTACTTAAGGGAGGAAAAGGCAACTTGATCACTCATAATACCTCCATGTGTGTCAGAGTAGACCTGTAGTCCACAGGCTTTCAATGGCTATTTTCTGACGAGATCTCTCTTCCGCAGTGCCACTGAGTGGACTTGAACTCCAACCGTGTTTTAGTTAGCAGCGTATTATAACTACCTACATTACGCAGGGATTCCAATACATTAGTTACTCCCTTTCTGATTTCTAATTCAAATAATTTAATCTTTTCCCATTTATCCTGAAATGATATCGGTGCAAGGACTCTGCTTTATTTCATGACCCACCCATTACAATGGAGAGTCGGCCATCTTTTAGTGGAGAAGTCGGGGGACAAAAAGGAGCTCTCACTTCATTTTCATGGTTAGCGCTGACACAGAGATAGGAAGGCTCTTTGTGAGGGAAGAGGACAGGGGTTTTGCCCAAAGTAGAGGGAAAAAGAATGCGTTGATGGGGCTGGAATTTGGTGAGGGGATTGGCAAGTGGGGTTAAGGGAGATTTCTTGGAGAAAATAGTACCAACATGTCTTGAAGGTTGAAAGGAGAAAAACTTCATGGAAACATACCAGGGAACACTGAGTGATGGAACAGAAGATGCTTCGAATAGATCTGCCAGGAGCTGGAGAGCAATGTGGTTATGATTGCACTCCCCCAGCAATTATTGTTCCCAGAGTGGAAACAGGAAACATGATTTGAGGCCAATAAACGAATTAAGAAGCTAGGGCTGAGAAATGCAGAGACCATGACAAATCCGCAGGACCTACTGAATGCCGGGGCTGAGAAGGAGAAGCCAAAGTGAAGAATGGGCTGTGGCCTTTCCAGCCGTCTGTCACGTTATGCCATCCTAGCGGCTTGCACGTTGCTGGGATTCTGGAAACCATACCACTGTTGAAAGTTCAAGTGTCAGCTGGGTCACTCATGGGGGAAGAGTTTTCACAGAGCTTCCAAACCAAAGCAGACAAGAGAGAAAAGCCTGGCTATGGAATTCTGAAAACCGAGGGATCACAATGAAGGACTGTTGATATATTGCTGGAAAAAGGATCCCCGACGGAGGAAAACACTCAAAATACACAGTGAGTACATCACGGGACTAGGCCGTCCAATGATCATCTAGACTACACAGGATCCTGTGACCTGCTTTTCTCTCTTGGTCATGAGATCAAGAGTTGGAGCGGACTCTAAGGGGGCCAACAGCATCAGAGAAAACATGCAAATGGGGCGGTTCACTAATTTACTGAAGGAGGAGGCTTAGAGCTCAACAAAGATGCCTGGGTGGAACTAGTCAAAAGCCGACAGTCCACAAATCACTGGATCTATATCGTTGATGAGATCAATCAGGCAAAGCATCCTTTTTCAAGTGGAATCTTTTTAAATTGGTTTTTCCTCTTGCCCTCAATATTTTGTATCAACCTCATCTACCTAATCTTGCCTTAGGATTTAATGACACCTAAACTAATTACAGTGTTGTCTTGCCAAAGAGAATCAGGAAGCACAGTTTCATTTCCCTGGAGGAGCTTACATGGAGGGAAAACGGATCCTTAGGAAGAATGATGCCGGTGGTTTAAATGTAGACTTTTCCATCTTGATCCTCGCTTCTCTTTCTCTGTTCTCAAATTCTGGGTAAAAAGACATATTCTGTGTATATGCATTTGTGATTTTTTCATAAGTAAGATATGATTGTAGTATTCATAGGAAAAGATTTTAAAAATACAAGCATGTAATTCTCTTACTCTCCATCTTAGGTCATCATCTAATACTAATTAATTACATACTACTCCAAAATATTCAATCTAGTGTAAAAGAAAATGAAATTTCTACATCAAAAGTGGCAGAAGCAGAGAAAAGTTGTTTTGTTCATTCATTCATTCACTCAACAACTATTCGTTACATTAAGTACATTGCTAAATATCAGAAAGGTGAGTGAGGCTAAGACAATCACTATTCCGTAAGGTTTGTATAGGCTAGCAAGGGAAATAGACAATAAATAGGCAATTACAATAGATTTTGTTAAGTTCACTGTATAAAGCTAAGCACAGTTCCAGGGGAGTGAAGAAGTAGAAGAGAGAAACGTATAAGAAAAGTTTATTAGCTCTTGAGTTAGTTTATTGTACCAACCTGGCCGATAAACACATGTGGGGTTAATTGAAGGGCAGAGGGATAAATGGCTCAGTGAGCCTTGACTTTTAGTTCTCGGGTCTTTTGCTCTGTGATGGTCAGACCAGGATGCAGCTGCCTTAGCCAGTTCCCTGCTTCTGCTGGCAAAGCTCACTTCCTGCAAGCATCCCCAAGGAGAAACCGCATGGACCTACCCCAATGCAGCCGTGGGTGCTGGAGCAGCTGTGTGGAGAGCCCTGCCAGCGCTGAGATGCTTACACATTCACTGACTCAGCTTTCCTCTTCCAGTCCACATCCTAGGGTGTGTTTTGTGAGATGGAAGAGGACTTTGTGGATTGGTGTCGGACATATGGGTTAATGTGGGACTTGTGGCTTTGGGTAGCACTGAGTTGGGATGTTTTCTTGATGTGCACTTACCCTTTATATCAAACTCTCTCTTACACATGAGTTTCTGTGGATTTGTTTAAAGTACCCAGACTAACACAGCTCTCCTTTGAGAAAACAAGCTGCTGAGAAAGTTTGCCATTTATGACTCTTAGTGTTACAACTTATCATGTGTTCACTTATCATATCATATTCACGTGCATTTGTGCTTTATCCAGGCAACTATCTTATCCTGCTATGAATCAGATGACTCAACTTTTACCTCAATCTAGCTATTCTGCTTTCCTGTATCATCGCCGCTTTAAGCTTTCCAATCACCTGTATAACTTCCATTTTTAATCATTGAGTCTTTAATCATTGTCTATTAAATTGGGTTTAGTGCCACTATTTCTCTCCGGAATAAAAATGCAGGGAGATTACAATTACACAAGACCTTTGCAAAGCGAGTTAATATCTTGGTATTTGGGACTATCCTGAGGCAAAATAGTGGCGGTGGCAGAAATCTGCTTTCAGAACACAACATCCCCTGGCCCCGTTCTTCCCATCAACCTGATTTGCTGCAGCGTTTAAATATTCGGTGGTCCAATTCATATTTAAAGTGCTAGTATTTCAATTTCC
Organism: Echinops telfairi; assembly: GCF_000313985.2. Lineage (NCBI taxonomy): Eukaryota > Metazoa > Chordata > Mammalia > Afrosoricida > Tenrecidae > Echinops > Echinops telfairi. Next base: position 1,695,971 of record NW_022111300.1, on the reverse strand, counting down.
CATTATGAAAGATGACAGAGTAACGAGAGTTCATTCTTGACCTAAAATCATGCATCCCTCTAAAACCAACGGCCCCCGAGTCAACTGTGACTCCTGGGGTAAACTGCATGGGTCTGAGTTTCCATGCCTAGTATTTCAGAAATCGCCTGCCAGACCTTTCTTCTGAGGAGCTTCTGGATGGCTCAAATTTCAAACCTTTCTGTTGAGAGCTAAGTATGCCAACTATTTCCACCATGCAGCGACTCCATGACATACTGACACCAGAGATTCATGGAAGGCTGCTGGTCTTAAAAAAAGAAAATAATATTATCCTGTAAGTCATATACTCTTTGCCATTCATGTGCATCAACAAGATCCTTGAAAACCATGTAATTGTTCTACAGTTCATAACCAGAAAATGTTGAGAGAAGAGGCAAACTTCAGGAGAAATAGATGGTATTTCTTGAGGATAAGCTTGAGAGGCCGTGGTATGCATAAGGGGAAATGAGGCAGCAGATTCTAAATATTGATATTAATAGTTTGCCCACATGAGCTAAATAAATGCAAATACTTACTAGGCACTTCAGGAGATAAGCATGCATCATGTCTTCTGCCACAGGCTAGGCACCTGGGAGAGGCAGGATATTGTCTCGCTTGGGGATCATTTGAGCATGATACTGAACATGAATGATGATTTGCTGACTAGGTAGGGGCAAAATATTATGTGCTGTAGATGTGCAGTGTGAGAGAGATTAAACGTACTTGGAGGTGGAAGGAGGGAGTGGAGGATGTAGGCTAACATACGGGAAGGTTTCCCAGTGTGGCTAGTACTGAGTTGAAGAAATCCAAGCTAGGGCTCGAGTTAGGGAGCAGCTGATGGAAACATCAATTTTCAAACGTAGAGCTATGAAAAAGAATAAATGTAGGACAGATGAAAGTGGTGCATGCAAATGGCTAGACTACAGGGAGTCTGGGAAACAGACAGGAAGGAACTAGAATAAGGTCACATGCCAGGCTAAGGAGGTTGGGTTGATTCCGTTAAATATGGATAGTAGGGAGCTACATTAAATTAGGTGGAGAGTACATTTGAAATCTAGAAAACTCACTCTGATAATGGTTTTGCCAAGTGTCTGGAGGGGATTAGGGGATAGAGAGGTGAAGGCTGATCTAGAGCAGAACTGAAGATCAGAAAGGAGTATGAAGAGAGAATACTATTTCCATTTTGAACATCTTGCTCCAAGGAGGGGCTAAATGTAGTTCCTAAGAAAAAGGAGCATCAAGGAAAAAGAAACTATTTAACAATGTAATTCAAGAAAATGTTAAAGAATGGAAAAACACTTGATTCTGTTGAGTCAAATGGTTCACTGTTTTCTGGGGAAATTACCCCAGAAATGACTGACACTGTAGCACAGCCTAATAAAGCCATGTGACTGGAAACATGAAGGAAAACTGTATCTGGAAATTCACGCATAAAAGCTTATTTTAAAGGGGAAAGATGGCAAGGCTGGAGACGGACTCTCCCAAAGACAACAGAAAAAAAGGCTTGCAAATTTTTAAAAGGAAAAGAGGGAAGGGACAGAAGGAGGAAGAAAAATAAATGTGAGTTACGAATTTTATACTCTGCCAAGGTGGTGTTTGCTTAAAAAGGCAGCATAGCAACATTTTTAACATGAAAATGTATGTCTCTAGCAATATGTTCCCCTGATCATTTATTGATTAAACTGCAAGTACCATTGAGAGATGAATAGGATAACCATGGCAGAAAATCAGTGGGCTTTCTCCATTTTTAACTCTAGAACTAAAGATAAAACCGATTCAGGATTATGAATAGATCACAGAATATTCACATGATCACAAAAGTTGAAAAGGAAGAAAGGAAGCAGCCAGGAGCCTAAAGATTCCCAGTTCTTCTTCTTCGGAACTGTGTAATGTCAAGGGAACCTGTAATTGTGTTTACCACTAAATAGGAAAATGTTGATAAAGAAACCTGGCAATGGTTTCCATGAGTAAGAAGTGAGGGGGGGAGAAAATATATGAATTCCAACACTGATCTAATTAGGGAATTAAAATACTGTCTAATGCGAGAATTATGCTTTATCTATTTGTAGTGTTAAATATAAAATTAGATTAAAACTGCAATTATAGCAAGCTCAGAAAATAGGTTAAAAAAAAGCAGCAGTGGAAAATGACAACTTTTAATTCTTAGTAGCAGAAAAACAATCAGTAAAAAAATTGAAATTTCATGTTCTTCTAAGAACCTAGAAGATTAATTGCTCTTTGGATGATTTATACATTGGCCATAGAATTTTTTTATCCACATAATTTTCGAAAGTCTGAAACAATTCTGTGATCTCTTCTTTCCTCTACTTTTGATCAGATATGATTTGATCCTTTTACCATGATTCTTCCCACTGGAATGATCATCTTCATCCTAGAGTTTCAAACCTGTTCAATAAAGAATGATTCCTAAGTGGTTGCTGATGAAGAATCCAACGAGGTTATAGAAAAATATTTTAAGGACATGTGAAATTAGGGGGCTGAATCAAAATTTAAAATTTTGTTGATGTAGTCTATCCTATTGGCACTTCGACAGGAATGGACGCCTGGTTGCCAGCATCCAGTGAGTGAGCTGTTAATTAAATTATATATGTCATCGATTTTTCATTTATCAGCATCTTCCCATGCTATCCAGTTTTGTGTCCACTGTGATAAGTAGATTTATGTATCCCAAATGGAGAGTGGCCAGCCTGGGACCCAAAGTGCAATCTTCTACCTCAGCCCCTGACTCTCCGAGCATTGTTCTGTCAACGAGAGCCCCCAAGATCAACTTGCTTTCAGTGTTACAATTCAAAAGACAGCAGGACAATGGCACGCTGCTGTCTTTACTGCAGGAATTAGGCTTCCTTCCAATCTGCACGCCGTGGGGACAACACTCCAGACTCTGGTGCTCGCCCACACACACAAAGCAGGGTTGCCACAAAATAGGATCCCAGCATGCATCTGTGGAAAGACCTGGGATCAACATGAAGCAACAAACATTAAAATCATCTAGATTAAATTAGATTTGGAGAATTGAATTCATCATATTAAGTGCTTTCTTCAAACAGAGCAAAGCTTTATTTCCAGGTAATATGGCGATTCATAAATGAGCCTTGTTGCTTATAACTTTGTAAAAGACACTCTTTTCCCTTCATCAGTTTAAATTCACAATTTATGCATGTTGATATGCAGAGGTTTGGTAAACAAGAATGGTTTAATTTATAATATACTTGTATTGGATATATCAATATCAAAGGTAAATATGGAGATTTGCAATTTTAAAAAACAAACTTTCAGAAGACTATGAAAACAAACTGAAATTATCGAATTATATTTGATCATCGACAGTATCACATAGCTCCCTAAATCCATCACACACATAAAGAACGGTTGTCATATAGATTGGCATTGCTCAAATATTCTATTTGGGCCAAGCCAAGAATCTGCTGTTAATGTCATGATGATCTCCGATGCAATTTAGCAAACAAACAAACAAACAAACAAACAAACCATTTCTTTCAGTAAATCCAGTAATCACTTTTGGCACATACACCAACCCATAGCCTGTTCTCTGCTATCTCCAGAGCTTTCAATCTGATTATATTTTCCATGATATAAAACCCCAGCTCTCTGGTTGAAACCCATGTAGAAATAGCTCCGTTCTGTGGCCTTCTTCCCTCTCCTTTACACGATTATAAATGGTTATTGGGATCTCAGTGGAAATCAAAGTGATGTACCTTTGCCACAATCTCAGTCTACTGTTCCTATCTAAGGACTACAATTGTTATCATTTCTCATGAGGGCATGTTCATCCATTTAGGAGATATTAGTTTCTGCCAAGATATAACCAATGGCAACAGCAAACTTTCTAAGTCAGATAACTGCCCTTTTAGCCTGAGAAGGGCAGGCTTAAAAGAAAGTGAGGAGGAATTTGAAAAACGAGCCTGAACACTCGGTTTCTGGTGCTAGTTGACCGTCTTCCTCTCCTTTAATTTAAGACAGACTTAAAACGAATTTCATTTAAGCACTTACATACTGCATGCAAGGATTTACCGTTGGTTATGAGTTACGCCACTAACTGTAAGGTCAGCAGTTCGAAACCTCCAGCCAACTCTGAAGGAGAAATATGGGGCTTTCTACCCCCACAAAGGGTTACAATCCCCAAAACTGCTAGGGGCAGTTCTACCCTGTCCTAGAGGGTCATGATGGGTAAAATTGATTCCATGGCAGTGGATTTCGTTTACCGCTGGCAAAGCAGTAGCAGGGGTTTTCAGGCATTTGCCATTTTTCCTTGCCCATTAGGGGAACTAAAAGATGTCCTACCACCTGGCAGAGCCCAAGGAAAACAGAAGTGCCCTGGCAGTAGTTACTGAAATCACAAACAAGGTCGTTTGTGCGGAGGGAGTTCACTCGGCCGAGTGTTTGGACTCCATAAAATCTGACGCCAGGTAGCAACTAAGTGGGACAAACTGCCCCTGGCCCCACAGCTCCAGAGTGGCATAAACAGAACACGTGGCATCTGTCTCAACAGTTAGTGTTCCATGTCTACCCAGAGGTCCCTTGGGAAAGGGTAGGGCTAAACATCCACATGCTCAGAATTCGGCTCTGACAGACATGGAGTTCACATTAGTCAAAATCAACATGACAGAACTGGTGGCCCCGTCCCCACCTGTTGAACCTTCAATGGCTTGTAGCTCTGCTATGTGATCCACGCATGGCCACAACCACAGAGTACATTTCAGGCACCTGGGACATGTTCATACTGCACCCTCATATGTACAACAGTTAGGCAGAGTGCTGCATATGTGGAAAATCGTCCCTTTGGACCTAAGTGCAGAAGAGGACTTAAATACCTTAAGAAAAGGTACATGCTACCTTGGATCAAGTTCTGAATAAAACTGTATGTTGCTACATATTCACTTTTTCTAGGCTTTGAGCTAGTTTTCTCATGTAAATACATCGTTTTAAAATGTCAAGTATTTTAAAAATCTCAAAAAACTTGAGGAGTACTTGATGGTGTTTAAGAAAACATGGAGCATATCTTTGCTTCGGTGAACTGGATGTAACAAACATTTTCTTTAAAAGATAAATGAGTCTATTGAAGAGATTATAGTCCTTTGGGTTTTTGAAATAAGTTCATCTTCAATAACGCATGAAAATTCACTTGCATTGTCCTTAAAGTGTGATGTGTAAATCAATACTTCCTTTAAGATATGTAATCCACACCACCAAGGCAATACAAACACAACCATAATTCACTTTGAAAGAATGTCAAAAAACATTCTGCATAGACAGCGGCAGTTGTAAACAAGTAAGTTATCGCAGACACTACTGGAAGAAGTATAAATTAGCAGCCTTGACTCTACTACTCAAAACTTGGAGAGCACACATTCCTTTAGACCCAAACTTCAACAGCTTGGAAATCTGCATATACAAGTAGTATTTCACATGCGCAAAGCATGTATTAAAATGTTTATTATATCAATAATATAAGTACATTATTTTTATTGCCCATGTGCTGTTAATCTCTTTTTAGATGTGTATTTGTGTGTGTGTGTGTGGATATAAACATATGTATCCAAGTAGAGTAGAATAGACTTAATGGATTGGGTTCTTAGGTGGGCTTCAAATAGCTTGTCATGAGTCCAAGTAGACATGACAGCAACTGACTGTCCAGATTCACCTTGACGCCTGGGTCGGGCTTGCTGAGCCTCTAGCGAAGGCCTGCCACCATGTGCTTTCACTCACTTGCTGACCGTTTCCGTCCCTTCTCGGCTCCAACTAGATGCTACTGCCCAGTACCGTGCCCTGGGATCCAGCTCAGAGGCTCAGCGCAGCAGATTGAAACGGTCCTGCCTTGTGCCATCCTCACAAGCGTCTTATTTGAGCCTATTTTTGTGGCCATTGTGTCAGGCCATCTCCTTGACCGTCTTCTTCTCTGCTGATCCTCTACTTTACCATTCCAACCAGATAAGGACCAATTATTTAGATATCAACTCATTTCCAGGTTATCAGCATATGTTTTGCTTTCCTATGACTGTCCTTCTGACTCAGTACTTCCTCTTGTTCACTCACAAGCCTGTGCAGGCTTTGATCCTATTCATCTTTCAAAGCCCAAGAACAATAACAAGAAAACTAAACAAAACAAAACAAAAACCCAACCATTTTCATGAATGCTCTCGGGAATCCCTCCGATCTTTTTCAGGTCTCTCTATTTGCTCTCTCGTCGCACACAGAGACACAGTGGAGGGAAGAGACTAGGAGTCCAGACTTACCAGGAGTCTTTCCTCAGTCACACCCCTACACTGAAGTTCTTCTTGTAGACAGGAGGAGAATAATTGACGGCATTTCCTACCGGGCTCAAGGCATTTCCGCTGTTAATGTTAGGTGTTTGCGATCAGTTCCAACTCACAGCTATCCTATGCACAACAGAAGAAACACTGCCTGGTCCTCACACTTGCTAGGCTTCAGTCCATTGTTGCAGCCACTGTGCCAATTCATCTCCCTGAGGACCTTGCTCTTTTCATTGTCCTCTGCTTTACCAAACATGACATCCTTTCTCAGGGCCAGGTGTCTCCTGATCGCCTGCCCAAAGTAATGGAGAAGTCTTGCTACCTTCAAGTCTAAGGAGCCTTCTGGCTGTACTTCCTTTAAGACAGATTTGTTTAGTCTTCTGGCAGTGCACAGTACTTTCAATTTTCTTCCGTGGCATCCTAATTCAAAAGCATCCATTCTTCTTAGGCCTTCCTTATTCACTGCCCAACTTTCACAAACATATAACGAGATGGAGAATACCTTGGGTGGGACCCACTTTAGTCCTCAAAGAAACATCCCGGCTCTACAGTATGTTAATGAAAGTGGAGCAATCTTATCAAAATACTAAGCAGAAAATAAATATTGGCTATTATTAGGTGTTATGTATGTTCTGCATTATAGGTTTAAACTCTTATTTCGATGTTTGGAAATTTTGCCTCCAAGGTCAGTGTATTCCCTGACCATGAGAAAAATAATAGTGAGCCAATAAAAATATAGCTATAATGGTATTCTTACAAATAAATGTTAATATTCAGTAGCAAATATAAAGTTGAAATATTTCTCAATTTGTTACTAATAAAACCACAGGAATAATTTGGGGGGAATAATCAATTATTTTACAATTAAAACTGGATTGTTAAAATAGATTTATGATTTAAATAAAATACAGGCAATAGTATATCAATCTATTTGTTTGAAAAGGCTTTATGAAATTTATATCATCTCCACATAATTTGTTCCATATTTTATGAAAACTCACATGAATAAATTATCATTTTAGCATTATACATCAAACATGACATTCAATATGCTAAAATTGGTTAAATAAAACCAGGATTTGGCAGTACATTCAGCAACATAGGTTAAATGGCAAAATGCTGAACTGTTTCAAAGCTGCTGCTGCTGCTGCTGTTGTTGTTGTTGTTGTTGTTGTTGTTGTTACTTGCTGTCAAATTGGCCAGTGACTCATGTTGTGGTTGTTCGCTGCTGTCAAATTGGCCAGTGACTCATGGCAACCCCAGGCACAATGACAGAAAATACCGTCTCAGATTGTACCATTTCTATAATCTATTGAGAACCAGACGAATGTGATCCAAATCTATTAAATAATTTTCAGAAGCAGATGGCCAGATCCGTCTTCCTCAGCTGCCTTTGTCGGCAAGCTCCATGGCAACCTTCGCAGCATTTTAGGGACAGCTCGCTTCCCCTTTCAGGTGGGTGGTGCTGGGCCTGGAGCTCATTTGCAGGGAATCAACCCCACACCTTTCCTGTGGCAGGTGAGCATTCTCCTTTGAGCCACCATTACTTCAAAGTTCCAAGTAGAAGAACAAAATTCTTTCAAAAGCAATTAATGCCAATATGCCAATATTTCAGTAGCAGTATTCAGTATTCAGAATAAATGATTTCCCACCCATTATTTTGCTAAAGGAGACCAGATAACAGATCTGCCTAACAGAACTTAACAACGACAATAACAAAGATGTTAAATAGTTTCACCCTCTCTCCTTACAAAGCTTAGACGTCTTAAGAATCACTGCATCGCCATATTTCAGACGGAACAATAGCATAAACAAACATAAAAACATCCCCTGGGGATATCCTCATATTGATCTAATCGAAAGGACATTGGCCCTGGAGTGTTAGCGTTTAACATTCAAATATGGTGTAAGCATATTTATTAACAAAGTATTATATACTTAAACTCAAATATTTAGTATATTAAAGCTATTTGCATGACTTTCATGAACATTCATTTCTTTTCCAAACCTAATTAAATTTTGAAAATAGAATTCTAACAAAATTAAGATGTAGATTATTTCTCTTCATTTTAATAGCTAGAGCCTGATCACAAATAACATTAGACTACAATTTAAGAGGACCAAGTTATAAATTGATAATTCACTCAGCAATGTATGTACAATTTGTACAAAACTAAGCAATCCATTCATAAAACAAGGACAATATATAGATCCAAAGAAAGTCTGTTCATGAGGATCAAGAGGGATTCTTTGGGGACTGTGCTCTCTAATATAAACAGTGTTCAAATAGCATTGCTTCATATACTCCCTGATTTAACCCACACTGGGGACTATGCGGCCTGTTTATGTAGCCAAGTATGGGGGAAATAATCCTATATATCATTATATAGAATGAGAAGAAGCTAAATCCCACATAAGCCTATACATCTTATATATCAATTTATAACTTCAAGAGCTAAGCTAAGTGAGATTATTTATAATGTTTCATTATAAAGAACATCATTCTGGCTCAGTAGTCTAGAAATCAGTAAAATGAAATCTTAGTATGAAACATCGTTTCTTTAACAGCTTCCAAACACTGTGGAAATGCCAGAGAAAGGTAAATTACTCCTTGTGATAACATGCAATTTGCATCCCCAAGCAGACGTGGTCAACAGCAATGGGTTTCCTGTGAAAGTGAGAAGTGTGTATATATGTATACATATGTATACATACAGATATGCATGTATACACACATGCACATGCACACTATACAAAGTAATTCTGTACCTTTATCTCTGAGGGAAAAAAGGCTGTACCTGCATGTGGTCGTTACATAATCTGGTGTCGATTTGAGGATTAAGAGTGTAGGGGTGGGTCTAGCCTGTCAATCAGGATATAGCCAATGAGGCCCCTGTCTGGGCCTGGCCTTCTCCTGAGGATTCTGGGAACTCCTGTATTTCCTCCTTGGGGGCGGGAGACACACTCTCTCTCTAGGCTCACTCCCTGTGAGACATCCTTGTGGAGAAGACACATGGAAAGAAGCTGATGGAGCCAGACCTGGGGAGCTGGAAAAGCCACACAGGGACCCCTGCCAGCACTGAGATGGTTCCACTGCCACTGGATCCAAAAGGCTTCCCACCCACTGGCCTATGGTCTTCCAGCATTCGGAGTCATTGCATGTGTTTTGTGAGTGTGAAGAGGATTTTATAGATTGGTATCGGACATATGGGCTAAGATCGGACTTATCAACTTGATCTGGACTGGGCTGGGGTGTTTTCTCAATATTCAACAGCTCTTGTATAGAAAGCTTTTTCTTATACACATATGAGTGTCTATGGATTTGTTTCTCTAGTCTACCCAGACTAACACACTGAACAACAGTGGGATATGTATAAATAACGCCTGCCTTCATAACAAGTGCCCTCTTTATATCCCCTCATGCTATAACATAACTAAAATAACCTTTCTGCCACTGGTCATCGTTACACAACCATGCCGGGATAAGAATGATGGCTGCATTGAGAAAGACATCTTGCTGGTGTCAAGAGGCGAGATCAGGCATTGCACCAACAGCGCCACAGTATGCTTTCTCCAATAGTCCCCGCCCCCGCCCCACCCCCTTGAAAAGAGAAAATAAAACCAAAAACACACCGCTCTCTTTTCCTACTTGACTTAGTGTCCATGAACAGGTAACGTAGTGGCACAATGGTTATGCATTGGGCTGCAACTGCAAGGTCAGCAGTTCAAAAACACCAGCTGCTCCTCAGGATAAAGAGTGATTGTCTGGGAAACTCCCAGGGGCACTTCTACCCTGTCCTATGATGTGTGGCGGCATTGGCTCAATGGCAGGGAGAATGAGTGCACGCTAACACGTCAAAATTGACCTCTAGCTTGCACTTAAAATGAGAATGTTTTGATGCACTTTCAAAATCATCCTAAAAGTTCTTCCTGCCTTGATTCTTTTCTCAACACTCCCGTTTATCTTCTTTACTAATTCCCCCCTCCACTTTTGCTATCATGCCTCCCTGATGCCTGGAACTGCACCGCGTTGCCATGGTACTAAGCACTTAAAAAAAATACAATAAATAAAATAAGTAATAATGGAAGCTTAGGCAGTCTGTACTGGAGCCAGAAAAGGCGGGTAGAGCCAGAAATAAACCCAGCCTTACTGACATTAACCACTATTCCAGCCCTCAGACCTCTAGATTCTCCTTTCTGGTTTTCATGTACACATCCCCTGATAGCATCAGGCAACATGCAGACTTGGAATAAAGAAAAATAGCAAAGTAATGGTGAGGCAATAAATGCTTATTTGGGATCATATCTGTTGTATACGTTCACCTGTTCCGGAGAAGTTAGATCTTAAAATATTCTCCGCAGGCTCCTCCCAATCTGCGTCAAAAAAAAAAAAAAAAACCACCCTCGCTTCCGCCAAGCCCATTCCCACTCAGGCTGACCCTAGGTGACGGGACAGCACTGGCCCTCTGCGTGGTGGAGGCTGGAAGTAGAAAGCCTCATCTCTCTCCTGTGAAGTGGCTAGTGGTTTCGAACTGCTGACCTATAGTTAGCAGCCCAACACGTAACCACTATGCTACCCAGGCTCCTGTCAAATTAGTATTAGGCAGAATAAAGATTTATTTTTCCTTTGCTTTCAATTATATTCTTGAAATATATTCATCTTTGTCTTTGGCCCATGCCTTATTAGGAAGTCCTTTTTGCTGTAAATCCCATCTGCTTGGAGAAATGCAAAGAATTTGTGGCAAAGAGTAATTTACCTCATTGTACAAATACATGGGAGAAGAGAACTGAAGATTATCATATGGACTTTATCTACAGGGATATTTTATCACATGCTCTGTCTCTATAAAACAACCCCCACATTCAAGGTTCTTGTTCTCCAGAGACTTCTAACACAAGGCACAAACCAAAAATCCACAGAAAGTCATCAGTCAACTGGTCGCATGGTGGAGGCTGACATGTTGCCGTGAGGATGGACGCGCTGCAGCAACGCCTCACCTACAGCCAGGGAGCCAGGCTGCAGGCGGGCTTCCAGCATACAACAGACTAGGAAGAAGGCCCCAGAAACCCACTTCAGAACGACATGGTGAGATAGTTTACTATGCCAGCCTGGCCGATAAACACAAGTGGGATTAACTGAAGGGCAGAGAGATAAATGGCTTGGTGAGTTTCGTCTTTCTTGTCTCTCGCTCTTTGATCATCAGACCAGTGTGCCTTGCTCGTCCTGTGCCTCAATTTAAAGGTTACACTACCTGTGGGAAACCTAGCCTATGGACTGTGTTGCTGTAAGTTGAGGTCCCTTTAAGACATCTCTGGAGCTGGGGAATTGTGGTTGGTGACCTGGCTGGCAGTTGGTGACCTGCCTTGTGATTGGCTGCTGTGCTGACATAGTTTAGCTCTTTCAATTATAGAGGAAGATCTGGCAGCAGACGAGACTTGAAGGACTGCTAGTCTCTCACAACTCTCTCTCACGGGAGTGAGTTGCAGTGAGCCATTTGTAGTGCTTTATAATTTAACCATTCATTTCTTGTTATATATCTAATTATCTTTATAAATAAATATATTAAAATATCAGCAATTTGGTTTTATCTCTCTAGAGAACCCTGTCTAACACATTTTGGTACCAGGAGTGGTAAAGTGAAAGCCTATGAACAGCGGAGAGCATTGTCAGATCCACTGCCAGAAGACGAGCCTTCCACTCAAGGAGAACTCATACAAAGAGAAAAAGGTGCTACCCGTAATAATATAGTTTATTATGCCAGCCTGGCTGATAAATACAAGTAGGATTAACTGAAGGGCGGAGAGATAATGGCTCAGTGATCCTCTCTCTACCACTGTGATCCACGGAATTTTTATGATCAGAGTTGTAGAAGTAGAGCCCAAAGCTCTCCTTCTTACTCTGTCTTAGTCTGAAAGATCCACTGAAAATGAGCCTGCTTCACAGACAGACAGGTGATGCGTGGCTCATGAGATGCATTGGCCAGGAGTTAAACCCTAGTCTTCCACATGGAGGGAAAAACGTCTACCATTGAAACACATGTTATGTGCTTCATAACATGTCCTCATCAAAAACATATTTTGCTGCTCTTTTGGACAGCATATAGCCAGAGTAACATTTTAAGAATTTAAAATTTGCTTTGTTTGTTTTTCAGTGACTAAATTCTTTGAAATATTAAGAGGGTATTATGTTTCCCAAGACTATATTGGTAGTTCAGTGGCAGGATTCTTGCCTCCTAGGTAGGCCCTAGGGTTCAATTGCTGGTCAATATATCCCCTGAGTCGTCAACACCTATCGTCAGTGGCGCTCTGGGTGCTAATTTGGTGCTGCCCTAGTTTCAGTGGCGCTTTCGGAGGAAGAGAGACTCAGAAGGTAGGTCGAGGGGTCTACTTCCCACACTCAATCAATGAGAATTGTATGGCTCGGCCAAGTCCACTGCATCGCCCACCAGGACCGTAGTGCAGGACCAAGCGTGCTTTGTTTCCTTGTGTATGCATCGCCATCCACAAAGGCAGAGGCCTTTGCTCTAGGAGAATTTCTAGATTTCTGTGCCTCAATTTCTTTGGGCGATTTAATGTGGCACCTCCCTGGAAAAAATGGTCCATTTATGCTTTAAAGATATTGTTAGAAATATACTTTTTGCTGTTGTTCAAGTTCAGCATTGAAAAGGGTAGGTTTAACTAAACGATGCTCATTTTAATATCTTTTATTTATGTATTTATTTATTTGATATAAACCATTTCATTAAGACGTAATCCAGACAGCATACAATCCAACAGGTCAGTCATACAAAGAAGTGTTGCACACTCATTATCGCAATCAGCGTGAGAACATTTTCTTCCTCCTTGTACTCCGTGTTATTAGCTCCCCATTTCTCCCCAGCATCCCCTTATACCCCCAAGTAACACTCGATCCTATTATTGTCTCTATGGATTCACAAGAACATAGAAAAATACATAACAAAGGGTCAAAAAGGCTAGCAATAATAGCAAAATTCAACAGAGATTAACTCCAGTTAGAAACAAAACATAAAATATTGCAAAATAGATGAACTAGGCATATGTTAACTAAAAACTATATAGTGAAAAAATATTGATGCTGTAAGTTCTACAGAAGTAGTAGATTCTGTGTTTAGCTCTGCAACTTACCCATTAAGTAGTGAGTATAAGACAATTATAGTCACATCATTCTACTTTCCAATCGTTGCCCTGGGATATGGACCTACAAACCAATTCTGGCCAGTAAAATGGGAGCGAAAATCTCTCTTGGGACCTCAGGTAAAAGATTTACCTGGTCCTAAAGCAGGGGACACTGGATAGGATCCATCCAAAGTGCTCATACTGAGGATGGCAAGGAAGCTACCCAAAAAACCTAGGTTTGGGATGATTTATCAGAGTCATGGAACTAACCATTCCTGGAACAGTCAGATCTCTGAATTTCTTGATATGTGAGAGAATATATATTCTCGCAATCGGTAATTCTGAGTGGTGGTTTTATCCTACTTGCAGCAAGATACTGCTTCATGATAAAATACTGAAAAGGAATGTTTTAAATGGTCTATATAAATAAATAAAGATATACAAACGCATTGTCATAGAGTTGATTCCAACTTAAAGTCACCTTCTAGTGCAGAGCAGAATTGTTCTTTGTGGTTTCAGAGACAGCAAATCAGCACAGGAGCAAACGGCCCGTCTTTCCCCCTCAGAGTGGTTGCGCTGGGAGGCTGGGACCACCAACTTTGCCACTAGTAGCCAAATATTTTTGTGTATCAAAAGATTTTACCAACAAAGTGAAAATCAACTGACAGATGGGATGCAAATATTTGGGAACTATAGTCAACATATATACATTTTCTAAAACGTAACAAAAGACACAAAAAAAGACAATTAATGAAAGCACCACACTCACTGACATTGAGTCAAAAGAAACCACAATTAGAAAAAAAAAAAGGTAGAGTATTCAAACAGACATTCCAAAATGTGTACATTCAAATGGCCAAAGGGCACTTGGAAACATGCTAATCATCATTAAGGATTAGAGACACCAATCAAAATCACAATGAGCTGTCACATTAGAACACCATATCACTCCAACTTACAGAAATACTATCTGACAGAGTAGAATTGTTCTTTTGAATTTCTGAATTAAATCATCGTGAAACAAAATGGAACAGCCTCATATATCTCCCATGGAGTGGCTGGTGTGTTTGAACTCTCAACCTTGTGGGTGGCAGCCCAATGCTTAACACACTCCACCACCAGAGCTTCTATTAGAATGCCAGTGATTTTTAAAAAATCAGAAAACAAGAGGTGTTAGTAAGCACAGTCTACTAATGCCCCAAGAACTTTAACATATTATCCGTCACACCTAGTCCTAGGTATACGAGTGGGTACCACCCAATAACACAGGAGAAAAAGCTTCACTGGGCGGATCTTTCTTAGCATGTGTTTTTCCCACTAGGCAAGCCTCAAGCAACTTGCTCTGAGTTAGTGCACCCAGGGGCGTCGTCTGGGAAGGTTCTCTCTGGTCACAGTGAATTTTTTCATTAAAAGCAGTTTTGCTCAAACCTCGTTTTTGTGTGTGTGTGTGTGCTTGTGTGTGTTTGTGTGTGTGTGTGTGTGTGTGTGTGTGTGTGATGGCCAATTTAAGAGAACAGTGTGCAGTTGTAAAATTTTGTTTTCTGCTTCGGAAAATTGTCCCAGAAACTATTGTGAGGTTGAACACAACTGATAAGGAGAGCGCTATGGGGTAAAACTCAAGTGCAAGAATGGTTTTCTTGTTTTAAAAATGTGAAATGTTGATTGATGACAAAGCTCATTCTGGGCATCTGGCAACTTCCCAAATGGACGACACTATCAACTTGTGGTGCATTTGGAGTTCATTCCACCAGATCAGACTGTTAATCAAGCTTTCTATTTAGAGGTTCTGAATAGATTGTGTAACAGTGTACAACAAAAAAGGCCACATTTGTAGCAGACAGGAACTGGTTTGGCATCAAGACAATGCACCTGCTCATGTAACCATCTCAGTGCACCCAGGTTTTGGCAAAAAGCAGCATGCCTCTCTGGCCCTATGCACCTTCTTCACTTGACCTCACTCTGTGCTACTTCTTTTTGTTTCTGCAAATGAAGAGGGACATGAAAGGACAGCAATTTTGACTAAGTAGAAGAGGTGAAGAAAAAAATGAGGGAAGTGCTGTCAGCCATCCAAACAGAGGAGTTTGAAAAATATTTCCAAGAATGGAATCATAGATTTGACAAATATATTAGTATAATGGAAAGTATTTTGAAGATGATAAGTCTGTTGTGTAAATATATATATATATAGCTTTGAATAAATAATCTGGGTTTTGGGGGTACCCCCTCATATACCCCAAAGAAGTGAAGGTAGGAACACAAACAGGCACCTGTGTAAAGATCCATCGCAGCACTTTTGAAAATATCCAATCAGTAGAAATAACTGTAACTATCTATCAAAAACTTAATGGCTAAATTAATGTGGTACACAAATACAATAGAATATTACAAAGCCACAAAAAAGAGAAATGAAGTTCCGGTGCATGTTATTAGATGAATGAGCCTTGAAATCGTTCCACTATGTGAAATAGGTCCATCACAAGAGCATAAACACTACATGATCTTACTCTTATGAGATAAGCAGATATATAGAATCCCAAAGTTATCATGTTTACCCAGGTGTGGGAGAGAGGGAAGGGGAAGGTAAGTTTTTGTTCCGCGCTCACTGAATGTCTGTTAAAGTAGAATAAAGTGAAATATGTAATCAGTATCACTGAATTGTAAATGTTGAAGTTGTATTGTGGAATGTTTTGTGTATACTTTCAACGTGAAAAAAGAGTGAGACTGATTAGTAATAGCAAAAACAAATAAACTGGTTTTCCTAGAGCTACCATTTTCTTTTTTATTTGCATGGATTATCCAAAATTACTACAATGGGGACGTTTTGCCTTGATAATTAAAATAGGAGCTATTGAAACAAACTGGTACAGAAAATATGTAAATTGAGCATATCTCTCCAACATGCCTCCAGAAAAATTAAGTTGTTATCAATGCCATAAATCTATTGTTGGTAAAAAATAAATATCCACTAAGATGTACATCAATTACCACAACTTTTAATTAATGGTACATAAATGAAATAGTACAGGTGAAAAGTCTTTCCACTACAACTAGAAGTCTGTTCAAATTGCTATTTCTTTTATATTTGTAAGTTGCTCCTATCTCAGGATGAATTAATTTAATTTAACTGAACTATTCTGAACTAATTTTTTTTTAACTGAACACCAACTACAAGTAAGCGACTATGTTCCTACCTATAGGGGTTGCAATGTACAGTTTATAGTCTTGAGAAATATGCTTCCATGAGATTATATTGTTGTTCAAAATGTCATCTACCATCATTGTGGAAGTAATTTACTCTACAACATTGGTTTTAGCCAGTGACTTGTGAGAACAACTGGTCCTCTTGGAGCAAACATTTAAGAGCTTCCTCGTGATCCCACCAGTCTCTCTTTCCTCTGAGCTGAGACTGAAAGTAGTGCATTGCAGGTCTGCTCCATTAGCCTGCATCTGTCTGCAGAAGAAGACGCTTGGTGTAGTTAATCCTGGTCGACAGATCTTGAAAGTAACAGTACTTGTTATTGCACCAGAACTTAGCCTCCACTAATCATTGATATAATTAGACAAGTGTGTCTTTAATATGTTTCCTTTTAAACCAACATATACTCGATCTTCAAGAAGCATTGAGCCACTTTATGTCACAAAACAGACAGACTGTCCTTTGCAAGGGAGTCTGAACATCCTGGGATCACTTTGTCTAATGCAATCCAGTTGTTGGTCCAGTCCAGGAGGTGACGGTACCTGTTGTTAGTTGCTCTGGAGTCAATTCCAACTCTTTGTTATTTTGATTGTGTCACCTTTCCCCTTTCTTTCATCCAGGATAAATGACAAAAAGAGTTCACCTGCTAAAGCTATGCTGAGAAAATCTTCAGTCTGTCCCACAACTGGACTTCACTATCCATTCTTAATATCAATTCATTGTTTAATTAAATGCCAATCTGATGAGAAATAGAAAAGCCACCATTGTTTCCTTCCTACTTGACAGCAAACCTGTAAGACCGAGTAAAACTGTTCCCTAGTCTCCAAGGATTTGCAGGCACAGAAAGCCTTGTTCTCCTGCAGAGTAGCTGATGGGTTTGAACTGCTGACCTTAGAGTTTGCTGCCCAATGAGTAACCAACTACACCACCAGAGCTCTGAGGGCAGTGGGTTTGGTTGGGGTATTTTTTGTCCCTCTTCCCTGTATGCTAATCCCTTAGCAAGTTTTGTGTACTCGATCTCTCCAAAATGCAAAAGGAGTTGGCATGCTTTGCTACAAATCTTGCAACCACCATGAACCAGACTTTTATCATCATTAGCTACTTAGTCCCAACAGACCCCCAAATGATTGCCACATTCTAGAGTCGGTATTAGTAATGTAACAAAACACAATCCTCTTAAACCATCAATTAAATGTTGCTACTTCCTTACTGAACAATTTTGCTTAATAAAGTTCTCTTTGCACTTAAAATCCTAACTTCTCAGTCTATGAAAATGTTACATACTAAACTCCTGTTTCTTTGAATACCCAGAATACCTTATTTCACATCCCTGCTCACTATGCGTCAGCCACAAGTTGTTGTGTTTTTCTGTTTCCTGAACACGACCATCTCTTTCTCAGTTCAGAAAGGTGGCACATTTTCTGCATGGTTTCTGCATTGTATTCTACCTCTAAGTTTTCACGGAGCAAATTCCTTGTAACATTAAGTTTCTTATCAAATGTCATTTCCTTAAAAATGAATTATTTAAACCAGCATTCCTCTTCCATTATTCCTTTTTTTGGGGGGTGGAGCAGTGGTCATACGGTTTGTTTATTTTTACTATGAGGGTTTTTTAAAACATAATTTTGCTTTATTTCTTATTGTGGCTTGGATTAATACATGCAGACCGATTCATTTCACATTCAACAATGCAAACATATTCCTGTGTGTGTGACATGTTTCATCTCCCATCATTCTCAATGCACTGCTTGTTTACTGAGTGACATCACAATTCATAGCTCTTTTGTGGGCTGTATGATCAGATAGTTGGGACTTTTTGTGTCTCTTTCATTAGCATATCAGCTCTAGGAGGCGAGGAATGAAGTCTGTCTTAGTCACCTTTGCTGCTGTTTCTATCGCCTAGTACATCTAACATATGGCATCTGTTCTTGAATATATTGCATTGAATCAATATACAATACAGCTTTGTAACTGGATATAATGGGACAAGGGAGTTCCTGCATGTGGGAAGAACAACAAGGAAACCATAGCGAGGCCTACTGAGGCACCGTGTCTCTCAAAGAACATTAAGTTAAATACGACACAGTTCTAGGGGACAAACAAGAACACTGGTGAAGTATGCACACTTAGAACCATCAACCATTGGAGACCAAGGGCAGCATTTACCCCAAAGGAGGATTAGGGAAGGAGGAGGAGGAATGCAAACACTGAACTCAGGGAGCAATTGGGATAAGGGATGGCACATGGGAGGACATGCGATTGATGAGATGAAACAAAAGGTATGTGAAGTATCGAATGTATACACAATGATCTTCGCCTCATTAATTTGAAAAAAAGCTTTAAAAAATAAGTATTCTTTTTTAGATGCCATGGATGTCTCTAATAAGTACTATGAATACTAATTAAATTGATTACCATATGAGGGGACTTTAGCAAGTTCATAGAAAAATGGAATAAAAAGTTAATCAAATTTTCCATGAACTTTGTGAAGGTCCTTCATAAGTCTATACTAGCTCTGTCATCATGAGCAGTAAGAGCCATTGAAAGTGGGTGAGACATATATTTTCAAATTAAGTCATTTACTATTTATTAGCAGTTTGAAAACACCTTACTTCAATCTAAGCCATAAAACCACAGTCTTCAAACTAAGAGCCAATCACAGGAAGAATTTAATTTATAAATGGAAGAATTTCTTTCGAGAGAATTGAAGAAGAAAAAGATATACAAACACTTCTACGCCACTGGCTTTAATTGCTTTCTGGAAGAATTAATTTAATGAATTTTTCATGAAAATGCAGCTCCCAAATGAAAACATCCTTTTTGTTGTTAAAATATCTCTTCTTGGCTCTATAAATTCCCCTGATTATTCAGATAAGTAATTTTAAGTATGTGGGAATAGACCTATATTTAGAAACTGAGATTTTTAATTGAACAGAGAAATTAGTAAGGGTATGATGTTAACACTGACATTTTAAGGATTCTTGACTCGGAATGGCTTCCATAACATACTTTCCGAGGTTTTCAGTTCTCACGTGTTGCCACCGCTAGAGCACGTGAACATGACGTGCACAGCAAGGATATCCTCCGTAGGCTCCGGCATTCCGAAACGGGGCTGCTGGGTGCCACCGAGTCAGTGCTGGCGCACAGGGAGCGGCGTGCCGCACAGCAAAGGGCTGCCAGCTGCAGGGCCTTCGGGAACCTCATTGTATTCGCCAAATTCAGAGATGAGGTGCCTTTGAGAAATTTTAAGTTTATTCCTGCAAGCATTTGCAGAAGGAAAACAGCCAGGGTTCTACTCTGAACCTGAAAGTTCCTATATAAGAAATAGGTTTTTGTTTGGGGTTGTTTAAGGCACAACAATGAATACAGGAAGAAATTTGCCAGTTTTAAAATGTCACAGGATAAAATTGATAATGTAAGAAGGTAAGTTTTGCCACGCTCATTAGGAAAGTATCTATATCTAGACCCGCGTCTCAGAAACGTCACGTGTGATGCGTTGTGTCCGGCTCCCTCCCTCACTGCCGTCAAGTCCGTGGAGACTCACAGTGACCACCTGGGGGTTTCCGAGACTGTAACTGTTGATGGGAATAGAAGGCTCAGTCTTTCTCCCGCAGAGCTTCTGGTGGTCTCAAACTGCCAACCCTGAGGCTCTAAGCCCAGTACAACCACTCTACCACAAGGGCTCCTACTGACCTTCATGACCTTGATAGCCTCTCTCCTGAGTTGGAATGTCCTTACTGATTGAGCTTAAAGGCGTTTTTACTATAAGGGAAGGGGCTGTCATATTTTACATATATATTTTTCACATTTTATATTTTTCACAAACACAATCTTAAATTATATTGCTAATATTGATTAACAGCGGTGAACGCTTCCATTTCTCTTTATCAAAATCACTGCCTGGCCCTGCTCTGGCCTCATAAACATTGCGATGCTTGAGCCCTTGATTGCAACCATCTCATAGCAGGGTCTTCCTCGTTTTCCATAACCTTCTCCTTTACCAGCCTGGTGGCCTCTCTGGGGCCTGCTCTCGCGATAACAGGTCCACAGTGTGTGAGAAGGAAGCTTCAGCAGCATCGCTTCTGAGGAGCGTTTTGGCTTTACTTCCTCCCACACAGCTTGTTTGTTCTTTCAGCATCCGTGAGGTTTTCAATATTCTTCTACGGCAATACATGCGAAGGCATCAACTTTTCCAGTGCCTTCCTCACTGCCCAACTTTCACCTGCACATAATGCGATCGAAACTACCATGACTTGGTCCCAAGAATGCCCTGGGACCACAGACCAGGGATGTGAAAGCTCTTGCTATCTGGCACCGGGAGTACTGCAGATGCAGTTAGGTGATAATTCAACACCTTATCGTTTGCAATCCCTTTTGTGTTCTAGTTTGAATATTTTCTACTTTATTTTCCATGGACGATTTCCTCACTTTGTTACTGTTGTTAGTTTTTGTTCCTGTTGTTATTTCTGATCTTTTTCTTGTGTTTTTTGTTTGTTTACAGGGGGTGGTAGTGGGGTATGGTTTTCTGTATGTGAAATCCAGATTTGGTAAATCTATAGTGACAGGAATGGAGTTAATGTTTGTTTATTTGTTTGTTCTGAGGGGGGACTATAGCAGGGGAGGCTAGGAGGCAACGGGGAGCTAATAATGGTACAAGAAAGAAGAAATTGTTCCAAAATTTATTGTGGTGATGATTGTACAACTCTTCATGATATAATGGAATCATTGAATTGTACAATATGTGGATTATGTGCCAATAAAACTATTTTAAAAAAAGAAAAAAGAAAAAATGCCATGGCTTGGGTCAGATACACCTTAACCCTTAAAGCGACACGTTTGCTCTTTAACACTATATAGAGGTCTGATGTAATAGATTATTCAAAAATAAGCCACCTTATTACTGAATATCAAAAAATTGAAGCAAGATCTTCCTTGAAATGCCAAAAAACAGTGTTTGATGGAAGCAAAAAGAGAAAACCTATTTTATTGTCAAGAACCTTAATATTAATGATTCAATTTCTGATGTTTCAGTTGTTCATTTAAATCATATTCATCACTTTGAAGTGTTGTAACCCAAAATACATGTTAGCATAATGCATTTGGAATTCTGTACTTAAATACACACTTTTCCCTTTTGGAATATAAAATAGAAGATAAAATTCTAAACAAGCATTTATTTGATCTGATGGTTTTATTCATTTATTATTATTATTCCTGCTATTGTCTCTTCCAGCAGTGCAGTGGGTATATTGTTCAGCTGCTAGTGAAAGGTCAGCATTTCAAACCCACCATGGACCAGAACAGACCAGGCTTTCTCCTGCTGTGAAACTCACAGCCTAGGAATCCCTGTGAGGCAGATCTACACTGGAGCATAATCTGACTGTGAGTCAGAATAACTCCATTGCACCCAACAACAAGAACAGTGCTTTCGCTGGGGTCTTAGGGAGTTAGAATAAACTTGTTTGGAATTAAGTAGCATGTTTAAAATTAAATTAATATCTTGTCTCATATTGTTTGTAATGTTTATCACAGTAAGGGAACTCGGCACACTACTGCTAATGATTTCTTGACCTGGGAAATCTGCTGGGTTTAGGCTGAGGGCTCTTTAAACATCTGCCATTATTTAAAAGGTAGAGTTGGAGAAGGAGATGAGGATATAAAAAGAGAAATGATTCTGTACATGCAGATAAACATAATGCACTTTTAGAGAATCAAATGGCATTTTTTCCAAACGTAGTCATTTATTTAACATCCTCACACTCTGCTCAAATCAGTACTTACTCTGCAATCTCTGTTGCAGGAATCTAAAAACAACAGCAAAAGCCTTTAGCAACATTGAATATGTGAGTTGGAATTAGCATTGTGTTTAAGCCAGGATAATGCTGCTAACTTCAAGGTCAACAGTTCAATCCAACCATCCACTCCGGGGAAGAAGAAGGAGGCTATCTGTAAAGATTTACAGCCTCTGAAATCCGAAATAGGGTGGGTAGGAGCAGATGGATCTGAACCTAAGAAGAGGGCTGATTCTGGTTCTCTTGCCGTCTGATCCCTGGACACTGGAATGTGGCAGAGATGATCTGAGACAGACTCGGAGTCTACCCACTGAGAAAGTATGCATGCTACGTGATATAAACACATATTTGGAAAAACCATCATGAGCTTATCTTAAACATTCTAATAGGTATTCCCAGCCTAAAATGTTAGCCATGGGGAGAGTAAGTACCTGGTATACATATGAAAAATATGCTGCTAATCCCTCATTCATTACTCAATACTGTGGTGGCAGCAGCGGGGGGAGGGAGGGGGGTGCTGGGATGGAGGTGCCTAAAACTCAACTTCAAGTTCGAAGAATAAAGAAGGTAGCAAGTTGATAAAGGTTCTGCATGCCAAGTTTGCTCTAGAGTCATGATATCTGGAGATCCACTATTCTCATTTCCTGAAATAATAAAATCACCAGGAAGTCCAGGATGGAATTCCATCGCCACCCCTAGGAGACGACAGGACCACTCTGTGCAGGGTGTTCTCCAGGAAGTGGGGGGCCAAGGGTTTACTCATCAAAGCAAAATAAAATGAACAAATTCAGTTCTTTCAGTCATGTTCTTATTTTGCTATTCGGAGGCTTGAAAGATTGTAAGGAAAAGACTTTACCAGGAATCAAGAGCAAAGTGTGCTTCCAGGCAATGCACAGACACACACACACACACACACACACTCACACACACACACACTCACACACACACATGTAGACCTGACAGTAGCACTGGTATTGAGCATCTCTGAGAGAAAGCCAAATGTTCTTTCTCAATAATAATATGGCTGGTTCATTTGGGAAGGGTTAGCTTACGCTGATAGTTGGATAACCAGACTAGGGAGAACGTTTTCTTTATCTACTTCTGAAATTTAGTCAATAAAAACCCTATGGCTCACAATAGAACATGCATCGTCTTATATATTGCTGATTGATGAGTCCCTAGGTCAGAAAGCATTCAAATACACCGTAGTCGTAACAATGGACTTGAGTATACCAGTAAGCAGGAAACTGGTGTAATGCTCAACAGCATTGTGCTACGTCGTTCAGGGGTTGCCAGGGTTCAGAGCCAACTCCACAGCAATGAACAGCAACAAAAACAAAGGTTTTTTCTCATGGTGTGCTGAAACTGTACTGCATAAATTTCACCAATATTCTCCAAGCTAATTAGAACATCATCTGCATAGTACTTCTCATCACATCTGTGAAAGATCAAACTTGAAGGTCACAAGCCACCGTGGAATTAAAGTTGAGAGCCCCATTGGAAAAGCGAGATATCCTAAACTTGGACACACCTGAGTTCTGGTCCAGTCAGAGCTCTGCAATTCTCTGAGCTTCTGTGTCATTGCTCGCGGTGAGAAGAAAATACGGTAATATTTATCGTGTCCTCTGCACCAGAATGGACTCGGTGGCAAGGCAAGCCCAGTGTCTAGCGCGTAATAAGTGGTTGTGATAGTATTAGCGCCAACAGTAATGTCTGCAGTAAGCTAGACTCCCTAAGGGCTATATTTCCTTAGGCTGGTCTCATTGGGTGAGTTGGGGCTATAATAAATGTTTAATGTCAAAAGTAGAATCAGTTAGTAATTTTAAGAAAGACCTAAGACACAGTACTTAGTCAAATGGTAAAGACTACATATAACATTTATAAGTTATTTTATTGGTAATTAATAATTTTACTAATTTAAGTAGCTAATAAAAATGAATACTTTAAAATTTTGATGGTATGTCTCATATGTGCATTGAAAATTATAGTATTTCTCTGATGTTTCCTCTTAGAACAGATGACATCTACTTAAAATGATCAATACCCATTTGAATATTATAACTAAATATGTAAGGGTTAATACCTTCTTACCATCTTCTCAAATAGATTAAATGCTATGAACTGCACTTGATAGACTTAGCAACTACTTTTGTCTTAAGTGGTGTAAGCCACAAGTTACTGTAGGAGAACGTCACAAGTCTGTAATTATTAACATCTACCATGGAAAATTTCACCTACTGTTATATGCTAGCTAATCAATTTTACTATACATAGGATAAACTGGTAATTTTGCAGATCAATGTCTATGCTTCAGAGTCTGACAGGTTTAAATTTTAGCTAAGTCAGCTAGAGAAATATTTCAAATCTATTTTTCATTAGGAAAACAAAAGCTGCTTTGCAGATAATTTGTCAGTGCTACTACAATTTAGATTGTGTTTTTATTTCTAAGACTTATTGAGTTATTCAGGCATTAATTAAAATTAGATAATGGAGCAAAAAGTGTCTCATTTGATAGGGAGTGTGTCCTTAGATACATGTTACCTCTAACATAATTCTTTAAGAAATATCAAAATAAATCAAATCCTAACCTCAACAGCTATTTACAAATTTTCCTATATGCTCAAACCATGGGGCATAGAAACTCATATTGGGACATAAGATATATTCCTGTGAAGCAAGTAGCAAACAAAAAATAAGGCCATATGTTTAAAGCACATAAATGCATTGGCTAGGCGACATTAGGTGTGAATTGAATTTCAAATTCCAGTTTGTCCCACTGTCTTTCTGCATGTATTTGAATTCTGGACAAGGAGTAAGGAAGACTGGAGAAGAAATGTCACATTTGAATTATGGTGTTGGCAAAAACGGCCGATGGTACCATGGACTACCAAAAGAACAAATGAATCAGTGTTGAAATAAGTTTATTAGAATGCTCCTTGGAAGTTCAGAGGGGAAGACCACGTCAGGTACTTTGGACCTGTGACAAGACGAGACAGTTTCCTAGAAAAGGGTCATGCTTGGTGATATGGTTAAAGTTTATTGTGCCAACCTGGCCGAAAAACACATGTGGAGTTAATTGAAGGGCAGAGGGATAAATGGCTCAATTAGCCTCTCCTTTCTAGTTCTCAGGTCTCTTGCTTTCTGATGATCAGACCAGGGTGCAGCTGCCTTAGCCAGTTCCCTGCTTCAGGTGGCAAGGCTGACTTCCTGAGTGACATCCCCAAGGAGAAGCCACATGGACCAACCCCGGTGCAGCCCTGGGTGCTGGAGCAGCCGTGAGGAGACCCCTGCCAGCGCTGAGATGCTTACATGTTCACTGATTCAGCTTTCCTCCTGCAATCAGCATCATTGCTTTTCTTTTGTGAGAGGGACAAGGACTTTGTGGATTGGCATCAGACATATGGGTTACTGTTTGACTTGTGGGCTTGGGCAGCACCGGGTTGGGCTGTCTTCTTGATGCGCACTCAACCTTTATATAAAACTCTCTCTTATACATGAGTTTCTGTGGATTTGTTTCTCTAAAGTACCCAGACTAACTCACTTGGTAAACAGAGGGTTAGCCCCAACGAGGAAGACCCTCAAGGAGATGGACTGACACAGTGGCTCCAGTGATGTGATCAAACACAACCACCATCGTGAGGATGGCAGAAGACGGAGCCATGGTTCACCCTGCTGTGCAGAGGGTTTGTAGGCGTTGGAACCAACCTAAGAACTACAACTGCCTTTCTGCAGGCAGACAGACAGAAAGATTTTAATAAGGCCCCCTTTTCATTATAAATGCTACTTTTCACTTTTCCCAACTGCATTAAAAGCTGAAGTCAAGCATACTGAAGGGAAAGTGCATTGTATTTAGTTGATATACTGTGGATATAATACCCTGAAATCACACGGGCCTAGCCCCATTCTTTTGCTGGACAAATTGCTTACCAACTCTGATTCTAGCAGGTCTGCGAGGTCTACAGACTGAAGAGCTATTTCAGGAAAATATTTTCCAATTGACACAAGACAATTATAGGGAGAGAAATTGAAAAACTATTATTACTGCTACTAAAGGATAAATATTGGAACCACTTCAAAAACACTGGAAACTGGTAAACACAGAGCAACTGTGGCCTCTGCTTTCATCTCCAGCGCTTAAATCAATTTCCTAAGTGTCCATTAGGCCAGGGATAGATCACAAAATTGCAAAGAGAAAAAGGTGTTTAGAGTTGAGAGATCTAGGATGCGCCGACTATTTCAGATAAAATGTGACCTATTCTAAAGATACTTGGGAAGGTGATTTCAAAGTATCTCTTTGCTCTTCACCTAAGCCCTTGGAATCAGCCCCTCATTTCCCCTCCTTCCCCTCTCCCCCCTCCCTCATGAACCCTTGATAATTTATAAATTATTATTTTGTCATATCTTGCCCTGTCCAACGTCTGCCTTCATCCACTTTTCTGTTATCCATCCCCCAGGGAGGAAGTCAAATATAGTTCCTTGTAATCGGTTCCCCCTTTCCAACACACCCTCCCAGTATCACCACTCACACCACTGGTCCTGAAGGGATCATCCGCCCTGGATTCCCTGTGTTTCCAGTTCCTATCTGTACCAGTGTACATCCTCTGGTCTAGCTGGATTTGTAAGGTAGAATTGGGATCATGATAGTGGGGGAAGCATTTAGGAACTAGAGGAAAGTTGTATGTTTCATTGTTGCTAATTGCACCCTGACCAGCTTGTCTCCTCCTCAAGACCCCTCTGCAAGGGGGTGTCCAGTGGCCTACTAATGGACTTTGATTCTCTACTTCACACTGCCCCCCCTCATTCACTATGATAAGATTTTTTGTTCTGATAATGCCTGATACCTCATCCCTTTAACACCTCGTGATCACACAGGCTGGTGTGCTTCTTCCATGTGGGCTTTGTTGCTTCTGAGCTAGATGGCTGCTTGTTTACCTTTAAGTCTTTAAGACCCCAGACGCTATATCTTTTGATAGCCAGCCACCATCATCTTTCTTCACCACATTTGCTTATTCACCCGCTTTGTCTTCAGCGGTTGTGTCGGGAAGGTGAGCATCATAGAATGCCAATTTAATAGAAGAAAGTATTCTTGCACAAAAACGCATAATTTATGGAACAAATGGAGCTTCCAGTTTTTATGTATCTAGTTATGTGCAGTCAGTTTGTCCACAAAGCCCCAAATCACAGGTCTTAGGATCCCATTTTACAAGTGGGATGCATGTGAGAAAGCTAAGGTTTAGAAAGCTATTTCCCCAAAATTAAACAATCAATGAGTAAAGAAACCACAAAATATGAACATAATATGTTAGCGCATTTTTCCTCCCTCTTTCTACCGTGATATGATGCCATAGGGAACCATCTTTCTTAGAATTCCTTTGTTGAGGCTGTTGGAGATGAAGCGAGCACTCAGACTCGGCATAACAAACCCCCAAAGGGTGAGATGCTGGATTGTTTTCTTTGAAATTATAAGGGTAGAGGCAGACTTTATCAAGAGAGAGATGGAAAAGAAGGTAGGTTTAGAGAGAACTAGCAACTGAAGAGGAAATAAATAAACAGAAACCTTTAAACCGTATGCCAATAGAGAACTTATTCTATAAATGTCCTGTATTTCCCAAGACATGTCCTCCTCTCCTTCCATGTGTAAATATGCATGTAAAAAAGGGCTGTTTACTAAGCATTCTAACTGGCAACTTGAGATAACTTAGTAGAGAAGCTCTCAAGTCTCAGATTGGCTCTTTAGCATACATAACAAAGTCCTGGCCAAGGAATCTTGCTGCGATGCCAACAAATCCAAGCTGTGCACTGCCACCTGCACCCACCCTCAACACAAAAAGAAAAACCAAAGCCAATGCCAGTCAGTTAGTGTGCTAGTCTGGGTACTTTAGAGAAACAAACCCACAGAAACTCATATATAAGAGAGAATTTTACATAAAGGTTAAGTGCACATCAAGAAAACATCCCAACCCAGTGCTGCCCAAGCCCACAAGTCCAACAGTAGCCCACATGTCCAACACCAATCCACAAAGTCCTCCTCCATTTCACAAAACAGACTATGATGCCGACTGCAGGAGGAAAGCTGAGTCAGTGAATGTGTAAACATCTCAGCGCTGGCCGGGGTCTCCACACAGGTGCTCCAGCACCCAGGGTAAGTCCATGTGGCTTCTCCTCAGGGATGTCTTGCAGGAAGTGAACCTTGTCAGTTAAAGCAAGGAACTGGCTAAGGCAGCTGCACCCTGGTCCGACCATCACAAAGCAAGAGACCAGAGAACTAGAAAGGTGAGGCTCATTGAGCCATTTATCCCTCTGCCCTTCAAATAACCCGACGTGTTTATCTGCCAGGTTGGCACAATAAACTAACTACCTCAGTTAGTCCTTTCTGATTTTTAGCAAGCCTATATAGGGTTTCCTTTGTAAATCTGTTTAGGAACAAACAGCCTCATCTTGCTCCCTAGGAGCAGCTGGTAGTTTAAAATGCCAATATTACCGTTAGCAGTCCAACGTTTCACCGAGGGAGCCTAAGTTGCAGGTGTGTCTTAGGAGGAGGAGCCCTGGTTTCACTGTGGGGTGAGTGGAGAACTGCTAACTACAAGGTCATTAGTTCAAATCCACCAGCTTCTCCTCAGGGGAAAGATGAGACTATACACTCCCATAAGCATTTGGAGCCTGAAACGCCACTAAGTTAACCCTTGTTCTCGAGGGTTGTCCTCTGTTTAAGTAACATTCTGCTTAGGGATCATAGCCCTACTCCAGGTTCCTCCCCCTCACATGCCCAACATACGTGGGGTGAAGTATTTCCATTTTCATTTCCATGGAGCATTCTGTTTGTATTTATTCCAAGACAGTTACTTGTTCTACTGATAGTCCATGGTATTCAGCGACAATCACGGTAAGATGGAATCAGCTTGATGACAGTCGGTGATGGGTTAATTTAAAGAAGGGATTCAATGCTTTTGACGAAATTGTATCAGGTCAGGTGATTTTAGCTAGAGACAAAGTCACCTAAATTATTCTGTAAAAACACTTAAGTGTTGACCTAAAGATTCATAAAGGATGATTCTCCTGCTGTTGTCCTAAACAGAAAAGAGGACAGGCGGAGTTTCCTAACCCAATGCTCCAGCATCTGCTAATGGACTGAATGATGGCTCCGAGAGTCTGTGAAGGAATGGGAAAGGAAGGAGTTGATCTAAATCAAAAGTACATTTATCACGGGACTCTCATTGCATCATAAGCGTATTGTTGTAGGCATACATCATTGCGCTTATAAGGCATAAAAATAGAGTAATCCATGCACAAAGTAGCCTTGTGTGGAGTCTCTATGGGGGAGCCTCTGGTGGACGTAGACATCTGAAAGGGGGCGCAAACCCTGAAGTAGAGACAGCAAGACTGTGGACAGATACAAAGTCTGAAGCTGATAAAGTAGGTTAGGATCTGATAGCATCATTGTGAAGTAATTGAAGGAAACAATACTTAAAAGTCAAGTAAGTTAAATAGGCTGGGATGAGTCAGATTATGAATTACAGCCATAGTTACTAGGGGGCAAAGTCCTTTTTTTTTTTAACCATTGAGGAGTCAAAGCTTAGAGGGATTAAATAATTCCCCGAAACTGGGAAACTAGCACCAAGGTATCAAGGATGCCAATGGAACGATTTCTGACCTCAGATACAATGTTCTTAATTCCCTCAAACATATTGAAGTGATCTGCTTCTTTTTAGATTAGCCAACACTGTTTTCAACCTGTTGTTATCCAGCTGATTCCAACTCATGGCAATCTCATGTGTGTCAAAGTAGAACTATGTCTCACAATCTTTTCAATGGCAGATCTTCAAGAAGTAGATCACCATGGCTTTCTTCCAAGGTTGCCTCTGGGTGAACTCATCCTCTTAGCTAGCAGCTAATGGTGTTAACTACTTGCACCACCCAAGGTCTCCAAACTCTGTTTGGGGTCAGGGATACTGAAATCATAGGGTCAGAGACAATGACAAAATACACAATTGGACCATAACTGAAGGCTCAACGATGATGTAGACCAGCGGTCGTTAAACATTGTTGTGTGTCCATGAGTCACCTGCAACTCTTTGTAACCCTCTAGGACAGAGGCGAGCACGCCCATAGGATGTCCTAGGTGTGATCTTTATTTATTGGCCAGACAAATAATCACGATTATGATAAACAGAGGAAAGATTATCAGGGATTTCATGTTACTCTGAGCTACAATCAACATTCATGAATGCAGCCGTCAAAAAATCAAGTGACATTTTGTATGGGATACATCTTCTAGGAAATACCTTGTTTTAAAGGGTTAAAAACAAAGACGTCACTTTAGGGATGCCTGATCCAAGCCTTGATATTTTCAACTGCCCCATACACATGGGTAAGTTGGACAACGAATAAGGAAAACAGAAGAAGTTGAGATGATGGTGTTGCCAAAGAACGTGCATTGCCCATGGATGAAGGGACGCAGTTGAGTCGCAAGAAGTACAGCCAGAATGCTCCTTAGAAGTGAAGATGAGACTTCATTGCACACACATTGAACACGTTATTAGGGTGGACTAGTCCCTGGAGAGTGCTATCATGTCCTCAAAAAAAGGAGACCCTCCACAAATGGGTAGACATGGTCAGTGTCTGCAGCAATGGGCAGGAATGGGCAATGTTTCATCCTGTTCTATAGGATCAATAAGGAGCCTTACTTATTTTTAAATAAAATAGCTCCTAACATTAATTCAACTTGAAATACCTGTTAGTAGTTAACATATTTTATTCTCTAACTTAAAAATGATTTTCGCAAATAATTCTCAGAAATAAATTTCACAAAATAGCAGAATTAGTAGATATTGTTACATGTAGCTGTGAGGTAAACTATGACTTCTCATACTACAGGAAGGTGGGAAGTTCAGCAGTTCAAAGTCATCAGATGCTCCTTGGCAGAAAGATGAGGCTTTCTGTTCCCATAACAATTTGTAGCCTTAGAAACATAGAGCGGCAGTTCTGCTGTGTCCAGTATGGTCACATTGGGTAAATCTGCTGCACAAGACCACTTTAAGGTGTTGTAAAGCAAGGTTACTTTGAGGAATAAAGTACGACTGGCCCAAGCCATGCTATTTCAATTGCCTCATTGGCATTTGAAAATTGGACATTGAATAGGGAAGACTGAAGAAGAATTAATGCATTTGAATCATCATCTTGCAAAAAATATTGAAAGTACCAAGGACTGCCAAAAGAACAAACAAATCTGCCTTAGAAGCAGTACAGCCAGAATGCTCCTTAGAGACAAAGATGGTCTTTGCCCCACATACTTTGGGCATGTTGTCAGGAGAGACCAGTCCCTGGAGAAAGACATCATGCTTACTAAAGTTGTGGGGCAGCCCAAAAGGGGAAGGCCCTCAGTGAGATGCATTGACACAGTGGCTGACACAGAGGAACAATTGTGAGGATGATGGGCTTCCTTCTGTTGTACATATGGTTGTTATGAGTCAGAACAGACCAGATGGCACCTAACAACAGCAACAATATAGGGTCACTATGAGTTGGCAACAATGTGAAGGGAGTGAGTGGTTAAGCCTCAGATAGTTTAATGTCCCAAAGGAACATGACACAATAGCTGTTATGTAATTGTCCAATACTCAGCAGGGGATCAAGTCCAATAGCACAGGTGTGAAGCCATGGAATAAAGGAAGCTGTGGTGCTGACAGGAAGACCCCTGATGGCATTGCAGGTAAGCATCAGTTGCTGAGCTCTAGGTCTGGGGGTCCAACACACCAGCCACTTTGCTGGGGAAAGTTAAGGTGCTCTGTTCCCATCAAGACTTACAGACTAGTCCCTGGAGAAGGATGGACATTATGCGTGGTAATTTTGGATGGGTAGCGAGGAGGAGAAGGCCTTCAACAAGTTGGATTGGCACAGTGACTCTGTCAATGAGCTCCAGCATAAGAACAACTGTCAGGGTGGCATAGGACTATGCAGCTTCATTCTGTTGTGTAGAGAGTTGCTGTGGGTTGAAACCTACTTGAGGCACCTAACAACATTTTCCTGCAGTTTCTAGACAACCATAAGATTTAAGTATCTAAACAGAAGTCCGTTATACTAATAGATATTAAATTTAATATTCCTTTAGAACATTAGGTGCCTATTTACAAAATCTTTTGTATTTGAAAACATTCTTTTTAAATTGGTTAACCAAATAGATTAATTAAAAATAGGTATGTCAAGTTATATTATGAATGTAAAGAACTAAAATAATAATAATCTCACACATGCACTTTAATCATTTTAAAACAGCTAACAGAATTTATTACCTGTGTTGATTTTCAAGAGAACTATGGAAAGTAAGAAAGGCCAGCGTGCTGGTTGTAATTTACAGGTAGGAAAGGTTCTGATGGGTTTAAGTCAAGACTTGGTCACAGTTCAATAAGGATCATGTGAAAAGGTAGATTTTGCTCCTAAAAGACTGGGTTTTCTATGCCCATAAACAGTAACACTCTCAGAAGTTCACCAGGGGTGACGATGTGTCAACATTGACGCCGTGTTTTGTTTTGTTCTTTAAATCTGTGTTGGAAAAGCAAGTTCCCAGCAGGGGGTCAAACCAGCATGAACAGGTTCCAATTCCCAGTGAAAACGACTTGGGAACACCACTTGCCACATAAAAAATGAGAGTCGATTTTAAATCCAGGAGTTCTGCCAGGAGGATTTTACCTCTGTAGAGTGTTGCTTTTCTTTATTCCTTTTTCTAAAAAAAACCTTAAAAATTTACTGAATTGATAAAAAGTCACTTTGCAAAAAGATTCATCTTGAGTACATGCTTTCCAGGATGGTCTGTGAAGTGCTGCAAAGTAGTTCGCTATTCTCACAGTTTCTATGCAAAATGTCCGCCTAACAGGATACTCCACATGCTTATCATAGGAGTATTCTCTATATAAAACTAAAAACATGAAAAAGAAGTAAACCAAAAAATTACAGCTAACAATAAAAAGAAAAATTTTACAGCCATTAGTAATTGTGACCTAGCTTATTTTCTCAAAATTTTCATCAAAATAATTTTCTCTTCAAAACATACTACTCCTCAGTTACTATCTCATTATCATCATTTGACAATGATCCAGGTCGCACGCAGAGCCACAACAAGGCCTGGAGCCCTTCCTGAGGTCACCACAATATACCAGAGATTCTAGTAATGATGTAGCTACCCAAGGGAGTATGGCCAACTGGCCACAAGATGCCTTCTCCAGTCTTCCATGATACTTCAGTCTGGTCAAGGAAGATGCAGGACAATAGTGAAATGACACCAGGCAGAGAGGGGCTGGTGGTAGGCCACGGAGAATTGGGGAGCAAATGGACTCCCCACTCAGGGCACATGACAGGTAGGCAGCAACACTTCATCATCTTCAGTATTCTAACCCCTATGGGCTCCATGCTAGTGGGGAGGGGATGGTGGAGAAGGGGTGTAACCTTGCCACTTTCTTTCTGTGACATGCTGGGGGTGCGTGATGGACAGGAGGCACAGGATGAACGGTGATCAAGGCTGAGAGAGGGACACTTCATTGTGCTCAGGCAGCACCTATACACAGACCAAGAAGCACTGCCACTGAAGCACAAAAAATGGGACACTGTGTAGTTTAACATCATGGAAGGTGTGCATTAGGCTTGTATCCTTTTACTATATTTATTTACACGGTATGCTGAGGAGACAATCCAAGAAACTGGACCACATGAAGAAGAATTGGACATCGGCATTAGGAGAAGGCTGATTCGTAACCTGTGATACTCAGCACGAATGGCGCTCAAAGACTACAGGCTTCAATGTGAATTACAACTCAGTGTAAAGAAAACAGAAATCCTCACAACTGGACCAACCACAAAATTATGAAGAATTTCATTTTCCTTGGCTGTACAATTAATGCTAATCAAAGCAGCAATCAGAAAACCAAACATGCATTGGACTGGGCAAATCTTCACAAGATCTATTGACAGTGTGAGCAACAACTACCAGGACTAAGGTGGCCCGGACTCCACGGGGCTCCTATGCATGTGAAAGCTGGACAACAACCTAGGGTGACCAAAGACGGGGTGCATTCAAATTCGTGAAGAATCATTATTGAAGAATATCACAAGTACCATGGACAGCTAGAGGCACACACACACCTGTCTGGAAGGAAGTACAGTCAAAATGCTTTTTGAAAGCAAGGATGGTGAGACTTACTGTTATGCACTTTGGACACATCATCAGAGAGACCAGTCCCTAGAGAAAGACAGCATGCTTGGTAAAGGAGAGGGTCAGCAAAAAAGATGAGGATCTTAGATGACATGGAGCCCCACATTCGCTGAAACAATGGGTTCAAGTATAGCAATCATGAGGACGACGCAGAAGCAAATAGCAGCCCATTCTGTTGTGTAGGCTTGCTATGAATCTGAGCCAACTCAAGGGCACTGAGAACATATTTTCAAAGATGTCTTTAGCTCACTATTTTTTCTTAAGAAAACCATTTTAAGAACTGTAGTCAATAGTTCATCGTGGTCTTTTTCAAATATTAAAATCCTGATGATGAATTTTATCATCTTCATCAAGACTATGTTCCTGCCAAATTC
Source organism: Echinops telfairi (assembly GCF_000313985.2). NCBI lineage: Eukaryota > Metazoa > Chordata > Mammalia > Afrosoricida > Tenrecidae > Echinops > Echinops telfairi. Next base: position 1,660,959 of record NW_022111300.1, on the reverse strand, counting down.
TAAATTATGCTTTAAGAAAGTCTTCATTATGCAAATTAATGTGGTATTGCATTTTAAGATGAGGATCTTTGTTCTCGTGATTATGCAAATTGGAAAAAATTACTTAAGAAGTTTGAGATTCTCCCATGGAAGAAAAAATGGTCTTTCCTGTCCCCCTACCTTCCGTTCTTCTTTCTTTCCTCCCTTCCTTTCTTCCGTCATAACTAGCTTCTTCATTAATTCTCTCATTGCTGAAATTTAGTTGGCAGTCTATAGATTATTTGTAGAATCATTTTGATATTTGGTGAAAAATATTTAAATGTACATTATTATTATTATCCTGGAATCAACTCTGACTCATAGTGACCCTACAGGACAGAGGAGAGTTGCCTCATAGATTTTCCAAAACTGTCATCTTCAGAGGAGTCAATTACCAGATCCTTTCTCCCATGGAGCCACTGGTCAGGTTTGAACCTCCAACCATTTGGTTAATAGCCAAATGTTTAACTGTTTTATTACCAGAGTCCCTTCTATGTATAATAAGAGCTTCCATGTGAAAAGAGGAGGCGTGGCAATGTAGTGATTATACGCTGAGCTGCTAGCAACAAGATCGAGAGTGCAAAACCAACAGCTGCTCCACAGGATTTCTCCCACGGCTTTCTACTCTCATAGAGTTATAGTCTTTCTCCCATAGAGTTATAAGGCTTTCTACTCCTACAGAGTTACAGTCTCAGAAACCCACAGGGTCAGTTCTACTGTGTCCTAAAGAGTCCCTATGAGTGAGCATTGACTCAGTGGCAGTGAGGTTTTTGGGTTCTGAGTCAATATTAAAGAAAACTAAGTGACTTTTATATGCCATTTTTGGCTCCCCACTGTAGTGTATGTTTCCCATCTATTCAAAGTTGACTGTCCCCTTCCACATTCCTCAGGCATCAGCTTTAAGCATCCCAATTGAGGCTAAAACTTTCCTCAATAAATCAAAGCCTGTAGAGAGACCACAGATTGCCAATGGTGGATGAGGGTGCTTTTATGCCAGACACTATGGTTGTGAAATCATAGAAGAAGCTAAGGAGAGATAAGTTGGTAGAAGAAAAGGTGTGGTGATCAATTTCTTTTTCTAGCAGTTTTTTGGGTTCTAAGCACATGGGTATTTCATCACAATCGACTTGGAAAGAATAGACAACTCTTAATCAAAAGAATTAATACCTGGAAGCAAATGCAACCTCATCTAATAGGATTAGACGATCCAAATTTCAGTTTCAGCTCAGTTATGAATACACGTCATTTTTTTCCCTCTTCAAGCAAGATCCCTTGCCTAATACTTGTTTAACTGAGTTTGCATTGATGATTACACACCAACTGCTCTGTGAGAAAGGAAACATGGCAAGTCGGTAGAGATAATAGAAGCAGTCTTATTTTTAAGTGAGAGGAAAGTTATGGATGGAGCAGGGAACAAACCAATAGAAGAATGAAGGTTTGTTACTGGTTAAATACAAGATGGATATTCTAAGTATATTTATGGTGACTTGGCTTTACTACATACAGTACTACACATAAACAAATGCCAATGGGTCACAGAATATTGTCTAAGACTTCAATTTAATAACTTTGGAATGTTGTCAAGTAGGACTGATACTAGAGAAGGAGATCATTTGGGGAAAGTGGAAAGTCAATCAAGGTGAGATCGCTGAGAGACAGCGACACAAGGTGAGATCACTGAGAGACAGCGACACAAGGTGAGATCGCTGAGAGACAGCGACACGAGGTGAGATCGCTGAGAGACAGCGACACGAGGTGAGATCGCTGAGAGACAGCGACACGAGGTGAGATCGCTGAGAGACAGCGACACCAGGTGAGATAATTGAGAGACAGTGACTCGAGGTGAGATCGCTGAGAGACAGCGACACGAGGTGAGATCGCTGAGAGACAGTGACACCAGGTGAGATAATTGAGAGACAGTGACTCGAGGTGAGATCGCTGAGAGACAGTGACACGAGGTGAGATCGCTGAGAGACAGTGACACAAGGTGAGATCATTGAGAGACAGTGACACAAGGTGAGATCGCTGAGAAATAGTGACACAAGGTGAGATCGTTTAGAGACAGTGACATGAGGTGAGATCGCTGAGAGACAGTGACACAAGGTGAGATCACTGAGAGATAGTGACAGAAGGTGAGATCGCTGAGAGACAGTGACACAAGGTGAGATCGCTGAGAGACAGTGACACACGTGACACCTAATCAGGTCAACCACAACAAAAAATCAGGAAGACGGGACAGGACTAGACAACATTTCATTCTGTTATGTGAAGTCACTGCAATCACAGTCAACTTGAAACCGACTAGCAACATTGGTACACAGCTGGTAGGATTAAAATTCGTCAAGTGAATTTCATTTCTTATGAAGAAAGAAGACACAGTGGCTCAAACAAAGTGACCAAAATACTGACTCAAAATCTTTCATAGGAAGATTCTTCAGTGGAACTACATGAAAATGAATTCCAAAGAAGGCTAATAGGTTGAGAGGAGGTTGCAGATAAATCAGGAAAACACACATACGCATAAGAAAAAAATCAGAAGAGTTCAAGAAAAAAATTACAAAAACAAACTGACCAAAAATGCGAAACATTAGAAACCACACAAAAAGAGCAAATAAGAATCAGGAGGTTAATACTAAGAAATAGAAAATACATGGCAACAGGAAATCACTGAATAAAAATAATTCGATAAAAAATTAAGAAAGCTTAAGAATGCTAGGAATAGCTTTCGTGTGATCGAAGTTCTTGAACAGAAAGATATAAAAATGCACAGAGAAAACTGTTGAAGAGTTGCTGGAAGAAACTTACCTAATATGAAAGAAAAGAAGACATAAATTCAGAAAGCTGAACAAACCTCAAATACTGTAAGCCCCAAGAGAAAATCACTAAGATGCCTCATAATCAAATTTTGCAGAATGAAAGAAAAGAAAACGAATCCTGAGAGCAATATTGGGAAAACAAAAAAGTTACTTACAAAGGAGAACCAACACGATGAAGTTCTGATTTCTCAGCAAAACCAATGCAGGCAAGTACGCCATAGGATAGCTAGCATGCAGAAAACCCTGAAATAACATACTGCCAGCCCTAAATAATAAAATCTAAGGTCAGTGGAGGAAATTGTTTTAGATTTTAAATTGTGAGCACCCAGTTTAAAGAAGGTTGTGGATGACAACAAAAGCCCCAAATGCATGAGCAAGCTCCCCGCACGGATTACGTCCTGGATGAATTCCCTCTGACTCGGCCAGGATGTGAACAGCCGTGCTATCAGACAGAGTACATGGGAAAGCAGAGTCGTTAGATTAAAATTTAACACTTACTCATTTGTTTGCATTTTTATACATTTAAATTAGTTATTGTTATTTTTTTCTGCTTTCTGATTGAGGTTTTTCTGTTTTATTTTGCTACTGTGGGGTTTTGTTTTGGCTTGTTTGCTTGTTTCTGTATGTTTTTCTTTATATGAAACCTAAGATAGGTAAATCCATAGAGGCAGGAGCTGGATTAATAGTTCCTTAAACTTATGGCAGGGGAAGTTGGCAAGAAATGGTGAACTAATAATAATGAGTACAATTAGAAGAAACTGTTCTAAAATTGATTGTGGTGCCCATTTTATAACTCTTTCTACTATATTGAAACTATTGAATTTTATGATATGTGAAATATATGACAATAAAACTGTTATACATTTTTTAAAGAATTATATACCCCCCCAAAATTGTCATTTAAATATGACCAAAAATGTGGGAAATTTGAAAACAAACAGAAATTAGAGAGATTTGTAGAAACTAGACAAGCCTTACAAGATTTTTTCAAAGAGACAATCAGCAATGGTACACAACAACGAGAGATTAACATTCATAGCAACACCAACCAGAAGGCAACTCAAGTAAAGAAGAATCCAAAGTACACGTGTACAATATTGACAACAGGGAACCAGACATGTCAATTTGTAAGCCAAGACTCTTACAAAGTAAAAAGAGGGGATAAATAGAGAAATAAAGTAGAGATTCAACACTTCCTTCCAAGTGGAAAGGAAGTCAAGCATATTTCAAGATAGAACAGTCTGCTTAAACTTGGGTGGAAATTAATCAATTACTGGTAAACACACAAAAAAAATACTCATGAAAATAACAATGGGAAATTATAAAGATTTAGTAAACACTGAAACACTAGCAATGTTGAAAATAACCCCAAAACACTGAAGCAAAACAAACAGCATAGAAATGAAGGCAATAAATTTATACGTATTGAAGTTACAGTGAATGTCAATGGATTAGATGCACCAGTTTAAAAGCAGAAAGTAGAAGAATTGCTTTTTTAAAAGAAAGGCCCCATCAGGTTTTGGACAAAGACAAAAAAAGGAAGTCTAAAAATAAAAGAATAGAAAAAAATATTTCAAGTTAATGGCAATCAAAAAGAGCAGGAGAGGTTATTGTTTTCATATCAAATGAACTTTAAAGTAAAAAAAGGGGGGGGAAGAGACAAAAAAGCACAACATATAATGATTAAAAGGTCACTTGCCCCCAAAGGGCCTCAAAATACATTAATCAAACCCTAATAGATTTGAAGAAATAGCAGCAATACTACTAGACGATGACAACACCTGACCTAGGAAGGGAAGAACAGCTAGAAAGAAACTCTCAAAAACACAGAAGAGCTAAAGCACACCATTAGCCCACCTGGTCTCATAGATGTATGGAGAGAGACTCCACCCACAACAGTGCAACATAGATTCTTTCCTAACCTACATGGAACAGTATCCAGAATAAACTAGACGGTAGGCCACAACAGAAGCCTCAATAAGGTTAAACACATCAAAATACTAAAAAGCATCCTCTCAGATTACAATCCTATAAAATGAGAAATTAAAAATAAGAAGATCAGAGAAATAAATCAAATACATGGGAATTGTATAACACCTTGCTTAAACCCTACTGGACCATCATAGCAATTATAAAAATCTTTTAATCAAAACACAATATAGCAAACCTTTGGAACACAGCAAAAGCAGTGCTCGAAGAGCAATGTACAGTAACAAAGCACCCAACAGAAAATAGGAAGAAAGAAAAGGAGTAGATGGTTGGAAAGACAGGAGGCTTAGCAGGTTGGAAAGACAAGGAGGCTGAACAGGTTGGAAGTTACACAACTATCTATATATTGGACAGCGGATATTTGTACATGTGCAATTACCTTTGCTGCAAATAACCATGAATGTGTTGAACCATTCATGGGGCAAAGTTATAAAAACATCTTCCCAAACCAAACTCATTACCATTGAGTTGATTCCAACTCATAACAACCCTTTAGGGCCGGGTAGAATTGCCCCTGTGAGCTTCTGAGATTGTGACCCTTTATAGAGGTCGAAAGCCTCAACTTTCTCCTGTGGAGCAGCTAGTGGTTTTGAACTGCTGACCTTATGTTTAGCATCCCAATGCATACCCACTATACCACCAGGGCTCCTAAGAACTTCTTAGACACTTCGAAGGAATGACCTCAGGACCATCTTGTCAGAGTACACCAAAGTCAACTGACATAACATAGTCTACAAAATAAAATTTTTTTCCCCACATCTTTCTTGGGTGATTAGCAACTGGGGTCTGGAAAACTCCATGAGCAGCCATGTAAGGTGACACTCTTCATCTGTCACCTTGGAGAGAAAGAAGAGTGATCAAAATGGAAAATACAGGGAAACAATGAATCCAATGGACTCATGGGCAATACAAACACCATTCTCCACACCTTGAGATCACAAGAATTAGGTGGTACCCAGCTATCATCGCCAACTGCTTTGAAATGGAACACTGTAAAAGGTCCAATATAAAATGAGAGAAAAAGATGGAGCAAAATTCAAAGTTATATATATGTAATATATATATATCCAGGCTTATTGGTTGGACAGAGATGAGCAGAACCCCCAAGACTCTGGCCCTCACTCCCTGGATCCATTTTCCGCCAAGTCTATATGGAGAACAATAAACAATAACTCTCATGAGACACACAAACCTTAGAAGAACAAACCAATGGAGACCAAAAGGGCAGGATTTACCCAAGGACCATAAGGATTAAGAAAGAGGGAAAAATGGAAACCAGAAACGCAGGGAGGATGTCGGATATGTAATGTGACCCTGTGGGGATCGCAGTTGATGAGAGGAAACAAAATGTAGATGAGTTGTTGAATGGAAAACTGTTCTTCTGTTTAAAACTTCACCCAACTCACCATAAAAAGGTTCTTTTTAAGTACAATGAAAAAGTAATCAATCAAATTAATTGGCCTGGGCCCACCTTTTATTTTCTCACTCTACTAAATTTTGTCACGTAACTCCTTATTTTAAAAAAATTTTAAGGAAAAATATCAGTATGCAAGCAAATCCTACACAATAAAATGATGCAATAATATAATGAAAAGGGGCTAACATCACAAAATCATAGACGTAATTCAGTAGGAGATTAACACATTCATACCTGATTTACAGGTACCAATTAAGTAAGATATCTGTAATCCGGGGATACATTTTAAAAAAAATTCTCCCCATACCTTTCTATGATTTGCATAAAATAAAATCTAAAATAGAAATGATATCTGACTAATTCTTCAGGTCAATAATAAAGATAGAATCTAACCATGGTCACGACATGTCTTCATTGTACAGAAAAAGAACAAGACTATCAGAGGTCTACTTTAAATTAAGTACACTCAAAAAAATAAAATAAAATAAATTAAGTACACTCAATCACACACCATTGGGAAGACGGTGTGTAACTGAGCACATACGCGCCTGTTCAATACTTGACTTAGCTAAGGGTTGAATATAAAAGGGAGTTTCCATGTGACTATACATAACCTACGCCTGGAAGTGACATTGACCCCAGCACAGAGCTGCACTGTGCCAAAGCAAGAGTGTGAATGCAGCTGCTATTTTCTTGATGAAACCCAAAAGCTGAGTGCAACATTCTGGTCTCTTTCTCACTAGTGGAAAAATACATGCCAGAGATTAATTTCTCAGAGTTATTTCTGTGATCTGGACATTACATCGAAACAGAGAATTAATTGTGATAGGAGGTGTGATAGAGAGGGAAAAAATAAAAACCCAAAACATAGTGCTTAAGTCTAACACTAAATCATTCTCTATTGAGAAAATAGCAGAATATGTATTTCCTAAGGAGCCCTGATGGTGTAGTGGTAACTCCTTGGCCTGATATCTGCGTGCTCCAGAGTTCAAAACCACAAGCAGCTCCGAGGGAGACAGACCAGGCTTTCTCCTCCGGCAAACAGTTCTGGTCTCAGAAGCCCACAGGGGGTCGCTATGAGTAAGTATTGACTTGTCGATGGCAGCAAATATATTTCCCAAAGTGCTGATCTTTTCTTCCTTTCTCAGGAAAGGTATTTATTCTGCGAATAAATCGAGGGTAGAACAGCCTCCCCCAGTTTTCCTAGCTGTCCTTTGTTACCCGCACACCCAACACAAAGTCCCCCTCACGGTATCCAACTAATTCATTTCTCTCCTGTGATCCACCCAGACTGGGTTCAATGGATTCACACTCACCACACAAGAACCAAAAATTGAATGAGGTCATTGGAAAGCAAGCAAACCTTGTTGTAAAGATTAAATCGCTGAGGAAGCGCGCGAGTGGTCGGAAGACGAGAGCGTCTGCGTGGTGACGTTCCTTCCACATGGAAGACGCTGTCTTGAGGCTTGTCGAGGATGAGAGTGCCGGTCTCAAAGAGCATCAAGCAGGGCCCAAGCTAGAACCAACGCAGCACTGAGAACCCACAAAGGAGGCAGGGGAGCAGGTTCCTCGTGTGCAATCGCTTAAAGAGAGCCGCAGAGTAGCGGAGAGAAGGAACCTAGAAACACAAGCAAAGCTTTACCCAGGCAGACAGGTATCTTGAAGTAAATGAGTCCGACCGTCTTTGTGCTAAACCCACAGAACTGAGTTAGAAGAAGTGGAACGCTGTACCTCACGCTGTATTTAGAGAAAGCCCCTCTCAATTAGAGAGTGCCATTGTAGTACTTCACTTACCCTGGCAAACAACTCTGTGTGGCGGCATCAGTGTCACGGTCCTTTGCTGAAGGCAGACAGACATCGTTGTTGTTAAGGCAGTTGTTAGGTGCTGTGGAGAAGATTCCAACTCCTAGAGACCGCTTGTGGCAGAAGAGGACTGCTTCTGAGGATTTCCTTAACTTTAATCTTCCTGCAAGTGGATTGTCGATTTTTTTCTCTTAAAAGTCATTCGGTGGGCTTGAACCACAAACTTTTGGTTAGCAGTCAAGAGCTAACCTTTGTGCCACCAATATAAAAGTTAACTCCCACTGCCATCAAGCCATTGCTGACTCATACACGACACCCCTGTGGGTTCATGAAACTGCTTACAGGAAGAGAAAGCTCAGCCTGTCTCCCGTCGAGCTGCTTGAGGTTTCAAACTGCCTACTATGCAGCTCACAACCCAACGCCTAATTACAGAGCGATGGGGCTATTAAATGAATGTGCTTTTCACCAAATGGGAAGAGAAGCAAGATTATTAAACAAGGGGAATTTTGCAGTCCTGAGCACATGATAATTACTGCTGATTATGAATTAAAAATGGGACAGGGCTCAATTCGATAGGAGCAAACATACAGTGAGGCTATTACTACATACCGCTTCTCAGCCTTTTGGCTAAGATCAAGCATAGAGCACTACTGCAAGGGTGCAGTTAGGGGACGCCTAACAAATGTGATTTAAAGGAAGAGATAAGGGGACCAGTTAGGCCTGCAATAGAAAGGGGCTTTAGTAATTAGAAATATATAAAATATAAAATCAGAGGCCCTATGAGGAAATACAAATGGGTAAAATTGTCAAAAGCTGGATAAACATATTGCCACGATGTTAATTGTGGTTGATGATTTGAATGAAAAACAATTCTGTGATCTCTCTCTATTCAATATCATGAAAATTTTTAGATATAACGAAAATCTAGTTTATTCACTTTGAAAACTGTGTTCACCGGTCCCTTTAAATTCGTTTTGTAAAGTTGCTGAACTATGAAATCCATTTACTCTATGTAAGAAGATGGCTTATTCCAGGCAATTGTAGTCTCAAAACAATAACCATTAAGTCTAGTCCCATTTTGACAATATCAGTTTTACCAAATAGGGGAAAAATGGACAAAACACAATTTAGGTGGGAGGGGAAAATATCACAACATTTGCAGAAAGAAAACTGGGGTTGGGAAGACATTTAACGCTAAGTAGAAATTTCTTCCATCAAACCATGCGAACGTCCCAAGTGAATTTGGCATCCCAAGTTTCTCCTTTAAGGGACAACGAGATACCATCTTTGTACAAGTAATTAAATATCTTCTAGCTGGATGAAAACTAGATTCTTAAAGGGGGATTTTAGGTTTGAACTCAGATTGAGTAGATGTTGATCCTTGTATCCACCAAGTATAAAAAGAGCAACATGGTGTAATCAAAAGAACAACAGCAAGCCAGAAGTGGAGCACAGAGTGAGAGGAAGAGAGAGCTATGGACAATGAGGGAGAGTGGGAAGAGGAGAGAGAGAATTAAGGAGGGAGGAATGGAGGGAGGGAGGGAAGTATATCAGCGCTCATCAGTTCTCCCAGCTGGAAGCATCATTGCATGCCCTTCATGTATATAAAAGTATTCAGTAGGTGCTCCACAAATATCTGGTGTGCAACCGTCTTAAAGCACGTGCCATCACACATGCTGGGGATGTGTAGATAATAAGGGCTTTTTTATTAGAATTTATGGTTCAATAAAATAATATATTCTGTCACCAAGTTAAGGGGGATACGGTGTTTGAGGTGCTACAGTAGAGAGCTTGGTATGGTGGAAGAAAAAGAGATCAAAAGAGCCATTAATTTTACAGAAAGAGGAAGCGAGGGGTCAGGGAAAGCTCCAAGGAATAGCTTATCTTTGGTCTCAGTCTTCACAAAATGTAAGTATTTGCAAGGCACGTATTTGTAGGAGCAGAAGAGATTGAGCACTCTATTCATTCTCTACTAGCCATTACTGGACAAGCCAAGGTTTCCATTAACGTGATGCTCTCTGGTCCTCTACCTCACAGTCCCTGGGGGCAGTGTCGATTGCCAGTGACAGTGGGGTTGCTCATATGCCCCTGGTGTGGAACTGAGAAGACCAGATTTGCAATTCTTTTACACTAATTCCTGAATGATATTTCTTCCCCCCAAAATATACACTTCTTAGATCATACACATACTTAAAACCCTTTGACTGCCTTCGGATTTTCTTTTGATCAAGTGCAATCCCCTCATTATCATCAATAAGGAAGGACCTCTGTTATGTGTTCTCTCTCTGATATGCCCCCTGATGTCGTCTTAAATTAGATACATCAGCCATACTGATTGTTTTCATTGTGTGTGCCTGATCAAGCCAGGGTATTTCCAGTCACCTCATATCCATGTTGTGGTAGTAGCAATACCTGGTGTCAATTTTGGAATTGAAAGAATTAAGTGTGAAGAGGTGAAGTCTAGTCTGTCAATTGGGTCATAGCCAATGAGGTCTCTGTGTGGGCATGGCCTTCTCCTGAGAATTCTGGGAACTCTGGTATGTCCTCCTTGGAGGCAGGAGACACTGTTCTCTCTTGGTTCACTCCTTTGGAGACTCTCTACTGACAAGGCCGGTTCCCTGCAAGATATCACTGAGGAAAAGTCACATGGAGCTACTTTGATGCAACCCTGGGAGCTGAAGAAGCCACTTGAAGACCCCTGCCAGCACTGAGATGCTTACAATGCCACTGGATCCAGAAGACTTCCAACCCACTGGCATTGATCGTCCTGCATTCGGCATCATTGCATGTGTTTTATGAGTCTGAAGAAGACTTTATAGATTGGTATCAGATATATGGGCTAATATCAGAGTTATGGACTTGATCTGGACTAGGCTAGGATGTTTTCTCAATACCCAATTGCTCTTGTACATAAATGTCCTTCCTATACACATATGAGTGTCTCTATGAATTTGTTTCTCTAGTCTACCCAGACTAACCCACAAGTGAAAGTTGAACATTGAATAAAGAGGACCAAAGAATTGATTCATTTCTATTGTGGAGCTGGCCAAGTGTATTTAAAGTACAATGTACTAAACCTAACACAAACCCTAACTCTAACACTAATGCTAACCCTCACTGTAACCCAAATCCTAACCATAACTCTAAGCCTAACTGTAATTCTAAACCTTTACTATTAAAACTTACCACAGTATTATTACTTAATTTCTAATATAACCCTAGCACTAATACAAACTCTAACTTTAACCCTTAACTCCTAATTCTTAAACCTGATGTTATCTTTGTGTTAGGTTTAGGCTTAAGGTTAAGATTAGGGTTAGTGTTAGGGTTAGGTTTAGTGTTAGTGTTAGGGTTAGGATTAATGGTAGGTTTAAGATTAGTGTTAGGGTTAGGGTTTGTCTGAGAATTAGATTTAGGGTTTGTGTTAGGTTAAGACTTAGTGTTAAATTTAGTTTTAGGGGTTAAGTGATAATACCTGTATTAAAGATGAAGAGTTAAGAGTTAGAGTTTGAGTTATGGTTTGTGTTAGGGCTAGGGTTTGTGTTAAGGTTAGGGGTAGTGTAGATGTTAAGTGATAAAGCCTGTTAGAAAGATTGTGTTAAGTATTAGAGTTAGGACTAGGGTTAAATTTAGGGTTAGGAATGTGATATAAAAGATAACACTAAGGTTAAGGATTAGAAGTGAAAAGTTAGAGTTAGGGTTAGGATTAGGGTTAGGGTTAGGGATTGTGCTATGGTTAGGCATAAGGTTAGGGTTAGGCAAGGAATTAAGTGATAACACCAGTGGTAAGGTTAGGAGTTAAGGGTTAGGGTTACAGTTAGGGTTAGGGTTAGGATTTGAGTTAGGGTTAGGGTTTTGATTAGTGTTAGAGCTAGGCGTAAAAAAACATACAATGTACTGCCAAAAGAACAAACAAATGGGTCTCAGAAGTTCAGCCAGCAGGCTCCTTGTATTGTTGTTGTTAGGTGCCGACCCCTAGTGACCCTCAGCACAGCAGAATGAAGCATGGCCCAGCCGGGCACCATCCTCACAAATGATCCTATGCCCAAACCCACTGATGCAGCCCGTGTGTCAACCCAGCTCATCGAGGGCCTTCCTCTTTTACACTGCACCTCCACTGCACCACACATGGTGTCCTTGCACAGGGACCGGCCTGGCCTGACAATATTTACAGAGTATGTAAGACAAAATCTTGCCATCCTTGCCATTAAGGAGCACTTTGGCCTTATTTCTCCCAATACAGGTCGGTTTGTCCTTTGAGTAGTCCATGGTACTTCCAATATTCTTCTCCAGCACCACAATTCAAATACATCAATTCTCCTTTGGTCTTCCTTATTCAAGGTTACATTTTCACATGCACATGATGCGATGGAGAATATTATGGCTTGGGTCAGGTGCACCTTAGTCCTGAAAGTGACATCCTTGCTTTTCCGTACTCTAAAGATATCTTTTGATCTCTTGCCTGCTGCTTCTAGGAGCACTGATTGAGGAGCCAAACAATACAAAATCCTTGACAAATTGAACCTTGTCTCCATCATGATGTTACCTACTGGTCCAGCTGTGAGAATTTGGATCTTCCTTATATTGAGTTGCAAACCATATTGAAGGCTGCAGTCCTCGTTCTCCGTCAGCAAGTGCTTCAAGTCCTCCTCACCCTCAGCATGCTCCTTAGAAGCAACAATTAACAAATTTGGTCTCATGTACTTTCAACATGTTATCAGGAGAGAATATACATCACGTTTGGTAAAGGAGAGTGGTAGCAGAAAAGTGGAAGATCTTTGAGGAAATGAATTGGCACAGTAGCTACAACAATGTGTTCAAATAGAGCAACTGTGAGGATGGAGATTCTTTGGGGGCAATTTCCAAAGGGAAACTTTCTCGAAGGACAAAGGCTTATTAGAAAGAAGTTTAAATAAAATTCAAAGCTGTATTAGTTAAGAAAAGGGCAGCAAAGTTGTGCCAAGTAATTTTTCTTTTCAACAATTACCTGCACATTCATTGAGGGTAGCAAGGAATGGCCTACTAGAATTTTGTTGGAAAATCTTGCCCCATCCACGCTAGAGTCCCAATCGTGTCACTTCAGATTTCTTTTTCTCTCTCAAATTCTAATAGTGCCACATGGAATGACTTTTAGAGAAAATATAACAATACTACAATGTTGTTGTTGTTGTTGTTCTGAGATTCCAACACATTGACTTTCTTACAGATGCCAACATTGCCATTTTGATGTAGTGTAAATCTCATAATGCAAAATTCTTTAAGTAAAAAGGATAAGAGATATAAACATTGCCTTCTCAAATGCTTAGACCTAGATGAAGGCTATGTTGGAAAACAATAGCTTCACATTTTGATATTTTTGTTTAATAAATGTTTTGTTTAATAAATATTGTAGCAATACTTTTTTAATTTACTCTCATTGTAAGTATAGTCTACACTTCAATGCATTGTTTTTTCATTTTGCATTCCCCAATAATTCTTGATCATTAAAAATAATGACTCTTAAGGGACCCCACAATCATTAATATGAATATAAATTATCAAACTTCATCCTTGGATCCGGTTCAGTGTTAGATTCAAACCTTTAGTAATTACGTGAAGCCGATCCGATGTTCGAGTCTGTTAGCTTAGGTATTTGCCCATAATGTGAATAAAAACAGTTCCATGTGGAATGACTTTTAAACAATCTATGTAAAGAGCATGAAACAATACTAACATGTTGCTGTTCTTAGTACCATCAGGTCAGTTCCAACACATGATGACCCCATGTACAACAGAAATGAAGCAATGCCAGTCCTGCACCGTCCTCACATTGATTGCTCTGTTTGAACCTAGTGTTGCAGCCACATATCAATCCATCTCGGAGAAGGCCCTCCTCATGTTGAGGTCCCTCCACTTTACAAGGCATGATGTACTTTTCCAGAGTCTGGTGTCTCCTGGTACCATGTCCACATATGTGAGGCCAGGTCTCCCTATCCTTGCTTCTAAGAATATCATTTTGACTGTACTGCTTCCAAGATAGATCTGTTTACCCTTTTGGCAGTCTGGGGCACTTTCAATATTCTTGGACAGCACTACAAAATTCATCAGTTCTTCTTCAGTTGTCCACATTTCAAATCCAACTTTCATATGCTTAAGACGACTGAGCCATGCCTTGGATCAGGCACACTTTAGTCATCAAAGTGACATTCTTGCTATTCAACACTTTGAAGAAGTCTTGTGCATTATGTAACCTGTCAATAATTAAGTATATAAAACATCAAATAGCATGATAGCTACTATTATTCATTTTAGTGACAATAAGATACACTTGATGAAATTTAAAGTGCTTGCATGATGTGTCCTAGAAACTGCTTTTCGAAATAATTTATTGTATTTAAGTTATAGTCAGTTAATCTGGCCCTTCTACCCAGAACCCCTTATGTGATATATTATCAGTCTGGACTTTATACAACTGTAGTTATAGTCGTAGTTTGGAGGCATTCTCTCCCAACAGGAATAAGGATTAAGAGCTGACCTCCATAGAGGGTATGAATCAGGCCACTTTGTTTCTTGAATGACATCCTTAAGATTCTACTTTAGAACCAGACTTAAACCTAGACATACACATTGTTTCCTTGATGACATTTTTAAGATTCTACCTTAGACCTGGTCGGAACTGGGCCTAACTCTTTGTTTCCCTTGGACATACAAAAGGGCTTTGCCACGCAGTCCCACACATGTACCACCTGAACTGGAAAGCCAGGTCTCTGTTTTCCTGACTGAGCTTTGACGGAAGCAAGAAGACCCGCTGTGGCTTTGGGACATTTTTGGCTTCTGGTTCTGGACCCTGCATCTGCTTTACCTCTGCCTGATCCTTGGGTTTTGGACGGAACAATGTCACCACCACATGAGGCATTTCCTCGTGGTGTCCTGAGTTTCTGTGGCCTCAAATTGTGGAACCCAGAGACACGAAGGAATACGCTCAAGGGAGGAGTCAAGGCAAAATGGAGCAAAGTACTGGCGTACCTTGAAAGAGTTGGACATTTGGAGCGTCTTCAATCTCCAACTTCTTGGAAACAGTCTGGTTGTAATTCTTAAAAAGTAACTGAAAATACAGGGAATCCAGGACGGATGAGCCTTATAGGACCAGTGGTGTGAGTGGCAAAACAGGGAGGGTAAAGGGAGAATGGGTAGGAAAGAGGGAACCGATTACATGGAACTGTGTGTGACTCCTCCCTGGGGGACAGACAACCGAAAAGTGGGTGAAGGGAGATGTCGGACAGGGCAAGATATGACAAAATACCCATTTATAAACTATCAAGGGCTCATGAGGGAGGGGGGAGCGGGGAGGGAGGGGAAAAATGAGGACCTAATGTCGGGGGTTTAAATGGAGAGAAAATGTTTTGAGAAACAATGTACAAATGCGCTTTACACAATTGATGTGTGTATGGATTGGGATAACAGTTGTATGAGCCCCTAATAAAATGTTAAAAAAAAGAATAAGGGTCATGGGAAAAAAAAAAAGTAAATGATGACCACATTGTTTTATTCATAAAAATCAATAAAAATTATCTGATTGATTTAGAGTTAGAGGACCATAGAGTCACTGTTCCATGATATTCAATATAAAAAATATCACTATTGTGACATATCTTTAGCCTGTTCAAAGAAGAATGATAGACAATGTACAGAAGGCAGTCCCAGCAAAGTGAAGAGTAAGGAGCATCTTCATACTGGGGACTAAACTATACAATTTTAATACTATATTGGAATTCTGACTTTGTCAATCACAGTTTGCCCACAGTTGCTTTCCTTCTGAAGCTGCATTTCTTCATCTCTAAATATGACGTTTATGTAGAAGATCGTCATGATGGTGGGAGCACACCTGTTTAGTGCATTGGCTCCATTGAAAGGTATGAGGTCCAGTTTCTTCCTGCTGACAGTCAAGAGCACATGTTTGAAAGGTAGATGCTCATAGCAGAGGAAAAGAAATCTGTAATCATGAAATGATTTCTGGATTTTAAATCAAGAAGAACACCTAATGTGTTCATTAAACCTTGGCTCTCGGGACAGATATTTGTGTAATATGCCATCAATTAATGTTTTGATGGGTAAAGGTGTATGTAAATGGAACTTATAATAGTTAGGTTTCTTGTGCCAACATGCCACCACCCATAAGAAGATATGGGTAGAGTTTAGCCTGTCAATCGAGTCGCAATTTGATAAATTTATTTGGAGGTACCACCAAAATAAGTGGCTTGCTGGAGGTGGGCCACTCTCTCTCTCTCTGCACTTCCTCCTTGCAAGCAACTAGGAGACCTGCGGGAACCCTGCAGATGTGTCCACTGCCATTGGATCCACAAGACTTTAGCAAGAGATTTTCCTGCATTTTGTATCATTGCTTCTGGCTGTGTGAGTCTGAAGAGGGATTTATGGACTAGTATTTGCACCTCCGGACCAGTATTGAACCTATGGACTTGATTTGCACTAGGCTGGGATGTTTTTTTGATATCCAATTACTCCTTGATATGAAGCTCTTTCTTACACACTGAGTGTCAATGAATTTGTTTCTCTAGTCAATCTGGCCTAACACACTACTACATTACAGAGCACAGTACTATTTCTTGACAATATCTGGAAGTTTTTGCAATTTGACACATGGGATTTATTTAGCAAATGTGATTATATGACCATGGTTTATAAATTGCAAGCATTATTTCAGTATTTGCAATATTGACATTAAGGAGCCCTGGTGGCACAAGGGCTAGGTGCTCAACTGCTAATTGAAAAGGTTGATGGTTCAACCCCATGCAATGGTCACTTGGGAGAAAAAAATCTGGCAAAACCTCCTATAAAGATTATAGCCTTCAAAACTTTAATCCAGTTTTACTCTGCCCTACAGGGACCTATGATTTGGAATGAACTTGATAGAGCACAACAATAGTTTTGAAATTGATTTTATAACTTGCCTTGTAAACTAGACATCGAAAAAATTAAATTCTAAAGGTACACGCAATTAGTCAGGTTGTAGACTTGTAAGTTTCATTATTGCATAATTCTACATACTAAACTGCCGTATAATAAGGAATTAACAACTGAAACTTCCGGAGGAAAAATACTGGTTTTATTCCTACTATTTGGTTACCTGTTTTCTAATGCAAAAATCAGCTTGGTTGAATGGGAATAATGCAAGCTTTGCAATTTCACTGACAGAGGCTCAAATACAAGCTCTGGCGATTAGCAGCACTGTGATTTGGGTTAAGTTTCTTAACCTCTCTGATCCTCAGGTTTTTCATGTGCATGATGGGAGGATCACTTGCCTCCAAGGGAATGTGTGAAGATAGAAATAATGCCAAGATAGGCTGTATTGCACTCAAATGCAGTAGTAGTTCTAACTCAATAAGGGGCTATTTATATCATGACCATCTGTGTTGGGAATTATGTTGTAAGTATTCGAGGACAAATTTAGTTTTAATTTCTATGGAACATGCCGGCTCGCTCTCTCTCCTCTAAAATATAAACCTACAATGCTATTATTTTGCTTATGCTGCTCAATAAACACATTACGATCTCTTAGTTCTGGCATGAGCATCTGGGCTAACATTCTGGCTGGAGGATATTTTATGCTTCAGAACTAAAATGCATAGTAACATAGTACTACGTTGTAAACTGCTATAAAGGTGTAGTGGCTTTGTGTCCATCTGAGCTGTGTAGAGGAACAACACTGGGGAAGTTTATGTCACAGAGGCATGATGCTAGCCAGAGGGAACGTCAGCCTCTCGTAGCCACAGGCTGATGATCCAGGAAGGTGAAGCAGTAGGCAGGTAGATCACAGGCTGGTGGGGGCAGGCGAATGGATCTAAAGTTGAATGCAAGACAGCAGCGCAATAGCTCCCAGGGTCAAGCGGCCTGCTCTGGAGGTAGACACAGAGTCTCAGCGTGGAGGAAAGGGAAGACCAGAGAGAAAGATCATTTTTCACTGTCTCCCTTATAAAAATGGCCACCTTCCCAAGGAGGCTCTGGCGTGATTGATAGGTTGGATTCCACCTCTATACTTCTGACAGATACAAGTTTGACACAGGCCTTTGACAACGAACATAGCATATGTTCACACCTCATCGTACTATAGTGTCTATTTTGTCATTGTTTTTATTGCCAGGTGTGCTGTGTTTAACAAATCAAACATTTAAAAATAACTTTCAATAGTGGATTCACTTATTTGTTACATTTTATTTTCTTTGACATTTATTTATAATGCTTCTTAAAATGTCATCTATTTTAATGTAGCAGTCATAAAAATTCTTTTGACAAATTAAACACACGCACGCCATACCAAAAACAACCAAGTTGCAGTCAAGTCTACATCAACTGGTGTGTCACAGCAGATCTGTGCTGCAGGGGGTTCGACGACTGATCTTTCCGTAGTGGATTGCCAAGTCTTCCACTGTGTCTTTGGGTACACTCCACCCTGCAGCCTTTCCGTTCTCAGTCAAGTGGATTATCTGTACCAACCAAGGGCACACACACACACACACACACACACACAGGAATATGTAATCTAAATGAGTTCTAAAATAAACAAATGTTTGTTTTCAAACTAGCACAAAGCACAAACATCAATGAAATTTGGACTACTTTCGTATTCATTGTCTATTTATACCATAACACATGAGAGAAAAACCTTTCTTCCAATGTATACTAAATAGCCATAATTTGAATAATAAAGAAAAAGTAGGTTAGCCTGTAGCTGTAAATATACTTTACAAGTCATTTAAAAGCCAATTGTGTGTGTCTGGAAATTACTGTGAATAAAATACATTACAAATTTAAATTATACACATAAATTATGAAATCTAATTGTTTCCAGAAGAGACATTAATCCTAGGAAATACCATGATTAGTTGTATCATTGCACACAAATTCATGTTTAAAGATTTCTTTGATTTATATTTAGTTCATGAAATCATGATATTTTATGTGCCACTAGTAGAAAGGACAATATTTTAAAATTCAAATCCAGAAAGTATCATGAAACTGCCATTTTGCTATCATTATTGTGATCTGTCAACTCTTCCAAAACCAATAAGTGCTTTTTTGATCTTTGCTTACTTTTGGTAAAATAGATATATCAAAAAATATCCTCTTTGTGCTTTATGGATACTTTTATGTAGCTCTCCCTAAAAGGATAATGGAAACGATATTGTATTCACTGGCAGAACATTTGCATTCATATTAAGGTGACGCTGCTGGGATCGTGTATAGGCCTGGACTGCTAACCAGAGGTCAGAATCTGAAACCATCATTTGCTCGGTGGGCACAAGACAGTCCCCGGAAGACTCACGGTCTAGGAGGCTCACGGGGACAGTTGGGCCCACTGGCATAGGGGCTCTGTGGGCTGACAGGGACTCAATGGCAGTGAGTGTGTGTTTGTTTATGTTTTGGGGGTAGAGACAGTTTGGTGCAGAACAAGCACAATTAACAACTAAGAAATATTTTTGCTTGTTCCATTTTTGTTATTAATTCACTCTGTAGATTTCCTACTAAGAGCAAGGTATTTCACACCAAGCTAAATTGATGTTATTGACTGCAATTCGCCACCTTGAACATAAACTACAGTGATGGATTCAAGTCTGTTACAAGTTGTAAATAACCTAAGAGAAAGGTTCTTTGGTTTTACATTATCAACAGAAATTGGTAGCACATTCTAATAGCTGATAGAATATTAGAACAGATCTAATTGTCACCGAGGAACCTAATCCCTCTTAATGAGCCCCTTTGAACATAATGTCTAATCATGAAACAGCTGTCTCCGTTCTGTCGATCCCAGAGTTCTTAGGGCTGCACACCCCGCAAACACACATACAGGCCTCCTAGTGGGGGTAGGAGACCACCATCTCTGAGGGCACGAGACAGTGAACACGGGATTTTATTAAGGCGTGAGGAGAGAGGAGGCAGGGAACGTTAAGCCACCGGGATTTATTAGGCCCTCAGGGGAGATAGATGGGGAAGGAGGCAAGCAGCTTCCTGAAAAGAGGCAGAATTTTCCTTGCAGCTCGAAAGAGTTCCTAAATAGTGGATTCAAGTGTGTGCCCAGGAATATATGTTGGAATTTCAATCCCTGTATCTATAGCTATAATGCTGTTTGGAAGTAGTTTTGCTATATGGATTAGATTGTATCCTAGTATCACGGTTATGATTCCAATCCATTCTTAATGACAGAAAAAGATCATATTCGACACAGAAGGACACACATGGGGGAGGGGGGGTGAGACAGTTGCCTTGCGTGGCTTATCTATAAATCAAGGAACTAAGGAATACCTAGGATGTCCTAGAGGGAAGGAATGGACACACTGAGAGGCTGACTTAGAAAGTTCGCTTCCAGAAAGCATGAGAAAATACATATTCTGCCCTCATAGATCAACCACTTGTGGCACTTTGCTAATAACGAGACATGAAGTGAATGTTCCTCTTTCTAATTTTACTTGATTTCAAATACTCGACAATACCAAGGTGATACCCTGTGGAAGTCCCATAGGTCAGAACCCAAAGTGTCACCTGGTTTAGAGAACATTTAAGAGATTACTGAGCATTTCCTGAAATTCATTCCTGTTTCTGATTGTTTGATTATTATTAAAAAAATTTAAATATAAATAGAATTGTATATATAGAAAAACACAATGTGCACTGGGTATAAAAATAAATAATACAAGTTGATTACCATCATTGAGATAGAGAATCATTAATAATTTCAAGGAAAAACTTAGACATATGCAACATTCTTTAAAATTCATTTTTTCTCTAAAACCATCTGGGATTGCCTTCAAACTGTGACCAAACATTGAGCATCCTGCTCTCTGTGGGATTCTGATCCAACTCATGGCATATCCCGAAATGCAGCGTTAGCCATCACAAGTTGGAAAAGAAGGAAGCAGTCGTTTGACTTAAATGTTAATTTCTTACATGTGCTATTTTCCTTTGTTTTTTATTTTTTCAAAAGGAAAATGCCAATGATAAAGAGTGAAGTTGATCACCAAAATCTGTACATTACTCTCTATCTATTTTCTAAACGCCAATTTGTTGCCAGAATTACTTAGCAGCATGCATGTACCATTTCCTACCATAGCATAGTCTACTGAAAGACTGTTCATGTAAGTCTCTGTCATTTCCATCCTCTGCCATCCCAGGTAGGGTCACTGTGGGTCAGAGTCGAATTGATGGCACTGAACAACAACGGTACCCATAAAACCATGAGAAAGTGTCCAGAATTGAACTATCAGCACACAATCCTTAGTTGGATCAACTTTGACTCTCATTTCCTTTACTTGTATTGTGTTTGTGATTATCCCTGAAAAATCTAGATAAAGTATTTCAAAATCAGAGAATTGTTACTTTGAAAAATAGTTCCACAAATCATCATTCCAGGCACTCAGTTAATTCATATTTAAGCAAAACCATATACTGTGCATCGTACGTGGGCTCCATTTGAGAAAGTACACTGTTTAAAACCTGTTCCTCTCCGCAAGTGACTAACTCTGGGCTAAATGTGAGCTCGGATCCCATTGCTCTGCTACTGGGTTACGGTCAAGTCAAATGTGGCTTGCTTTCCCCGTGGGTTGGTTCAGTGGCACAGGGTGGCCGGACATACCCGCCAGCATAACCATGTAGACAGAAACAGAGCATTGAAACTATGCCGAGGCTGTCTGCCCACATGGCAGACGCACAGTCTCACAGTATCATTTTCAGGCACACAGACAAATCAGGCCTCATATTTTTCAGTCCAAAGTGATACACATTCAGACATGTAATGAACATGTGCTGCAGGATCCATGCTATGCTGAGAACACTGCAGTGATCAAGACGAACCCGTCTTCCACCTTCATGGGGTGCCACCAAGTAGGGCTATTGATGGGGGGTTAGAGTGAAGGTGAACACATCGACGCCTTACCACTCTTCACCTGCAGCCTGAGAGCCCTACCACCATCGCTGACATGGCATCTGAAAGTATGAGCCCACTCGTGTATTTGAGATTATTACATTCGTAAATATAAAGACAGATTGTGATTGTTTTTGCTTTTGAATTCCTATAGAACGTACTGCCTGTACTCTTGAACTAAGGAATTAATGATTTATTTGGAAGGACTGTTTTAATCAGAAAGTACACAAAAAGGATGAAATATACATTATACTTGGATTGTTTTAAAAAGTAGAGTAATGATTAAGAATACTGGGTATTATTAAGTAGTGATTAAGAATTTTACAGTAACTTTATGATGCAGGTAATATTATTATCCTTATTTTAGAGATATGGAAACTAAGGTAGAAGATTTCCCATGGGTATATGGGATTTCTCCTGTCCACACCTTATTCTGACTGGTTCCATGAGTTACTTCCTGTGTACCTGTGCACAATCTTGTGCCTTAGCTTTCATATCTAAAATAACAAGAAGAATAATATTACCTACATCATAGAGTTATGATAAGAATTACATGACAGCTACACATACAACAGAGAGCAAAGTTTCATCTGCCTTCAGCAAAAAAATTGTAGATATTATTAAATTATATTATATTCCTCTTATATATTATCTCAATTAGATTAAAATCATGTAAAATCAATAAACTGAGTTTAGGGAGCTTCGAGAACACTGGACAAGGTTGGCTGAAAGAAAATTATATGATGTTGAAGCAGGAAACATGTCAATTAAATTTCATAAAATATATTTGATTAAGATTATTTTAGGAAATACAACTCTGAGATTATTAATGTTGCAGATCTTAAAGATTTTGAGTGAATGGAAATAGATTGGATTAGCTTTAAAAAAAAAAAACCTCCACTTCAATCTAATCAATTCCCACTCCTAGTGAGCGACTCTTGCAAAGAACAGAACCGTCCCTGTGGATTCCCCAGACTTTAAATCTTTCGTGGGAGTAGAAAGCCTCATCATTCTCCCTGAGGGTGACTGGTGGTTTCAAACTGCTGACCTCATGGTTAAACAGCCCAATGAGGAATCCACTATGCCACCAGGGCTCCTAAACCCACAAGACTTTTAAAACTGTAGTTGGTAAAATATATGAAGAGAAATGAAAAGCAAAGTGAGAAAGTTTCAGACATTTTCTAATCCTGTCAGCACAAGAACAAGGTGAGCCACAGACACAGTGGGGGAGTAATGAACCAAATGGAGCAGAAAGACTCTGCTTCCCCCGTGCAGATATCATATTGAGCACAGCCACATGCAGAGGAAGGGAAGAATAAACAGGGACAGGGCAACAAGCAGATGGGGTAAGTCCACCTTGCGGGAAGGCTAGAGGTGGAGATGGGAAAGGAGTTACGCAATAAGCAGAGGATGGATCTGGTGGGGGCCGAGCAAAATAGCCTTGACTACAGTGAACGCATGCGCTATGTACTTTCTCAAGGTCTGCAACCCTGCCAAGGAGAAGTCCAACAGGTGTTTGGGAATCCACATTGCCTCAGTGTCTGCAGGGCCTCCCAAGTGCAATGAATTTCCTGTCACTTCACTTATTGTTAGCTCCTTCCTGGGGCTTTACCAAAGATGTACTGCTGCTCGGAATTTATTCATCTATTTTTACAGCACAGTTTTATAGCAAACTTTCTCTTTTAAGCTGTAGCAGAGGGTGGCAGTGGGTCTGAGGGTTCCTCCGATTTTAGCACCGGACTTGAATAAGGAGTCGGAGCAAGCCAAGAGGGCTCCATCAAAGGCCCGGGAAAGCCTTTGCCCCATCACCGGGGTCAGCTCATGCCTGAGGACAACACAGGACACGTTAAGCCGACACAGGACACGACCTAAAAGGGCAACTGGAATATTTTTAGTTTGTGAACATCTCAAACGGCCCTGTGAATTATAGAGGAGTGCTTCTCTAAACCCTTGCAACATAATCTATTTAGGTCAATATATGATTTCATCCTGAGTCATCTGCAGACATGGGCCATTTCCATTTTACTATCCTCTCATCCAGGATAGTTAAAACAGCAGGATAAACTAAAGAAGTGTGAATCAATTGCAGCTCATTTAATCAATTTAAGATTATCCATTAAATATTAATGAATATGAAGGTGTTATTGCTGAACACCATCCCTCCGAATGTATAAAAATGCCTGCCCTTTAAGAAAAATGTTATAGATTCTGTTCATATAAATGTATCGTGTCACTTCCTTAATAATTTCATTTGAATGAATATTTATAAAATGATTTTATATTTGTATCTCCTTGTACTATTTTAATAAATTTCTTAAAGAAAAATATACTAGGCCTCAAATAAAAATAAAAATAACTTTTAAATGTTAATGTTCTCCCACACATTGGCAAAAATTACAAAGACTGGTGACACTGTGTCATCATGGATAGAGAACACTGGGGGCTCTTGAAGGCATTTGTAGGAGTTAAAATTGGCAGCCACTTTGCAAAACAGCTGGGCATTATCTTGTAAGGCTGACACATTGTACAACACAAATGTATGATGAGGTGCACATCAGAATGCATGTGGTGGCCTGGCTGGCGATAGTAAACACACAAACAAACAAAAAGCAACAACCAGACAACCTTAAATAAGTCAAAATGTACCAAAGAGCGGGTGTGAGAGAGACCCAATGAACAAATTGTGGAATGGTTATGAAATGGGCTTCTATGTAGTTTTATAAAGTTCATAAGTAAATAAAACCAACACATAGATCATTCAGAAATAATGCACATAACAGTAACAGACTGTTTTGAAAAACAACAAACAAATAAAATAAAGTTTAAGAGAATAGTTCGTGGTGGAGAAGGGCCAAGGTAAAGAAGTGAATGAACCAGGGGGACATTGTGTATGCCGCTGGTTTTTTAGGTGAAGAAATGTAAATAAGTTCAAACATTTAAAACCCATCACCTTTAACCCAAATGATTTTTTAAGGGTGTGCATTTTATAGTTGGAAGTCAATGTTTACTTCCTTCAAATTAAGATTTCTGATTTCCAGTCCTGATGTAATCACTAATCATTGTGTGGCCTCGGAGATGTGAATACCTCTGTAAATCTTTTACCAACATGGAAAACGCAGGTCTTGAAACCTTAACGTATGGACCCTAGGCATCACTGTCAACTTGATGGCAGTAGGTCAGGCCTTTCCTGGTGAGTATCCTGAATAATTTTAGGAACCTATAAGCCTTCTATTGTAGAAAATGTCCAATCTAGTTGAACAGAATTCCCTGAAATAAACTCAGAAGAAGTTAAACGAACACACAATCAGTCCATACCCCCTTATGTTTTTTAACACAAAGTTATTTAACTGTCTCCTACATGTAGTAATTTCCTTGTCTGTCCTGAGTTCTCCCAACCAAAGGTTTACGTTTTTAAGCATCTACATATGATGGGCTCTCCCACTGGGAATTCAGGAGATTCCACCCTCCTCACCACCTCTCGCAGCCTCAACCAAAGCAGAGGGCCTTTGATGGCACTTTGCAGACCAAGTAGCCTGTAGTAATAAACTGCAATAATACTGGATTTCAGATTAAGAAGTCCACTGCTAGTTTTGGAGGCCTTCGATGTTGCAAATGGTTAATATGCTTGGCTGCTGACCAAAAGGTTGGAAGCTCAAGTTCACCCAGAGGCACTCAGGAAACCGCAGCCACTGAGGACCCGGTGGAGTGCAGTCCTTCTCTCACCCGTGGGGCAGGTAGGAAGCCGAGCGAAGAAATGCTTTTATTCCTGGTCTAGTCTTGCCTGCACCACTGACACCTGGGCTCACTGTGACTCAGTTTGCCGTTTCACTTCTCTTGGCCTCAACGTCTTGACCTGTGACAATGTGCCACAATGGGCTTAATGGGTTAACTGCGAAGATTTTCTGGTCCAGCATATAATTCTACCCAGATGTACAAATATGTCCTTCTGATCTTGGGAACAGTTTTTTGTTTTGTTTTGTCTTTTACATAACCACCAATAACTAACAAAAATGTACTCAATTATCTTTTGGAACTTGGTTATCAAATACCTCAGAACCACTTAGTTCCATCAGGAATACTTTGTTTTTAAGAAAGTTAAAGGGAAATGCGTTCCTATAGTAATGGAGACACATTAAAAATATTCTCTAATTCATTTGGTCATCTAATGTTTGTTCACTGGGTGGGCATTGTTCCAGTTGCTGCGACTACAGCAGCCCTCATCGAACTTGTGTTCCTGTCACCACCATGTTAGGAGCATCTCATCGGAAAGATGGTCCCTCATCGAACTTGTGTTCCTGTCACCACCATGTTAGGAGCATCTCATCGGAAAGATGGTTGAGGGTTGAAAGAAAGGATTCTCTTCAGCACTTTGATTCACTGATTCGCTAATCACATCGCCAGAACTGAAAGCATCTTACAGATTAGAGGCAGGGGACATCATTGTCACACAAATATCTATTTGACTCTCACTTATTATTTCTTCAGCTGATTTCAGATTACTCTAGTATCAAAATATGCATAGCCACTGGAAGAGATAGGTCTGCCTTACAACAAAATCAATGATTCTTTGCTGAATTACAAATAAAACCAACTCTTCTTTTTATATTTCATATCTCCTATAATTTACATCTTGCTATACACCCTATATTTCAGGCATCACAAATCTATACCTACTCAGTCCTTTTGTTTGTTTATTCAATCGGGCTAGGACATATCTGCAAAGCACAACCCAAAAGGCATCTCCGTCAGAAGCCCTTTGCCAACCTACTATCTCCTTTGTGAAGTAAAATCTGTTCCTTATTCCCCAAGCAAAATCATCTTCATCTGTTACATATCATAGACTCACAGCTACATATTCCCAAAAGAAAATGTAAATGCCTACTGAAACTCTATCTTTCTTATTACATAAGTATGCTACACATTCTTTTAATTACAAAAGTAATGAAATTATCACATTTAAAATCTGACATTCAACTTTCCTGTAAGAAATAAAAGCGTGGCTGTTGAGTGCTATTGGGTCAGTTCTGACTCATAACAACCCTCTGAGTACCAGAACAACATACCGAGCCGTCCTCCTCCGTCCTCACAATCACTGTTCGGTTTGAGCCTATTGTGGCAGTCACTGCATCAGTCCATCTCATGGCTAGTTGTCCTCTGGTTCCCTGGCCCTCTACTTCCCAAGCATGATGTCCTTCTCCAAGGATTGGTCTCTCCTGAGACATGGCCAAAATACATGAGATGAAGTCTTGCCATCATTGCCTCTCCGAACCATTCTGGCTGTACTTTTTCTGACACAGATTTGTTCATCTGGTATTCATGGTACTTTCCATAGTCATGTCCAACATCATAATTCAAATCCATCTATTCTTCTTCAGTCTTAAAGCCAAAAACCTAGTGGCTCTCTCCAGTAAGCTTTGGACTGCAGACCACATGGTCAGTAATTCAAATCCAACAACTGTTCTTCGGGAGAAAGATAAAGATATGCTACTCCTGAAAAGATTTAGAGTCCTAGACGTCTGACTCACTATGGGCCACATTCAACTCAGTGGCAGTGGGTTTTCAAAAAATAAAGTTGGGAAAGCTTTTATTAACATTCCTTTGTTATTGGGGAAAAAAATCTCCCTCTCGGTTTCCCAGTTGATAGACATTTTCTTTCCATTTTCCAATTTAGGGCTAATGTCTAAGTTTAGAGTCACCCAAGCGTAGGATTGCTTTCTGGTATGGACTGGACAGGAAGATAAGAAAACACTATAGACTATTTAGCCTTCTTTCTAGCTCCTTTCCTGTGGCCAAACTGTCAGAAGGTCATTTGGTCTAATCAATTCTCATCCTCCACTTAGCAGAAACCTGACCTCTGAACTTCAAACTCCATGGTAGTCCAGGCAGGGCAGATAACAGAGCCCTACTTTCCCCAGGACTTCAGGAGTCAATCCAACTAAACTCTTCGGGCCCTGGTCTTCACCAGGTACCCACGGTGCGTTGTATCATTTCATCCCTCAAATAACCTTGGAAAGTAAACATTATTATTTTCTCCTTAAAATGAAGAGATATAGGCTCAAAATGATTAAGACTTTGATCCAGTTTGCTAGTCAGCTGAGAGCCTGTGATTCAACGATCAGGGTGGCCCTCGTCATTCCCACTCTTTGGTTGGCATTGTCCTGTTTCCAACTTCCCTTGTCTCTTGTGATGTTCTGTCCTCAAAATTAAAATCCACTAATGAATCCCTATGTACTGCCATAAGGAGAAATTGAAGTGTTAACTAGATGGTTTTGTGCACATGAGTAGAAGAAACTAAATGGAAATGTGAAAGGGGAAACGTGGGGGACACGCATGCTCTCCCACATCAGCGGGAAGGAGAAAAGGATCTCACCGAAGTTTTGCTAAAAGGTTATGCAGATGGACAAAATATACCTGGCTCTTCTTTTGGATCTAAACTACAGTGTGGCACTTAAGATCTAGGAGCACAGAAATAGAGCTATATTCAAATCCCTTATGTCATTCATTCATCTTACTCATCAACCTCTCTCAGCCAGCTTCCTCACAAGTCAATGAAATCACATCTAGTTTAGGGGGTTGCTGTCAAGACTGAAGTATAAAGTTGACACATCCTGATAATTCTGGGACCCTTGTTTTTTACCAGTGCCTTCAGAATAGTTTGGATTTCCTCCGTCAGTACCATTTTCTCTTGATCACATGTTACCTCCCAAAATGGTGAAGAGAGGTCAGCTATTTCTGATACAGTAGCTCCATAGTATCTTCCATTTGACTTCTTCCAGGACTTCCTATGATGTTCTCTCCTTACCCCTGGCCCCGTACAAATCCCTCAGTAGTCCCATTTGAGGCTTGAATTTTTTCGTCAGTTCTTTCAACTTGACAAATGCAAATTGCTTCCTTCCCTTTTGTTTTTCTAACTCCTGGTCCTAGAAATACTGTTAATACTTGTTTACAGTATTTCATTTTGTCTTCTTAAGCTTTCCTTTGAAATCTTCTGCTCAGTTCCTTTACTTCATTATTTCTTCCCTTCTCTTTTGTTACTTTACCATCAAGGGCAAGTTTCAAAGTCTCCTCTGACATCCACTTGGACTTATTTTTCTTTCCTGTCTTCCTAATGACCTGCTTCCTTCTTCCCACATGACGTCCTTGCTGTCGTCACACGGACTGACTAGTCCTGGATGGTTAGTGCTCCTGATGACAGAGCTGTCTTTGAGGTGGTTTCTAAAATCAGATGGCCACAATACCTCCAATCCTACATGTTCATCTAAGACAGTGATTCTGAAATTCTGTTCATAAAGAGATGGAATCTGTGCTTCCTGCCTTGGATTTGGGTAGACTTTTGTGACTGACTCAACCAGTACAAGACACAGACGTGATATTCTGTGAGTTTTGATGTTAACTTATAGTAATGCTACATGCTTCTACATTGTTCTCTTGAGCTAATCATCAAAGCCAGTTACTATTTTAGAACAAAGACCAAGAAGTCACAAAAGAGGCCTTGTGTAGGTGTTCTAGCCCCAAATCCTGATGAAGTCCAAGCTGACAAGTGGGATCAGTGCCTCCAAATTATTCTAGCTCCCGTCCACTGGGTCACTCCACACACTGAGGCGGCCATATTGCAGGTTGTTAATAAGCCTTCCTCCAAATCTGATGCCACCTTTTTCTTCATATAAGGCAGCTTCTTGGATGATTTGTTCATCATACAGATTGAATAAGTATGGCGAGAGGATACAACCTTGGTGCACAACATTCCTGATGCACAACATTTTTAAACATGCAGCATTCTTTTGCTCTGTTCTCAACACTGTTCTTGATCCATGGAGGAGTTCCATATGAGCCCAATGAAATGTGCTGGAATTTCCATGCCTCTCAAGGTTATCCATAGTTTGTTATGATCTACACAGTCAAATGCCTTGACATAGTCAATAAAAAAATGTAAGCATCTTTCTAGTATTCTCTACTTTAAGCCAACTTCCATCTCACATCAGCAATATCCCTTGTTCCAAGTCCTCATTTGACTCTGGTCTGGATTCTAGCTGCTCCTTGTCTATATATTATTGCAGCTGTTGTTGGATGATCTTGAACAAAATTTTACTTACATGTGCTATCAATGATATTGTTACACTTTGAACATTCTGTTGGGTTCCTTTTCTGGAAAAGGTACAAATATGGACCTTTTCCAGGTCAGGTAGCTGTTTTCCGAATTCACTGACAGATAAAAGTAAGTGCTTCCTGTGCTTCATGAGCTAGTTGAAAACATTCCAATGGGTATTTAATCAATCCATTTTTCATCAATACTTTTGGCTAATGCCTTCAGTACAGCTTGAACTTCTCCCTTCAGTTTCATTGACTCGTGCTCCCATGCTTCCTCCTAAAATGGTGGAATGTTGTCTAGTTCCTTTTGGTAGAGTGACTCTGGGTATTCTTCCACTTCTTTTAATGTTCCCTGCATCCGTCAATGTTGTACCCATAGAATCTTTCGACACTGCAACGAGAGGCTCACATTTTTCTTGAGTGCGTTCAGTTTCAGATATGCAGAGTGTGTTTTCCCTTTTGGTTTTTCAATTCTAGCTCTTTGAACATTTCCTTATATTCGGCTTTGTCTTCTAGAGCTGTCCGTTGTAATGTTCTAGTAAGCGCTTGGTCCTACTTTCTATATTAGTGATTCTTTATTTTTAAAAATCTTCCAAGTATCACAGATCATTCAAAAGTTGTAAAAAGTGAACAGAAATGCTATTTCAAACGTCTAACCTCCTAAACGAGGAGAAAATAAAATTGTGGTTAGTGAAATCTGTCCACTTGTTGTACTCTGTCAGAACAGCACTAAGCACTAAGACAGGTATATGCTCCTAACAACAACAACAGCAGGAACGTGGGCTGGAGATGACTTGATGGCAACAGTCTTTCTAAGGATTTCAGAGGCATGCTACAGTTTAAGATCCACTGGCCCTTAGGGCCCTAATTCAAGCTAGGTGTGGGGTGTTATTAGGTACCAAGTACTTATATTTATCTTTGAATGTTATTAGATACCAGGTACTAAATTTACCTATAATACTTATAATTAGGATAGGGGATTGGTACCTTACATAAAAGGATACAGTTTAAAAGATCACTGGTCGTGAAGCAAGTTTCCCTAACACTGCCAGACCACTTTCCTGGGAACTTCCCACCCTTGCCTGACTTCAGATGACCACCCTTATCATCATTTAGCAGGGGTGGGGAACCTTTTCTTTGCCAAGAGCCATTGGCATGTTTATAACAGCATCTGCTGGCCATACTGGACAACATGAATTGGAATTGACTTAATGGCAGTGGACTGTGAGAATTACATGGCTAAACTATGCTCTCTTTGCTGAGATGGGTGATGTAATTGGCACTGAGAATTTTTCAGGATGACATTCCCTACCCTGGTCTACAGGTATTTAACGACCTAATTGATTGGATTGATGGCATCTGTGTGTATGGCTACTTGATTTTTCAGTACCTGAGTCTCTCTTGGCTCTTTATGTAGTTATAGCTTGTTAGGGATTCCATTTTATCCTGATAAAATATGTACTAAACCCCAACCCATATATCTGTAGCTGGAATCTTTTTGGAAGAAGGGTTTTCTTTTACTATATTAAAAAAGTCCTATCAGAGCATGGCGGGTCCTAACTCTCATAACCTTGAAGTTACAAAATGAGCAGAACATCCACAGAGAGACGCATAACACACAGAGAGAAGGCAGAGGCCGCTGAGGCTCATCCAGAAGCAAAGGGATGCCAGCAGTCACCAGAACTGGCAGAGATGCCTATAAAAAGCACAGTTTCACCGAAACCCTGCTATCTCTTCCTTAAAGTCATCTGCTTTTGGTATTTCTGTTATGGCAACCCTAGGTAATTGAGTCAAAATTTATTTAATTTTCCTGACCCTATCTTTTGTACCTGTGACCAGATGTTTCTCTGGATTTGGGTGTTATGCAGTTTAATTTTTCATATGTTAGGAGAGAGGAGAGAGAGAGAGAGAGAGAGAGAGAGAGAGAGAGAGAGAAAGAAGAAGAAGAAGAAGAAGAAGAAGAAGAAGAAGAAGAAGAAGAAGAAGAAGAAGAAGAAGAAGAAGAAGTTGGGCAGCTTCTCTTCTCTTCAGAATTACATATCCACAGAGTAGATTTATTACTGTGGTAAAGAGATAAGCTTTTAGAGAACATCTGGAGCAATCACAATCAAACACACCAAAATGTGCTCCAAATTTAATGATAGATGTAGTTACACCATAGTAATTTTAGATTATGTCCTCCCTCCATTGACGCAGTGATTGAGAGATGATTGAATGTGATTGTCTCTTTTATTACCATTTTATATGTATTTTTCAATTGGCCCTCTCTTGCACTTTGTTAGCTGTTTTCTGGAATTCTAGGAATTGTCTTTTCTGTCTCCAGGTTCCTTTGTCCCCTCTCACTTTGCCATGATTCTAAATCGTAGGTCAATATTTTCATGCAACTATTAACAGACAACCGATGAATAGATGTTTTCTTGGAAGTGCTTCACAAGCGCTTGTCTAATAGGTCTTGCATTATTTTAACTCCTTGTAAAATTACTTTGGTCATTATGCTTCATTCCACGACCCTAAGAAGAGCTCGTCCCTTTTATAAATACAGATAGATAGCGGTGCTCCTCAAAGCAAGCGTCTGTCTCCTAATGGACACAAAAATGAAAGAAAAAATAATTCAGCCAGAAAGCTTGGGGAAAAATGTCTCTCTTATTGAAACCTTTTTTTACCTCACAGAGGGCAACCAGCTCTTCTACAAGACGGTACTAAGAATTTTTTAGTATTTTAAGATTTTTAAATACATGTAATACTTTTAAACTTTCAACTCAGGAACTGCTTAAAATCTTTCATACATATCTTTCATATATCCAGCTACTTACCCCCAATTCCAGCCATTCTACCCATTCTTTCTCTTTGATTTTTCTTCATCCCTTTCATCAAACCCTTTGTCCATATGTATATTTAATAGTTCCCCTCCCTTCCCAAAGAGTACGATTATCATAAATCATCATAAGCTGTCATGAAAATTTGTTTTACACTTCTGCATTCCTACATTAATGAGCACATAGTAGGTATGATAAATACTTGTCTTGTTTGCTACTTTTTGGAAATACTATGAACATGCCAACTCTCTGTCTTCTATTAACTAGATCTCTTAGATCTCCTATCACCACAGGAGAATATTTTCAATTTTCAATCAAATAAATGTAAATCTAGACAGATCAAGCATCCATTCTTTCTTCCTTTCTTTTAATAGGCCACACCATGTTGAGTGTAACCTTTCTCATAGACTATGTAAACTGAAGAAGACTCCAGCACGCAAATCAGGGCGGCATGTGGCAGATTAACATCCAGGAAGCTGGTCCACTATGCTGCTCATTTAAATATCCTAGAAGCATGGAGAAATCTACACTCCTGCCCCAGGGCTGGTACAAAGATATCTAGAGATACCTAGGAGACTACGACTTCACATAAATTAATGGTCATGTCCAATATCTCCTGTGAATGAAAGCAAACACACACAGGTTCTAAGTAAACTGAAACCAGCCCCAAGCAAGAAAGTCTATGTGCCCACTTCTTTCCCTTCCGCCAGACTTACTTCTCATCCCTGAGTTCTGATTCATTCGTGCACACAAGGGGCATTCACAACCTCTCGCCTTGTAGCCACATTCCCTATGGCAGCCTGAGCTGAGGACACAGAGGAAATGCAATACAAAATGAAGACGAAATCTGCACTTGACTCAGTGAAGGCGCCTAAAAGAGAGTTCATGTCACAGAAGGCCGCGTAGAAAAGGCTTCAGAGAGGAGCTTGTGCTAAATCTTGAAAGCAGGGGTCAATTCAATACACAGCATGTGGGGACCACTAAGCTATTAATGTTTATCTTGAATAAAAAAGCGGCAAGAACAGGAGGGGAGTGTGTGTGTGTGTGACTCTGATTTGATCTAAGAACATTCAAGAGCAGAATGGAAGTTTCCTACTTGGGAAATGTAGCTCAAGCTAATCAACTACAGTTTGGGCATGCAGGGAAGGTATCATCCCTGTAAATGTGGACCAAGTTCTATCAGCGTAAAATTACGAACACGGAGTTTGTGATTACAAAGAAGGCCCAGGGTCATGTGGCTCTCGGCGTCATGGTCCTTGTGCTGTTAGCACACAGATTTGCTTCCACTCATTTGTGGATTCATCATCCATTCAACCAATGGTTACTGACGTGCAAGTGCAAGGCCCTGTGCTAGATGTCGATGATATTTGATGAACGTGATCTATTGAGTTCTTTTTATCTCATGCAACGCATAGTTCAGTTGATCAGATAATGACAAAACCCAAGACACCATTAATTACTGTAAAAGAAATGTGCTATATCTGCATTCGACCAGAGGGCTTCACTGATTGAACATCTTTTTAGGGGAAATAAATGGAAGAATTAGTGTTGCAGGGAGCAGCTGGGGGGTGGGGAGGGGAATCCTGCTTCAGATAAGCCAAGGAACCAGTGAGTCTCATTTGAATGGCATATCCAAGGGGTCCACCTGGTAAACCCCTAAGCCTGTTACCAGGACTGGGGTCCCTTGCTGCCGCCCCCCCCACACACACACACATACACACACACCAACCATGGGAAAGCACGTGCCTAGTTTGAAAGAAGGAAAAGATTGCCTCCTGGGTTGTCTAGAAGAAAATCACTTGGAAGAGGGTGATGGCACTTTGCTTTTTGACTCTTATCAAATCAAAGACAATTTGTTGGTAAAGTCTGAGACAAGACTTTAATTTAATTTAAAAATGTCATGCCATTTTCCTCTGAAACTGAAGCATATACTTTGTCAAGAAAGCTCAGTGATACCCAACAAAGACATTAGACATTTCTGGTCCAGAAAGAAACTTCACACTATGAATTTCCCCTGACATTGAAACCCAACAAGGATAGGGCCCACAGGGAAAGGGTATAACCAAGAGCTTAGAAACAACCCCTTCAAAAACCCCACTGCCACGGAGTCCCTGTCCACTTACAGTGGCCTTCCAGGGCAGAGTAGAGCGGCATCGTTAGGGAAGGTAGTCGCCCCCATCTTTCACAGTCTGAAGGAGGCGGTGGGCTCAAACTGCACGCCTTTCAGTAGCAGCCTAGTACTTAACCACAGAGCGGCAGTTTTTATATCATACACTCACCAATGTTAAAGGCACACAGTGCAAGAATGAAAGGGGAAGTACTCTATCAGATGTTTTCAAAGTAGTCAAAACCGTGGCAGAGGTGGAAATGTGTCCAGAGAGACCAACCTGAGGAAATCATTTCAATCCTCTAGCAGCCCTGCGATGGAGCGCTGCTAGTGCAGTGGCCAAAGCACTCCGCCGCTTAACCAATATCTCGGCCACTGACCCCATCAGCTGTCCCTTCCCCCGCCCCGGGAGAAGATGAGGTAAGCTGCATCCTGCAACATGGACAGCCTTGGGAATTCTGGGAAGTTCTGCCCTATCCTAACAGTTGCTATGCATCTGAATTCTCTTCACGACCGTGGATTTGCTTTTTGTTTCTCAGTGACCCTACCTATACAGAGGCCAAGGAGACGAATCACAGCATGGTGCATGCCTCCTGTTCTAATGGCTTACCCACGGCTTCAGCAGGACTGCCCGGCTGAGAGGAGGAAACCAACAGGATTCAGACATCCCAAAGTACCCTTCTCAAGGCTTGCTCTTTTGTTGCTGCTTATCAAGTTGACAAGAAGCTTGAAAGAAGAGAAAGAGATTGCCAACGACTACAAAGGAGTCCAGGACAGGAAGTCAAAAGAGTCCATTCACTTCAGGGAACTCCGCCGAGGAGAAGGTGAATTTTCCCCTACCCGGCAGACTGACAGCATTGATGTCTAGTCCACAACCATGACTGGGGCAACCATAACCCAACAATGTTGGTTCTCATCTATTCAAGAAAAATCCATGGACTGAGCCAATCCTATGCGCTTCCTAAGGGAGGTACCACCTGTTACCCAGCAATCATTCTCTCCTATCAGAGGCTGGTCTCTCCTGATAAAATATCCCAATTCCATGAGGCAAAGTCTCACCATCCTTGCCTCTAAGGACCTTCTGTTTGTACTTCTTCCAAGACAGATGTGTTTGTTCTTCTGGCAACAACAACAACAACACTCAGTGCCATCAAGTCCGTTTTGATGCACAGAGACCCTTGAGGGCAGGAGAAAAGCCGCCTCTGTGGGTTTATGAGGATGTAAATCTTACGAGAGTAAAAAGCCTTGTCTTTCGCCTCCAGATGATCTGGTGGTTTTGCACTGCTGACCTTGGAGTTAGCAGCCCAGTAAGTTCAACAGCACCACAAGTCAACTGCATCCATTCTGCTAGGTCTTCCTGATTCATGGTCCAGATAAGAGGCCACTGAAAGTACCATGGGTTGGGTTGTTCTTTGAAGATGATAGGCCTCAAAGTGTCACCTTTGGTGTCTAACACCCTAAAGAGGTCTTGTGCAACAGGAGCCCTGGTGACTTAGTGGGTTCCCAGTTGGGGCTGCTAACCATAAGTTGAACAACTGGAAACTACCAGCTGGCTCACGGGAGAAGAATGAGGCTGTCCCCCCGTAAAGATGTACAGCTTTGAAACCCACCAGGGCAGTTCTACTCTGACCTACAGAGTCATGGTAAGTCTGAATTGACTCCGTGGCAGAGAGGGACTAAGGGGCAGATTTGCCCAGTGCAATATAACCTTTGATACTCTGACTATAGATCCAAGTCAAAGAAAATCCTTCATACCTTCAATCTTTTCTAACAGCATGCAGCTGTACTTCTTCTAAGACAGCTCTGTTCACTCTCCTGGCAGTCTGTGGTACATTCAACAGTCCTTTCCAAAGCCCTAATCCAACTGCATCTATTCTTCGGCAGTTTTCCTTATTCGTTGGCTAGCTTTCATGTGCATATGAGGCTACTGAAAAGATCATGGTGTGGGTCAAGTGAACATTACTTCTCAAAGCAACATCTTTGCTCCTTACCACGTGAAAGTGCTCTCTGGCAGCTTATGTCCCCAATGCAAGGCCTCGCCGTCTGATTCACTGACTGCTGGGTTCATGGGCATTGGTTGTGGTGCCAAGTCAAGTGAAACCCTTGACAAGGTCAACGTTTTCTGTGTTTATTATGATGCTGCTTATTGGTCCACTGGTATTTTTGTTTTCTTTACGCTAAGTTGCAATCCATATAGTAATATTTGATCTTAATCAGTAAGTGCTATAAATCCTCTTGGATATGAATAAGCAAAGTGGTGCCATCTGTATATCCTGTCGTGTTAGTGAATCCACCTCTGGTCATGATGAAGAATTCTGACACTTGTTACTGATACAGTACTTAGAAGATATGCAGCATGATAATAATTAGGAAAGAGATTAATTGAGCGGGTATCTCGTATCCCATAGTATGGATCATCTGTGGATTTTTAATAAATTAAAATTAATGACTACTGGGTGCTATAAATGCTTACATGCTCAGCTACTAAAGGGAAGGTTGGTAGTTCAAAGCCACCAAAAAAAAAGTGCCCCTCCCCCAAAAGAAATCCTGGTGGTCTGCATGTAAAAGATCACAGCCCCTGAAGCACCCTCTGGAGTGCAGCTGTACCCTGAAGCCCATGAGGTCACCTTGAGTGGTTATCTACTTCAGGGCAACTGGTGGTGGTGACAGAGTTCCAAATAAATGCCCCTTCCATAAAGAAATGTGGTACCCCTTCCCCAGAACAATGTCTCTGGCAATCTCTTATGGATTAGAGAAAGTCACTTTCAGTGGATGGTGATAGGAATCAGGCTATGAAGTCTCTAGGTCAGTGGTTCTCAACCTTCCTATTGCCGCCACCCTTTCATACAGTTCCTCATGTGGTGGTGACCCCCAGCCATAAAATGATTTTTGTTGCTACTTTATCACTGTAATTTTGCTACTGTTATGAATCGTCATGTAATATCTGATAGGCAGGATGTATTTTCACTGTTACAAATTGAACATAATTAAAGCATAGTGATGAATCACAAAAATATGTAATTACATATAGTTAATTATTTATTTCTAAAGACAAATAAATGAAATTTTGTCTTGAAACCTGGTGTAGCATGGGTAACATTCTTCACACCGGGTACTGGTATGTGGGTGGATCTGGAAGTGGGTGGACCTGCCTGGAGATGGATAGAGGAGTGGTGTCTCCGTTCCTAAGACCATCAGAAATATGGGTTTTCCCATGGTCTTGGGCGACCCCTGTGAAAGGGTCGTTCGACCTCCAATGGGGTCCTGGCCCACAGGTTGAGGACCGCTGCTCTATAGTATAAAAGGAAGAGCGTCTCATGGGAGCCACTGCAGCGAATTCTCTTTGAAAACAAAGAACTACAAGCACTCAGGATCTTCTGGCAATAAAAGAAACAGCACAAGACATGGCGTGAGTTTTGAACCTCCGAGTGTCTTGCTTGGCAGCATAAAGATTTTCTAGGATGTTTGAAAGGCGATTTCTTGTGGTAACATTTCTTTAAAATAATTTTTTAATATGCAATGAGAATTGCAAACCATAGATTTATGGTACGGAATGTAAATATAAGGAGTTGGGTTCCGGAGAACATATTTAAGTTTTTAAGAACCCTTTGGGTTTTTCTGCCATTGCTTTGGATGGATACCTAAGGATGGAAAGAAGGGAAACATAAGAATTTAAAGCTGCACTGTTTCCTTCAACTAAGAGAAGAAGCATGCATGGTTTCCATGGAGTGAAAATCTTGTTAAAAGCCTTCCAGTTAGACGCGCTTGCTAAAGAGAGAACAAAGTTCCTTCCACACCTAGAAGGTTTGCACTGACAGAGTGGAACCATCTGCCATAGCGTGAATTGGAGATCATCGTAGACATGTAAGTGTAGAAACGAGAGGAATACGACTGTTACATGCTGTTTGAACTGGGAGCTGGAACTTTACTTCTTTAAAGGACACATTAAGAGGTAGCACTTGTTTACCCCAAATCCATTGTCACCACGCCTGTACTGACTCACTGTGACCCCTAAATGACTGAGAAGTGACCCAGGGGGTTTTCAAGGATTTCATAGGAGCCCTGCTGGTGGAGTAGCTATGCCTTGTGCTGAGGCCCACATGATCTGCAGTTCCCAACCACCAGCAGCTCGGCGGGAGAAAGACTGGGCTTTCTACTCCCATAAACAGTTATTGCCTCTGAAACCCACAGGGGGTCGCTGTGAGTCATCACTGACTTGATGACAGTGAGTTCATTCTTTCCTTTAATCTTGACAAAAGGGTGTGTACTGTCACCTCCTTCCTCCTGCAGATTGACCAGTAGGGTGAAACCACAGACCTTTGAGTTAGCAGTGCAGTGCTTAAACCGCCGAGCCACCAGAGCACTGTTAATATTCATTATACTATTCTGTTTTCATTGGAAATATAGTTTACCCCATTTTGTGAAATCAAAATAAGAACACTGACTATTTTGCTTCAAGAAGAAGTTGGTATATGAAGACTATGGTACTCATCTCAAATAAAGGGCAACTGAGACTATTGGTATGCTACAGATCTCTCATGGTATAATTCGCCAAACTTACCCTTCCCTCTCACTAGTTTTATTTTTATAGTTTTAACAACCCATACACTTCTATGTAGCAAAGCATATATATCTAACAGAGTTCAAACAAGTTGTATGAAGCTTCTATTACCAAGTTTGATTAAATGGGATGCTTAATGACAGAGGGATTTAGAAAACAGCAGACATGGTTCCTGTCAAGAGTGTCTAGATGACAGCCATAGTACTTAAGGGGCGATGGCTTGTTTCCCATTGGCTTCCAATAATCAGCAATGTGCCTCATCAAGTTTTCATGCTGTCAGAACAACGGTTATGTTGAAGGAGAAATGAAAGATTCTAAACCATCTGAAAGTTGGACACTGAGTAAGGAAGACCAAAGAATAATCAATGCATCTGAATTATGATGCTGGCGAAGAATACTGAAAGTACCACGGACTGTCAAAAAAACAAACAGCTCTATCTTGGAAGAAGTACAGCCAGCGGGCCCCTTGGAAGCAAGGACATCATGCAGACTCACAGCAAGGGCTGCGGCACCAGGCTCCAACACGAGAACACGTGTGACGGCGGCGCAGGGCCGGCCATGTTCCATTCTCTTGTCTGTGGGGTGGTGATGAGTGGAAGTCACCCCAATGGCACTGAACAACACACCATGAACCCCCCTCAAAGGGGAAGCATAGATGTAAGCATGCCCCCCAGCACAGTTGCTTGTGTAAGATTTGAAGAAAACTACTTCATAATTTTTAAAGTCTTTCAATTAGTTCATTTTGATACTTAAATTGTTATTCTGCAAAAAGTTCTCAGAATAAATATATTTTATCTTAGAGAGTTGTGTTTTGGGGACCATAAATTGAATATATGTGAAAAGGGTATAAATTGTGTCAAAATGAACTAACTGAAAGGCTCTTTTACTAGTCTTGGAATAAGAAATTCTAGTGGCATCGTGGGCTACCAGTTGGACTGCTGACCACAAGGAAGGTGGTTCAAACCCACCAGCTGTCCAGTGAGAGAAAGAATGTGGCTTTCTACTCTTGTATAGATGTATCGTGGTGGACACCCCCAGGACCTACCCTACAGTATAGGTCATTATGGTTCAGAATGGACTTAGTGGCTATGAGCTTTATTTCGGTTATTCTTGGAATAAAAATACATAGAGGAATAAAGAGATATCTGTAATATTTTTTGTACATAGCCAATATTCTAAAATTCAAGTCTTTTCTCATGCAAGATAATTCATATTTTTCTTTCATTTGATTCATTTTCTGGAAGTTTTTGTGGGATTGTGTGTGTGTTTAAGTCACAAAACTCGGGTTTGGAACTAGAAATGTGTCAAAATAGCGAGTTTACATCAACAATTTGAAAGTGAGCTTTTAATCCCAAAGGAAGTTAAGAACAAAGCTCACCTCACAAGCTTTCTGTGAACTTTCCAATTCCAGGAGATTTTATCACCTAAACTTTTAAATTCCATACATTTTACATAAATATATTCAGTATGTCTTTATCATTTGAACTTCCTTTTTAAAAACGTCAGCCAAGTAAACTTCACCCTTTTGGCATTAGATACATTGCAACTGTTCTTGCCTTCCTGGCTTTCCCGGTGAATCTGTAATAAAGACACCGCTGTAGCTGCAAAATGCGACAAAAAACTCCCTTCAAAAAAC
The DNA here is from genome assembly GCF_000313985.2 of Echinops telfairi. Lineage (NCBI taxonomy): Eukaryota > Metazoa > Chordata > Mammalia > Afrosoricida > Tenrecidae > Echinops > Echinops telfairi. The sequence goes on along the minus strand of NW_022111300.1, from coordinate 1,619,796 downwards.
AGAAATTCTGCTATAATGAGCAATCCAAAAAAGTTCGTCTTGGTTGTTAAAATCATTTGTAAGACGTTCGCATCTTGCCCTAGAATCCTTCTGGTTCCAAACGTTCTATGTCCCCACGTCTGAATAGAACTATCACTTTTCACAAAGGCATTCGCCAGGAGCATCCATGCTGCGTGTTACTTTTTATATGTCGTCCATCATTATAATCACATAACTTCTCATGTTCCCTGCACAGTGGGACTTGCCCATCTCCAACACGCTGTCGCTTGTTAAGAGTTCGAACCTCGCCCAGTCCAAGGAAGAAATTCCCATTCACAGTTAACTGGCCCTTGCCGGACTCAAGGCCCTCTGGTTCTGGGATAGACAATTCCGCAGCGCGGCGGACCCCTCCGGAGGTTGTCCAGGAGCCCTGGGCTGGCAGTCCCTCTCCCACAGGGCGCCCCGGTGTCCGCAGGCAGCGGGGCACGGCGGGCAGCCCCTTCCCACGGTCTTAGGGCGCATCCCCGGGTGCGCAGCCCACCGCCGCCGCTGCGCTCCCGAAATACCCACTCCATCCTCTCGCCAGGACCTCCGCCGTCCCTCCGTGAAAGTGTAATGTGGCATCTCGCTTGGCCTCGAGGAGAGGTCACTGATCGGGTCCCGCTTCCACCCCGCTTTTTTCCATCCTCTCTGCCCACTGGCTGAATGCGGGGTCTCTTCCGGGCCCAGCCCTTTGCAGTCTTGGCCTTGGCCGCGATGAAGGCGACGCTTCAGTTCCTTCCCGCTCGGAACTAACTCTCTCTCTCTCTCTCTCTCTCTCTCTCTCTCTCTCCATCCCCTCGGGGAGTCTCTCTCTCTTTTTGTCTCAAATGCTTTCTCGGTCGTACACACACGCGCGCGCGCGCACGGGCGCATTCGGGGGAGTGGTCTCTCCACGAACAACGCCAAAATGTCACCTGCAACAGCAAGTGCCACAACTTGCTTGGGGAACGACCCGGAAGCCACGGAGAAGCCCCCGGCTTCCCGCAGCGGGCAGCCTGCTCGCCCCCCCCCC
>NW_022111300.1:1566244-1618015 GCF_000313985.2 Echinops telfairi | reverse complement strand
CGGCTCCTGCGCCCGATCGGGCACGTGCGCCCAGGCCCGGGAGGAGCCCGCTGGCCCGGAGCGTGCTCTGAGCCTGCCCGCCGGAGCCGATCGCGGCTCCCAGAAGCTTTGGAATGACACAATGGCGCGAGTGCCCGCTGGGCTCTAGGTGGGAAGTGTATTCAGACCCCACAGTAGGGACAGCCTAGTCCCGTGACACGGAACGCGGAGGACTGCACCCCTTCAGTGGGCGTGACCCCAGCAAGTCCCCTGGGCAGCATCTTTGAGAATTAGCCTTTCGCTGCTTCTCAGATCAGCTGTTTTCCATAACCTGGAGCTTTGAAAGAGGAAATGGAGAGCACTGGGAACACGTCTTTGGCAGGAGAGCAACTTGAAGGTCTAGATTGAGAACTTGCTGGCCTCTCCTATACAACCGCCCACTGGGTCCTCCTAGAATTTTTGAAGAAGCAGTCCCAGGGCAGTGAGCCTCAGCGGCATGGAAGCTCATTCCCATCACTTTCAGTTCTTCCTCACAGCTTCAATTTCCTCAGAGGTTGTGTGTATTAGATTGAACAATACATATTCCACCGTGTATTGGCCTCGAGGTGATTAGAAGAATCCCCCTTACTCCAGTCTGTATTATTGGTACCCGTTCTCCACCCGTTCCCCAGGTGAAGTGCCTTTGGAAATAGGGTGCATCCACAGAAGCTAAACCATACTCCCTTTCTCAACCATGCTTTGAAAATACAAAGGATACACGTAGTTTGAAAGGAAGAATAGAGATAAACCGGGTTAGGCAGGTGAAGTAGGGTATGATTCAAAGAAAGAAAAAGTCATACGTTGAATATTAAGCCCTGAACTCTTTAGATTCTGAGACACTAACAGTTAAAATACTTGTGTTTAACCACTCACTGTCTTCCTGTTTCACTCCACCCAAAAAAGAATTGGAAGCTTCCTGAAAGAAGTATGCCCTTTGTTCTACAGTACCCAGCGAGAACACACACCAAAAAGTGTATCATCTTTATGTGACTACATCCATACAGTTAAAGCATACGATGTAGCATCTGTTTGGTGTGACATCTAATTATAAATATCAGTAGAAGATCCTTTATAAAGAAAACATCTCTAAAAGTGAAGATAAGTAAAAATCAGCTTCCATAAAACTATGACTCAAATAAATAATCTCATTTTCACAATTTCACTGAGTTATTTTCCATTTAAAAGAAAAAAAACTTTAAAAAAATGATGGTATAGAGGTAAATTCTCAGCTTTAACAATGCTCCCTGAAATAATCCTTGCCAACTCCAAGAATCGCTATGTAGGGGAATTTATCATCCTGTAACTACGATGCTTATTTAAATAAGCTAAACCATCTAGTTTATTTGAGTAAACAGAGTGACACTTCTATAGAAAAACAACGTGGACGGTTGAATCATGGCCTGGGAAGATGTCTACATCCTAAACCTGGGAACCCATGACTGTGTCATCAGACAGAGCAAAATAACTTTTCAGGTGTGGTCAAGTTAAGGATCTGGAGATGGGAAGGTCATTCTAGATTATTACCTAGGTGGGTCCAATATAATCACTAAACCAAAGACCAAACCCATTCATGGCCAATAAATCGATCCTGCGTGATGGGTATACTTATGTGTTTTATATAGAACCGCGCTCCGTGGGATTTGCAGAAGCTGTCATCTTATGGGAGCATGTGCCAAGCCTTTCTTCCACACACTGCTAAGTGAATTCCAATCACCAATGGGGATTAGTACCACCCCATATTCCCTAATGCCATCCCTGAAAGGGACAGGAGCATCTAAGGTGGGGATGAAGATAAGAGAGCAAGTCAAAAAGTAGTGCTACTCATTTCCAGTTCTTATGTGGGTTTATTCCAAACAAAGAGGTTTAAATATGACTGTGATCAGTGAATAGATGCAGATTAATTATTTCAGTAATAAATTATTTTATTCTTCTTATTTTGTTAGATGTCAGTGCATTAATCCCAAACAATTCTACATACAACGGAACTACTCTTTTTTTTCCCTTTTTAAAAAATCATTTTCTTAGGGGTTCATACAACTCTCATCACAATCCACACATACATCAATTGTGTAAAGTGCATTTGTACATTCATTGCCCTCATAATTCTCAAAATATTTCCTCTCCACTCAAGACCCCGGCACCAGGTCCTCATTTTTCCCCTCCCTCCCCGCTCCCCCCTCCCCCATGTGCCCTTGATAATTTATAAATTGTTATTTTGTCAAATCTTGCCCTGTCCGACGTCTCCCTCCACCCACTCCTCGGTTGTCCGTCCCCCAGGGAGGAGGTCACATATAGTTCCCTGTAATCGGTTCCCTCTTTCCTACCTACTCTCCCTCTAATAGGCACAATTGAAGCTGTGGCTTCCAAAGGCTTCAGCTGAGCCAGTTCAATTCCGCGCCTAGAGGTTAGCTCTGAAGGCTGTAGCAACGGACTCCCAAGGAGATGCTTCCTGGGTTTTCTCAAGGACACAGGACAATCAGAGTGACTTATCGTGAGTAACTTATAAGAAAACTGAAAAGTTTGGTGAGAAAAAGTGCAGGAAAGTTGTTCAGAGGACTGTTTTTTACATCACAAGGGTAGACATGCTCATGCTTCAAGGGAAACAAGAGCTGTCCTAGAAGAATTTCACTGGAAATCTTACCCCATACACTCTATAGCACAGACCAGACCCCAAAACATGATTGTTATCCTTGAGATGGCATGCCACCTGCAGGAGTGGACAGACCCTGATGGAGAACATGTGGAGAAACAAGAGCTCCACTTTTCTTTAAAGATCATTTTATTGGGGGCTCTTATAGCTCTTCCAACAATCCATACACCAATTGTAGCAAACATATTTGTACATATGTTGCCATCATCATTTTCTAAGCATTTACTTTCGATTTGAGGCCTTGGCATCAGCTCCTCTTTTTTCCCTCCCTTCCCCTTCCCATCCTCGTGACCCTTGATAAAGTGTAAATTATTATTATTTTCATATCTCACACAGACCACTGTCTGCCTTCTCCCACAATTTCTGTTGTTCATCCCCATGGGGGGTGTAGCTATGTGTCCATCATTGCAATTTGTTCCCCCTACCTCCCCTCATCTCCCCACTGTCCCCCTACCCACCTGGTATTGTTACTCCAATTTCTGCTCCTGAGGGGTTTTTATAGGCCCCGGATTCCATGTGTCCTGATTTCTTATCTGTACCTATGTGTATGCTCCAGTCTAGTCCACAGTAAAGGCAGGACTGGGTTCATGTAGTGGGGGGTGAGGAAGCCTAAAGGAACCAAAGGAATATTGTGTATTTCATCAGAGCCATACCACACCTTGGTTGACTCATCCTTTACATATGACCCTTCTGTGAGGGGATGTCCCATTGTATACAGATGGGTTTGGGGGTCTCTGCTCCTATCCCCCTCTTTCTCAACAGTATGTTTCATCATTTGATAGTTTGTTTGGTGTCTTCTGATACCTGTTACTCAATCCCATCAACACCTCATGATCGCACAGGCTGGTGTGCTTCTTTATGTGGGCTTGTTGCTTCTCTGCTAGATGGTCGCTTGTTTAACTTCAAGCCTTTTAAGACCCCGTACCCAATATCCTTTGAAAGCCAGGCACCATCAGCTTTCTTCACCACATTTGCTTGTGCATCCATTTTGTCTTCAATAATTGTGCCAGGAGGGTGAGCGTCACAAAATTCCAAGTTGTTAAAACAATGTGTTCTTGCATGTCAGTCAGTCCCATTGCTTTCTATTGGAGCTTGCTTCCCTTGCCTATCTTGTACAGGTAGGCAAACCAACAATAACCAAGACAAAACAATAAGAAAACAAAAGATTGAATGAAAAGGAAAAAAAATAACTAGCAAAAAAAAGCACACAAAATTCCAGGTCTGTTCGGTGGCCTTTATGACTATCCCACTGGTACTGGGCGATTCTACTGCCCCTCCTTGCCTGGTCTACTTTTGGGATTCCTCAGGGACTTTGTGGCTTTGGTTTTCTACTGTTGTTAATCAGTCATGTTCCCTTCTTGGTTCACCCCGCAATAGCTCCCTATTTTGAAAATTTTATTTCACAGAGTTTCTGTCATTTTCTGGGATTTCTACATTATGTAGGCTCACCCTCTGCAAGCCAACCTTCTAGAATGGGCACATGAGTCCTCTTCCAAATTCCTTGACATAGAAGACTGAGTACTTTGCACTGCATCTTTGTTGAGATTTTCCCACTGGTATTCTATCAATCCCTGGAGCCTAGATTTTTCCCAGCATCTTAAGCACAGTTTGGACATTTCCCATTGATGTCACTTGTTCTTGATCCTATGCCCCCTGTTGAAAGAGTTTAATTCATCCAAATATTTTTGAAACAGTGACTATTCCCTTCTTCCTTCACCGTCTCTTGATGCCTCCAGCAGTATTCAATATTTTGCCCATAGAAGACTTCAGTAGGAAAACTCAAGGCTTGATTTTTTTTCTGCAGTCCATTCAGCTTGAGGAAAGCTCAATGAGTTCTTGCCTTGGTTTTCCAGCCCTAGGTCTTTGCATATTTCACTCTGAAACGTTGTCTTCTCGGGGCACCCTCAGAAATCTGTTCAACTCTCTTACTTCATCATTTCTTACTTTCCATTTAGCCTTTCTTCATTCTAAAGAAATTTCAGAGTCTCTGGAATTTGGGAGTTTCTGGAATCCATTTCAGTGTTTCATTCCCCTTTCTTTTATTTTTAATGGCCTTTTGTTTTCTTGATATATGGTACCCTTAATGCTATTTCCCCTCTCATCTGGTCTTTTGGTCATTAATAATCAGTGATCAGCTCTGTTGTTGAAATGATCTATACATTCTGGTGGAACATCATCTAGGGGACAAAAGCTTGTCTTAAAATGAGGAACCAGCTAAGTGAAATGTCACTAAGCCCACACAGAAGAAGCACACCAGCCTGTGGGATCCAGGGATTATAAATAATAAAATCCAAAATCAGAGCACTGGATTGTATGAGAGATTATCCCCGAGTATCTGGTTTGTAGAAGACTTTGGAGAACAGGGAAAACCCAAAATCCATCTGCATAGACCTCACAAGGACGAAGCCTCCATTGAATGGATGCCTTGCACCATTGATGAAGTAGTGAAGAGCCTTGCCCTCAGACAGACTGCATCGAAAGTTAATCAGTGCAGAAATAGTTAGGTTACATTTTAACATCTTATCATTTATATTCCCTTTTGACCCATTTTTAATTTATTCTAGTTCTTATTATTTTCTACTTTCTTTTGGATTGAGAGTTTTCTGTGATTTAGTTTGTTATTGTTAGAGGGTTTTTTCTGTAATTTTCTTTATATGAAATTCAGGAAAGAAAAATTCTATAGTGACATTAGCAAGATGAGTAATTTCATAAAGTTATGGAAGGGGAGGTTGTGAGGGCAATGGGGAGTTAATAACAATGAATTAAAAAATGAAGGAAATATCCTAACATTGACTGTGGTATTGATTGCACAACTTTTGAAAATATATCCAAAGCATTGAATCATATGGTATGTGATTTATATGTCAGTAAAACTGTTAAAAAATAATTTTAAAAAAGAATACTCTAATTTAAAAGTTCAGGTGGCATATACTTACAGTTATATTTTGGTTCTTGGAAGCTAGTTGGTTTTTTGTTTTGTTTTTGTTTCCGTTTAAAGAAGAATGCAGCATCACGATTGGAGTAAGACTCCTTAACAAATTGTGATATTCTGACAACACCATCTTGCTTACCAAAAAGGAGGAGGACTTAAAGCACTTGCTGATAAAGATACATGGCCTACAGCCTTAAATATGAATTACTCCTTTACATAAAGAAAACAGAACTTCTCACAAGAAGGTCAGTAAACCACATCTGAGAGATGGAGGATAGATGGAAGTTGTACAGGTTTTATTTTACATGGATTCACAATCAGCATCAGTGGAAACAGCAAACAAGAAATCAAATGATGTACTGCATTTGGGGAAATCTGCAAAAGATCTCTTTAGAGAACTAAAGAGGAGAGATGTCACCCTGAGAACCCAGAGGGGCTTGCCCCAAGCCCTGAAGGTTTTTAATCACTTCGTCTGCGTGTGAAAGCTGGACAATGACAATGAGGAAGACAGATTGGGGAAAATTGATACCTTCAGATGATGGTGTTTGGGGAGAATAATACCTATACCACTGACTATTAGGAGAACAACCAATCTGTGTTAGAGAAATACAGCCAGAATGTTCCATGATGGCAAGACTTCCTCTCATGTGTTTAGACATATCATCCTGGCTTTAGAAAAGAATATCATGCTTGGTAAAGTAGACCAGAGGTCGAAGCAGAGGGTCAGCAAAAAGAGGGAAGACCCTTAAAGAAGTGGATCGACACAGTGATTGTGCCAATGGGCATAAACATTGAGAGGGTTCTGAGAATGGCACAGGATCCAGCGGTGTTTGGCTTTGTCATACATACAGTCAGAACTGGCTTGAGGGCACCTACCAACAAGATACATTTGTTGTAATATACTTCTGATGTACATTGCCACATATATCTCTCTTCCTCAAACTAATCCCTCTGTCACAATTGCCCTCTCTTTACTTTTGCTGGCTGCTGACATTTACTTATCCTTCAAGCCTGGCTTCAGCCTTCCTGTTCTGGTGGCTTAATTATTGCCTTTGCTCAGCACACTATCAGTGACCTGATTCTAATTATATTAAAGCTTCAGGTTGTTTGGGTTTTATTTTATTTTAAATAAAGCTCTCCCAGTTTGGATCCCTGATATCAGGTATAATACTTGCCTTTTAATACACCATTAGTATTTGTGCCACAGAATTGGCCCAGAGTGTTTGAGAATTTTTTGTAAAATGTCTTAGTACATTTTAATCTAAGTTTATGTAACCTAATACAACAAAAACTGAATTTTAAAGCTTGCCCCTAGCAAGATCAATAAATGAAGAGCTTTCTTTGAAATATTAGGTTTTTAAAAATGAATGGCATATGAAAATATCCTGACAAGTGTTTTGCTTCTTCATTTTGCTTGTTTGATTATTTTTTTAGTCAATCCATTGAAATGAAATCGTCTACTTATGCTCAAATATTCCTCAATGACCACTTGGCTTAATGTTGCATTCATACTTTTTCTTAAATTACAAATGTAAATGGGGGGGATACAGTAGAATGAGCTTCTTTCATTTTGTTTCATTCCCTGTCGTTCTTGCTTCCAGAAGAATTTGCTTAGCTGGTTTCCTTCTCTTCGCATGGTCCTCCACCGCCTTCACTCATCCACCCAGTGTAATAGGGTGTTAGGCCTACTCACTGCCACCTTCCTTTATTTTGACAAAGGGGAGGTAATTTTCCCAACAAGGAGGCCTTTTAAAACTCTTGGTTCCTTGTTCTGTAAGTAGAATTTTAGGCTATTAATAACTGTTAGTATGTGTGTTCAATTTCACTGGAAACTTGTATGATTTGTTCAGATTCTCCTTTGATTTCTCTACCTTCCAATATTTCTGTTACTTCTTTTGTGACCCCAGAACCTTGGCTGAGACCACCGGTAAGGGTGAGGTCATCCAAAGAGAAGAAGGACTCTTCATAAGATAAGAGGCTCATGCTCAGAACTCTGGGGAATCCCTTTAATATTTATTGTCAGATAAGAAAGAGAGGTTGGAAGAATCACAAGAAACGAATGCTGTGAAAACATAACATGAGAAATTTTAGAATATGAGACTGGCTGGCAATGGATTAAAAATCAGCATTTCAATATAAATATATATATATCAACTTTAGTATAGACAAACCAAGTGTATCAGCTTCCATCCACTATTCAATCTTTTCCACATATTCTTCTCTATGATAGTTTGAATTTGTTAACTTGGCTGGGTAAGAAGGCTGCCATGATGTGATCTAACAATCTCATCAATTCTATGATGCTATCTTCTGTGAACAGTAAAACAATTGTTGAAGATTAGGGTGGCGTGCTACTACTTGGTTCACAGAAGATACCATCATCCCTGTGGGGGTGGCCTACTCTTATTTAAGCAGGCTCTCTGGGAAGGTTTGTCTCTTCTTCCGGGATCTGGTTCTGCTATCTCTCACTGACTTCTGGTTCTTTGACTTGCACCAATAGCCTGCCATATTGCTGCTGGCTGACCTTGGATTCATCCGCCTCTGCCTCCCCCAGCCTGTGTCCTTCCTGTCTCCAGGTTCGTCTTCTTGTTTGTCATCCCTTGCAACTGCATGAGAAATGCCTCCAATTAAGCATTTTATCCATGCACTTAAACTAGACTTTTTAATTACACCCTTCTGTAAGTGTTTGAGTCACCTTCTTCATACTAAATTCTTTTTTTTCTTTTTTTAATCATTTTATTAGGGGCTCATACAACACTTATCACAATCCATACATACAGCAATTCTGCAAAGCGCATTTGTACATTCATTGCCCTCATCACACCCTGACTGGCTCATCTCCTCCCCGAGACCCCTCTCCAAGGGGATCTCCAGTGGCCTACTAATGGGCCTTGGGTCTCCACTCCGCACTCCCCCCATCATTCACTATGGTAAGATTTTTTTGTTCTGATGATGCCTTATACCTGATCCCTTCGACGTCTCGTGATCACATAGGCTGGTGTGCTTCTTCCATGTGGGCTTTGTTGCTTCTGAGCTTGATGGCCGCTTGATTACCTTCAAGTCTTTAAGACCCCTGACGCTATACTTTTTGATACCTGGGCACCATCAGCTTTCTTCACCACATTTGCTTATGCATACAAATTTCTTTATATACACATCTAAGCATCACAGGTTGAGCTTCTCTAGAGAACCCAGGCTAACCCACTTTTCCACTGCTAGTTGGTTCCACCATATATATACCAAGATACTGAAGCCAGAGATATTGAAATCATGCTGCATTTCGTCCTGGCCACTTTTCCACTGCCTCTGTCTCCAATCTCTTTTGTTGACATTGATGCTGTTTTTTGTCTTGGGGGTGAAAGTTTATGGAGTAAATTGGTTCTCCATTTAACAAACTATACATTTTGTGACACTGATTGCAATCCCCCCAAAGCAGTGACTGTCTTTTCCACTTCCTCCCTGTGTACTGTTTGCAACCATCATCCTTTCCTGTACTTTTCTGCCTTCTGAGCATTTGCTCTGAGCAAATACTGGTTTTGGTCTTGTATGATTGATTGTTCTCGAGTACGTACCATCCACGTGTTACTCCTGGATTACACTTATAAGCCTCACAATCCTTTGGCTGAAAGTTGAACTCACAAAGGTGAGTTCAGTTCTAGACCTGAAGGTTGTCTAAGAGCCTGTGGTCTTGAGAGTTAGACCAATTTCTATCAAACCAATAAGCTTGGTTTTGAAAATATTTTCCAGTTTTGTTCCACCATTTCCTTATCTATCCAGGACCTCCCATTGTGACGGAAGCCTGGCCTGGCCAAGAACACAGGGGAGATGCCGAGCTGAGTTGTCGAGTCTGCTTCTTGACCTCCCGCATGGATTACACCAAGCTCCTCTCATTGAAACCACCCCTGTGGTAGAATCATCAGCCATTTAGGACCCAAAGGGTGGCAGTTACCCAACAAGAAATTTTAGAGGGTTAAGAAAGAGGGAACAGAAACACATGGAAAAGCAAAATAAGTGATGGTACATTGAGGGACTGCAATAGATGAGTCAAAACAAAGTGTGTGTGAGTAGTTGAATGTAAAACTAATGGTCTGATCTGCAAACCTTCACATATTTAAAATAAAACTTTTTTTTTTAATCTGAAAAATCAACAAAACAATAGTTTATATCCAGGTGGGACCTCCCCTAAGAGGAAAGGCTGACATTAGAATTTTTAAATCTTGAGTAAAAAGTGAACTCAATAAGAGAAAACTTGGCAGAGTGTCTTACTTCAAACCACAGTGTACCCATTTCCACTGCATGCACGTGTTCAGATCAGCAGTTCTCAACCTGTGGGAACTATATTAAAGGGTCACGGCATTAGAAAGGTTGAACGCAGAGCAGGCTTCCAGCCTCCTGGAACCATGCTCCTGAAGGGAAAGTCCAGTCCACACAGTTATATCTGAGCACGACTGAGGAGGAACGAATTTTTGATTTGTGCATGATGTTCTTGATATCATCCTACAGTGTGTATAATTTTTGATCATTACTATTTAATGCATCAAATCTGTTTTCTAAATGCAGGTCATAATTTGGTCTTGTGCACTGGTTTTAATTTCCTTGTGTTTCAACCAGAACTTGTATATGAGCAATTGATGGTCCATCCCACTCAGGCCCTGGCCTCATTTGCCTGATGTAATTGACCTTCTCCATCATGTCTTCTTACATATGGGGCAAGTCAATTCCCGTGTCTTACAGTGGACTAGGTCTATATGAAGAGTCAGCCTATATGTTGTTGAAAGATATTTGCAATGAAGAAGCGGTTGGTCTTGCAAGTTTCTATCATACAAGCTCCAGCTTTCTTTCAACCACCAAGACCACATATTTTAAACGTCTGATCTTTCCAAAGAACAGTGAGTGTAAATGCATCTTGAGTGCAGGCTTGGTTAATTTCAGATAGATGTTGGTAGCATTTTTCAGTTTATTCAACACGGGCCGTGATTGGTGGATTAATTTGGATAATAGCTGTATTAACTGGTCTTCCTTGAAGGCATATAGTTATCAAGTCAAAGAGAGCTTTGTAGTTCAAGAGAGATCTTGGAAAGTTCTTTTTGACTATGCGTTGGAGAGATGCCTAAGGAGAACCAAAGGAGAAGCCTGACTGACATGGTGAAAACCTTGTCAGTTGATCACCTCTCTGAAGCACATTGAGCCTGATCTGACTTTCAACATTTTCTCTGGATTTTTTGTTAGTTTGTTCTTCATATTGGGGTTCATTTCAGAAGTATTTTGTCTTGAGGGTAACCCTCTTGACATTTTGTTACACTTTTTTCTCTTCTTTGAATATTTGAAACCCAGGATTGATGAACCTAGTGAGACAGAAAGTAGAAGACAGTTTGTCTCGGGGATACAGTTGGAGGCGGGGAGGTAAAGGGCAGCTGATGTCAAGGAGTTCAAGAAGGAAGACAATGTTTTGAAACTATGGTAGCAATTTTACAATACTGCTTAATGTGATTGAACTACGGAATGACATGTCTGTATTAGCTCCTGTGTTAGACAGGGTTCTCTAGAGAAACAAAACCAGAATGCTAATAACATATATATATTTATACAGATAGATAGCTATATAACATAAAAAATAAACAGTTAATTAAATTAGAAAGCAGTACAAATGGCTCAGTGCAACTCACTCCCGTGAGACAGTTGTGAGACACTGGCAGTCCTTCAAGTCTTGAGGGCTGCTGGGTAGTCCTCTGTAGAGCAATTCAGGCTATCCAGGCACAGGCAGCAAACAGCAAGGCAGGTCACCAACAGTCAGCCAGATGACAGGGTCCAACAGTCCCCAGCTCAAGAGATGTAAATTCCAATGGTGTGACGAAGCAGGTCTTGAAGGAACCTCAAATGACAGCAACACGGTCCACAGGTTAGGTGTCCCACAGGCAGTGTAGCTTGCAAATTGAGGCAAAGAACAAGCAAGGCAGCCGCACACTGGTCCGATGAGCAAAGAGGAAGAGACAAAAAAAGGCGAGGCTTGCCTATCCATTTATCTCTCCTTCAATTAATCCCACATGTGTTTATCAGCCAGGTTGGCACAATAAACTAACTACCTCAGCTCCCAGTAAAATGTTTTGGGGCAGGGAGGGCAGAGAGACTTAATCACACATAATTATGTAGTTTTAAAATTTATCCAGAGACATAAGTGTTCTTGACAGATGATATTTAGTAATATTGTTAAAAAACATATAGAATGATTTCTATATCTAAACTTTACAGGCAGTATAGCACACTGAAAGAATAAACAATATAATAATCTCAATAATTCTATTTTTGCATTAAACTTAATTTGCCCCTCTTATTCCCCTCATATTTAAATCTTTAAAAGACAGATATTCTTGACATAGCCTGAAGTTAGCATAGACCATCAACTTAAGGAGCAATGAACAGACATGCTTGTATAGAATTTTATTGTTTTTATTGTGGTGAATCTCAGGTTGAAAAGGAAAACACCTTTCTTTTTAAAATTCAAGCACAGGTAGTTCAAAGAAAGCCAGTAGTGAATTCCCAGTGATTGCATGAATAACTGGATAAGTTACATACAAAGATTCCATGAATAAACCATAATCTCTTATGAATCAGATTCTGTAGAAACAAATTTTGTCACAAAATATAACATACTGATTCCTCAGAAGCATCGCTTCCAGGCACACATTATTAATACTGATATGAGCATACTAATGCATTTTAAAATGCACTAAAAACCAGGTGAGTATATGAAAGGGTTTTTGAAAGGTCATGGAAAACTCCATTATCTTTTAATTCCATTTTTCCACAATTTTTTGAAGCCACCCTCATATTTTTTGTTGAGGAAGCTAGAATGATTGGTGAGGGTGCCCTAGGGGGTAATTAACATATTCAGTGTCTAAATTTCATTCTTTAAAAAAATCCCCAACAATACCCTGTTTTTACTCTGCCTAACAGAGTAAGGATATATCAAGATAATTCCTTTGTCCCCAAGAAATTCCTCTTCTAAAGCAGAAATTGATGAAATCAAATTGGGGAAGCATAGTGTATCTACGTTGGCCTTCAATAAATGGCAGTTGATAAAGTTGACCACGGTAATGATTCATATCACGGATTGTAAGTAGTCTTCTTTAGTGTGATAATAGATCACATAATAAGTATGCACATGCCAGCAACCTGATCTCTCTCTATTATAACTGAGTAAGTTAAAGTTTATTGTGCCAACCTGGCTGATAAACACATGTGGAGTTAATTGAAGCACGGAGAGATAAATGGCTCGGTAAGCCTTGCCTTTCTACTTCTCAGGTCACTTTCTTTATCATCATCGGACCAGGGTGCACCTGCCTTAGCAGTTCCCTGCTTCAGCTTGCAAGGCTCACTTACTGCAAGACTCCCAGAGGAGAAGCAGCATGGACCTACCCCAATGCAGCCCTGGGTGCTGGAGCAGCTGTGTGGAGACCCCTGCCAACACTGAGATGCTTACACGTTCACTGATTCAGCTTTCCTCTTGCAGTCGGCATCATTGCAGGTGTTTTGTGAGATGGAGGACTTTGTGGATTGGTGTCAGACATATGGGTTAATGTTGGACTTGTGGGTTGGGGCAACACTGGGTTGGGATGTTTTCTTGATGTGCACTTGGCCTTTATATAAAACTCTCTCTTATACGTAGGCATTTCGGTAGATTTGTTTCTGTAAAATACCCAGACTAACACAATAACCCAACAGCATTCTTAATCTGCCTAGAGAATTTGATGGCAACATGCTATCTGTTCACCAAAATTTTACTTTCACTTCTAAAAACAGAGGTAGCATGCATTTCCCAGACTACCTTAACGGTAGGTAAGGACATGTAACCGTGCTCTGGTGAAATGAACATAGACATGTGTTGGGTGCCACTTCCAAGGCCACCCAAAGGAGCATCTTCTGGTCTTCTCTCCCGTTCTTCCATGGTTGGAAGAACAGCACCATTGGAGTGCGTCTTGCTCTAAAGATGGCCAAACCTAAAGCACCAGACTCACTGCCATCTTGTCCGTGCCAACTCATAGCAACCCTGAGGGCAGGGTAGAACTGCCTTGTGAGCTTCCAAGACTGCAACTCTTTACAAGAGTAGAAAGCCCCCATCTTTCTCCCGAAGAGCAGCTGGTGGTTTTGAGCTGCTAATCTTGTGGTTAGCAGTCCAATGCATAACCACTATGTCATCAAGTCTCTAGTCCCCAGTATGTCCCCAGTATGACAGTGCAACCAGTTGGATGTTCTATGGGCAAGAAATAATTCTATTGCATTTTTCCTTGAGATTTTGGTGTGTTGTCCTGAGACAGATTTATGAATTTTCTGGCAGTCCAACTTAATGATAAAGGCTCTATTTCTAAATAATAAATTATTATTATTTGAAACTTAGGGGGTTGTTTGGGAAGGGAAAAATCTAAATCATTTATTATTTAGAAAACACAATATTTATTGTTGGAGAGTATAGTTCAACACTTGTGGAAGAGTAGGGAAGGTAGCAAGATTGTGCAGCAGAAAAAAGTTGAGATTTGATGCAGGTCTGTCCATAAAGCAGTGCTCCCGACCACAATAAAATGAAACACTGCCATTGAGTGATTAGCAATCCCAAGAGTAGAACCGCTTTGGGTTTCTGAGGCTGTACATTTTCATGGGAGCAGAAATCCTCATCTTTCTCACAAGCAGCAGCTGGTGATTTGAACTGCGCACCTTGCAGTTAGCAGCCGAACTATGCTGCTAACCCACTATGCTGCCAGCTCTTTAGGGCCATCCATTGCCAAAAGTAATCCCCCGAGGAACTCTGGAGCTACAATGGCCTTTCAGACTTGTCCAAACTTATATACTTGCACAGGGATTAAGTCATTTATATTCCATCGACTAAACTAATTCAGTAGTGAACAATAAATACATTCAAATATCACATATTTTACTAGCTATTAGCTAGGATAAAAAGTGATGGCAGAGCTTCATCTGAAACTTCGGGGGTTGTATGGGAAGGGAAAATCTAAAGTCCACACGATATGTGCTGGTCTTACTTTCTTCTAGGGCTTGATGAAATGGGTTAGGAAGAACAAACTCTGCCGCTTTAACTATGCCACTCTCAAATCTATGAAGTAGAAGTGAGGTGAAGTGATGGTTAAGGGTTTCAAAGAAAGGTGACATATATAGTAGCATGGTTCAAGAATTGGAGCACAAAAGACCTCAAACTTAATGTGAGTAAGTAACTCCCGGTGCTTCATCTAAAAGCCAAGGTGAGGCATCCCCAATGACTCGGTGTATGACTGGAAAGAGATGTGAACTAAAGGAGGCAGGTCACTGACACAATTTTACTAGGAGGAGTTGAGCTGAAGAACTCTTGTCAACATTATTTTGGAACTTCTGTGCTCCTGCCTAGTGTGACTGGGAGAAGATGGCTTTCACCATCACCTGGCACCTGTATAAGTACAAACAATCTGATCACAGCCACTTCCTTTATCAGGCAACAAATCTTATTTGCAAATTCTACACACAAAATATACAATGAATGGTGTAATGGCAGACTGGATACCCATATCACTTTGACCTGAATAAATATAAATATTGGATATATATTCCCAAAATCAATAAATTAAAAGACAAATTTTGTTAGTGGAAATTGTATATATCAGCAAATAGAAATGTTTCTGAAGTACAGTGAATTACTTAATATAGTTAGGTAACATCATGATAAACGGAGAAAAGATTGAAGTTTGTCAAGGATTTCCTCTTGCTCAAAGATCCACAATCAATGCTCATGGAAGCAGCAGTTGAGAGACCAAAGGACTCATTGCATTAGGTAAATCTGCTGCACAAGGCTTCTTTAAAGTGTTGAAAAACAAGGATGTTACTTTGAGAACTAAGATGTGCCTGACCTAAGCCAGGGTATTTTTCAAACAATGGACATTGAATAAGGGAGACCGAAGAAGAATCGATTGATTGAATGATGGTGCTGGTGAAGAATAATGGAAGTACCATGGACTGCCAAGAGAACAAACAGATCGCTTTGGATGAAGCACCACCAGAATGCTGCTTAGAAGGAAGAATGGCAAGACTTCATCTCGTGTATTTTGGACATGTTATCAGGAGAGACCAGTCCCTGGGAAAGGGCATCATGCTTGGTAAAACCGAGGGGCAGAGAGAGAGAAGAAGGCCCTGACCACACGGATTGACACAGTGGCTGCAACAATGGGCTCAAACATAAAAACAACTGTGCGGGATACGTAGGATCAGGTAATGTTTTATTCTGTTGTGCATAGAGTCAGAACCAGGTCAATGGCATCCAACAACAACAGCAGCTATAGTAGCTCCCACCAAAGGACCAGGTAGAACTATGCAAATGTGAAGTGCCTGTGGCCCACAGAGAGGATTGAATAGCCAGTAATGTAAGCAAAGGGAAATAGGACCTATGGGAGGTGGGACCATGCAAATTAAGTATCTGGAACCTTAATATGGGTATTGGTCTGCTACCCCATGATGCAGAAAGAAGGATCTCACATCAAGACAGAAAAGCCAGGAGTGGGGTGCACCCTTTGGACTCCAGATGCCTGTGCTAAACCTCCTTGATGTAGGAGCCAGAGCTGTCGCACCAGAGTCAGGGAGAGAGAGCAAAATTCCGCAACAGAGAAGTAGCAGCAGCACAAGGGCGCAACCAGGATACCAGGAGGCGAGAGAAACGTAGACGTTTTAGGCCACAGAGCAAAGAAGCTGAGTGCCTTCACTTGCTGGCAGAATGGATTGTCTCTGCACACTCAAAATTGGGGGGGATCCATGCTTGCTGACCCACAGTGCTAGGGCTGTGGGCCTTCAGCCAAGCCTTGCCGGCAGAGGGGATGGCCTCGAAGCAGAGGCTGTCCTGATCAAAAGCCTCTGTCCTGATGAATTTCTGATCTTGAATTATAACCTGCTAATTTCCTAATGAGCGCTACCATCTTGAGTATTGCCTTTGAGTTTTCTGTGGCAAGTGCACTGGATTTTCAAACCTAGCAGAGGAGAGAATCTCATGAAGAAACGATTTTTGTTAGAATTGATTTTTTTTTTTAAATAATAAAGTGGAGGGTCCAGATAGGTCTGACCTCAACCTCATAGGAATCAGCTTTGAGGTGATGCTGAAAGTGATCCCTTTTCCTCTTAAGAAACTAGAGGAGGTCATTGCTACCAAAAGGTCAAACAAAATTTCACAAACAACAGAAGTAGATGTCCATTTGCATGATAAACAGGCCTATTTAATTTATAGATGCTCTGTTTACTATGGTACTAAAAAGCAGTTAATTATATTTATGAGCATAGAGACAAATAAAATTGTATGCACACAGGGGTCCTGGCGGACTTGTGGGTTATGCACCAGGTTACTATGCGCACAGTTCAGCAGATCTAATCCACCAGCTGCTCTGCAGGAGAAGGATGAGGCTTTGTGCTCCCATGAAGATGTGCAGCCCCGGAATCCCCGCAGGGCAGTTCTTCTCTGAGAACTGACTTAATGAAGTGAGTTCAGTTTTTGGTTTGGTTTATTATACAAAGAACTAGATCATTTTACTATAGAGCAGTGGTTCTCAACCTGTAGGTCGCGACCCCATTGAGGGTCGAACGACCCTTTCACAGGGGTCATCCGATTCATAGCAGTAGCAAAATTACAGCTATGAAGTAGCAATGAAAATAATTTTATGGTTGAGGGGGTCACCACAACATGAGGAACTTCATTAAAGGATCGCGGCATTAGGAAGGTTGAGAACCACTGTGCTAGAGTTTGGCTGAAATCTAATTGACATGTCAGCTTTCAGATTGTGCTTTTTCTCATTATGTGTTATCCTCTAGTGCTTTCTAGACTGAAGAATTTTTTTGAACTCTCAACATTGTAAACTCAATTTCATTGGGTGCAGGACATTTTGGTGTTTGAAGAAACAGTGCTGATTTCATTTAGCAATGTGATTACGCTACTTGGAAACCATTCAAACCTTTGATTCTTGGTTTTAGGAGTTGTTTTGTTCTGTTGGAACTCTCAAGAATTCAAAATTCCCTGTCTTTGATCTGTTCAGACTGACAGCAAACCTACAGCGCATGGGAGAACTGCCGCTGTGGGTTTGTGAGACTGAAACGCTGTCCAGAAGTAGAAAACCGTGTCTTTCTCCCGCAGAGCAGTTGGCGGTTTCAAACTGCTGACTTTGTGGTTAGTAGAAAGCTGGGGCTTTCTATTCCCGTAAAGAGTTACCATCTTGGAAACTCACTAAGGCATTTCTCCTCTGTGCTGTAGTGCGGCGATAAGTCAGCATCAGAGGCAGTGAGTCCAATGCCTAACCACGACAGCACCACGGCTCCTTTTAGGTGGATTTCAGCATTAGAAGAATCCCGGTGTCATAGTGGTTACCCATTGCCCCACAATCCATTTGAAGCCATCAGGTGCTCTGTGGCAGAAATATTAGACTTCCTACTCACAAGGATCTACATATTACCCCCTCCCTGGGGGACGGACTACAGAAACAAGGGTGAAGGGAGACATCAGACAGTGTAAGACATGAAAAAAAATTTATAAATTATCAAGGGTTGGTGAAGGAGAGAGGGTGAGAGAGGGAGGGGAAAAAATGAGGAGCTGATACCAAGGGCTCAAGTAGAAAGAAAATGTTTTGAGAATGATGATGGCAACAAATATACAAATGTGCTTGACCCTATGGATGGATGGATGAATTATGATCAAATTTGTATGAGCCCCCAATAAAATGATTTTAAAAACAGAGAAATACTGATTGGTAGCATAACATTTGACACCATACATATGCAATCTAAAATTATTTCATGTCCAATGAATTGAGAAAGTAAATCCTACAGTAAATAAAATGCAGTTAGTGCTTAAAGAAAAAAGAGGTATAGTGTTGGAAACTCTCAAGGGCAGTTCTACCCTGTCCTAAAAGGTAACTGAGAGTGCCCATGGACTAGCTGGCAGCGAGTGACGACAGCATTAACTGCGAGCTTATCAGTTAAGAAGCAAGATATTTCTTAGTACTCTACCCATGCCCATAATTTTTGTATTTTATAATTCTGGCTGTTGAGAACATACATTGTTTCCAGCTTTGTCCCCCTGGCCTCCCCACCTGCCCCACCCCCGCATCCTTTCACATGGTCTTTCCCTTGCTTCAGGAAGTTTGCTCATAAAAGTGCTGTGCAGTCAGTGCTCAACTTAATGCTTGAAGGGGACATTCCGCAAATGCCAGTTTTCTCTCTTCCATCATTCTCTCCTTTCCAGAAATTCACTGTGTACAGTCTTCAACCACAAACCATTGTCATACAAAACAGCTCTATCCAGACAGGAAGACCTGCCAACCTTGGTAAAAGAGGGGACCTGTTAGAAGAGGCCCCTTCATATGAGTATTAATCCCTGCCTCTTTTGTTATTACCAACCTTTGAGGTGCAAACACTAAGAAGTAGGCCTTTGAGGTAGGTGGGGAGGGCGGGTAGGTGGGTGGGAGAGAACATTTTGACACATGTAAGTAAAAGTATATATTTTTCCTTGTAGCATTTCCTTATTACTTCGGCAATGGTATGTTATCTGCAGTTAGCATTTATCATATATATTATATTACAATTATATTATTATTTTAATATGCTCTATATGTATAGAAAGTATCTGTTTGGTTTCTGTGGCAGTGTGTTCTGGGAACTGGCCCTCTAATGAATTCAGTTCTCTGTGTCTCCTTTGGCTCAGAGTGGTTATTGATCAGACTCAATTGCTCCAGAGCAAAGACTCCTCATTTGGGGGTAACAACTGTGGGATTTCTAGCCATCTCTATTTCTTCCGGTTCCGAGTGCCACCTTCTCAACAAAGGTTTGCCGTCCAAGCTTGGGAATGTTCTCCAGGTAGAAAGTGAGGGCAACGGCAGGCCTAACAGCATATGTTTCCCATTTCCCAGGAATCACTGTACTTGCTGGTCAGTATTCTGAGAACATTTGTTTCCTAGCCTTGGTCTTGTAATCCCCACAAAATTACTGGCTGGGCCTATACAAATAAGGTATTTATGACCCACCAAGGGGATTGGATCAATTTTCTAATGCAAATCAGATCCAGAGAAACCTTGTAGGGTTGGATCATGCAAATGACTAGATGAGATAATAATTAAAACTATTTCTCACTATGGTCAGATTTCCTTTCTGAACAATTCATTGTTTTTGTTACTAATTGCCTCTAGTCCATTCTGACACATGGTGACCTTAACTGGACACAGTAGAATTGGTTTCCAAGACATTAACCTATTAGATGCCTATTGCTAGCTCTGTCTTCCAAGATGTCTGCTAGTAGGATCTAACTCCCAACCAGGAGGCTAGTAGCAGAATGCTTACCAGCGTGTGCCACTCAGGGACCCCAAAGCCTTCAAAGAAAACAGTAATTATTCTCCCAATAGTTCTTTATAACCAGTGTCATTTGAGCAGTTTGGACACAGAAAGCAGTTTACTGGATGCCAAGAGAAATATACAAAGGGGTACCCCCCCAAAAAATAGATTTTTTTTTCTCTCCAAAGCTATGTTTAATTTTTTTTTAATTTTATGAAACAACCTCATCACCTTCAAAGCCCTCTCCATCACACTTGATACATTTTTCAAATCTGCTCTTTCCTTCTTGGAGACATTTTTCAATCTCATCTGTTTGGATGGCTGACAGCACTTCCCTTTTTTTCCCTTCACCTCATCTACATTTATCCTTTCATGTCCCTCTTCATTCATGGAAACAAAAAGAAGTTGCACAAAGCAAGGTCAGGTAAGGTGCCTGGGCAAGAGAGGCATGCTGTTTTTGCCCCAAACTGGAGCACTAAGATGGCTGCGTGAGCAGGTGCATTGTCGTGATGAAAAAATGAGTCCCCCGTCTGCCACGAATCAAGCCTCTTTTTTTGCACACTATTTCGCTATCTTTTCAGAAGCTTGAAATAGAAACCTTGAATAACAGTCTGACCTGATGGCATGAACTCTAACTGCACTATGTGTCAACATTTTCATCCATTCGGGAAGTTGACGGACTTCCAGAATGAGATCTGTCATCAGTCACATTTCATCCTTTTTTGGAAAGGAGACAACCACTCATACACTTGAGTGTTCCCATAGCGCTGTCCTTGTACGTTGTGTTCAACCTCACAACTGTTTCTGCAGCATTTGTCCTGAGCAGGCAACAAAATTTCACAGCCACACGCTCTTAAATCAGCCATCACAAAAAACGAGGTATGAGTGAAACTGTGTGTATGAAAAGATTCACTATGACCAGAGAGAACCTTAGCAGGCAAAGCCACTGGGTGCACTAACTCAGAGCAAGTTGCTGGATGCCGCATAGTGGGGGAAATGCAACTACAAAGCTCCACCCAGCTGATTTTTGGGGGGTACCCCCTAGTATATAAATATAAGACTTAGTCTTTGCCTTCAAGTAATTTGCAAAGCAATGACAGAATAAGAAATAAGAATGACTAGCTCTGATGCAAACATAATTACATATATATGTATATATATACACTAAACCTATGTAAGAAAGGGTAATTACATGTATTGAGGTGTCCTCCTCCCTGGTTGTGCTGTCAGATAAATGTTGGACTGCTAACTGCAAGATCAGCAGTTCAAAAACACCGGCCACTCTGAGTGAACAAGATGAGGCTATCTGCTTCTATAAATATTTAAATCCTTGTAAATTCTATATAAGGTTGCGATAAGGTGGAATTGACTCAATGGCAATGGCTTTTTTTCTTGTGAGCTCTAGGATGATAATCTAAATAAACTGTAGGTATTTCTAGTTTAAAGAAATTTGCTGATTTTAACTTAATTAGTCCTGTGATAAATTGAGGCATTTTCCCCATTGAAAAGTTCACCTTAAAGCAACTAATGATGTGATGAGCCTTGAGTTATTAGTGTGTGTCCCATCCCTCCCCTGCTGTGCCCACTGCCTCTGCCTACATGGTTTCAATTTCATAGGCACTTGTAACTAGTAGCATAGATATATGCAGTTTGCAATTCTCTCCAAGTATTAAAATAAAAGCTCCTGATATTCCAGACAATTAAAAATGTATTTTTTTCTTCATAACATCTAAGGTAAGATAATGAGATGGTCACACACTCAGAAATTGTGAATTCAACATAGTTCTTGTGTTATATAGTCCAAGATGGTGCAGTTTCTGTGTTTCCAGAAAGATATTTCAGGTAGAAGTGCGAATATTTTATGTTTCAAAGTTCAGTTCTTACAGTTTTATCTTACAGTATAACACCTTCAACTTTGCTCAAAAGTACAGTGCTCAACTCTTTGCAGAGCCCCAGGGAAGCAAGAGGGTCAAGCTATTGAGGTGTGAAAGTGCTCTCTGTTTCTGTCATACACACACACATTCCCTGCTCTGGAAGGAAAATCCCCAGCTCAGCCTCCTTCAGTAAGATACATTTAGCTTTGATGTAAGTAGCAGTAGGGAGCCTCTGAGGTGTTCCATTCAAGGACAAGGGACACACATACAATATCAGCTACTACCTATGCATCGACACATTCACAACGGAGAAATAAAATTCTGAAAAACAGCATTCATTAGGGCTTTTTTACCCCATTCGAATAATGCTTTGTGAAATATTCAACTTGCTTGCTCTTTGCAGCAATAACTGTAAAATTCAAGGAGATTTTTAAAGTGGAGGAATAGGAGAATAAAGAAAAAGAAAAAGATGGACATTTTACTCCTGAGGCGATCCCAGAAAGATGGAAACCACACACCTAGCCAATGGGGCAGTACGTACAAGTATTTCTGTCTAGAAGTCACGTGCGCTGGACTGACACTTCAGGAAAAACTGGACAGGTTTGTTCATTTTAATAACGAGGTTAAATTATTTTGACAATCTTTTGCCCCTTTTCTTTTTTATTTCTTGTATGAGGGGTGGGGCATGGGGAAATGAAGCATTAAAACCACCTTTGAATAAGTATGAAAGAGCATAATTTCCATTTTGAAAATAATCTGAGAAATATTACTGTTTATTCTTATTATAAATAATATATTTAGCAGGAATTCTAACTGATCAGCTTTTAAAATCAGATCTGTCAAGAACCAATAAACCTATGAAATAATAAATTTGTATGACTTAATGTCACAATCAATGCAACTATTACCCAAATTTATGCATCAAACACCAAAGCTAGTGATGAAGAAGTTGATCAATTCTATAAAGGTCTGCCAATTCCAGTCAGAAATTTATCAAACATGCAATCAATATAGGTTGATAATTATTGAGAACTGGAGTTTAAAAGTTGGAAGAGGAAGGAACAGAAGTTGGAAAACATAGCCGTGGTGCTAGAAACAAAACTGGAGCTCACATCACATCATCTTGCACACCCAAGGACTTCTGCATCCCAAATACCATTTTTTATCAACACTGAAAAACTATACGTGTGAACTCCTCCAGATGGAATACAGAAATCAAATTGACTACTTCGGAGGAAAGAGGCAATGGAGTAGTTCAATATCAGTCTCTAAAGTGTGGCGAGGGATAACTGCAGGCCAGATCATCAATTACTCATATATAAGTCAGTTGAAATTTAGGAAAATTAAGACAAGTCCATAAGAGTGAATATATGATTCTGAGTCTATCATACCTGAATTTTGAAAGCATCAAGAACAGATTTGATGCCTTGAACACAAATGAGACATACCCAATAAGCTGGTAGAGGACATTAAGAAGATCATTCATGAAGAAAACACATGGTCATTAAGAAGACAGACAAGATCAAAGGGGATGTCAAAAAAGATTCTAGAATTTTCTCTTAATTGTAAAGTAGCAAGAGTACATGGAAAACGTGTTGGGGGAAAAGAGCTGAATAGAAAATATCAAAGGGTAGTCCAGAAGGCTATGAAAAGAAATTAATAATAATAAATAAATAATGAAATGGGAAAATGCCTAGGGAAGAACAATGTTCACATATCTCAAATTGAAAGAACTCAAGAAAAAATTCAAGCCTATGTTTGCAATATTGGAAAATTCTATGGGCAAAATATTGATGATGCAAGAAACATTAACAAAGATGGAAAGAATACACAATCCCTGTACCAAAACAAAACAAAACAAAACAACAACCCTAGTCAACATTCAACCATTTCAAGAGATAGCATAGGATCAAGAACCAATGATATTGAAAAAAGAAGTTCAAACTTCACTGAAAACATTAGCCAATAACAAGGCTCCAGGAATTAATGGAATACCAACTGAAATGTTTCAACAAGCTGATGAAGCACGGAGAGTACGTCCTCATCTATGCCAGGGGACTTGAAAGACAGCTACTTGGCCACCTGACAAGAAGGGATCCATATGTGTTCCCATTCCAAAGAAAGAGATTCTACAGAAAGTTTAAATTATAGAACAATGTTAATATTACATGCAAGTAAAATTTTGTTGAGGATCATCAAACGATGGTTGTTGCAGTATATTGATAGGGAACTGCCAGAAGTTGAGGCCAGATTCAGAAGAGGATGTAGAACATGGGATATCATTGTTGAAGTCAGATGGCTCTTGGCTGAAAGCAGAGAATACCAGAAAGATATTACTTGTGTTTTATTGACTATGATAAGGTTTTCGACTGTGTGGGATATAAAAACTATGGCTAGCCTTGAGGAGAATAGGAGTCACAAAACACTACATTGTGCTCCTGTGCAAACTTTACATGCATCAAGAGGCAGTTGTGAGAACAGAACAAGGGCATACTGCATGGCTTAAAATCAGGAAAGGTGTGCTTCATGATTGTATCCTCTCATCATGCTTACTCAATCTGTATGTTGAGCAAATTATCAGAGAAGCTGTGTTATATTAAGAAGAATGTGGCATCAGCATTGGGAAAAGTCTTGTGATATGCAGATGACACAACCTTGCTTGCTGAAAAAGAGAACTCTTGAAAAATGTGCTGATGATGATCAAGAATTTCAGCCTTCAGCCTGGATTACAACTCAGTGTAAAGAAAACCCAAATCCTCACAACTGGCCCTAAAGGAAGCATTGTGATGAGTAGAATAAAGATTGAAGTTGTCAAAGGTATTGTCTAGCTTGGATAGCCAATCAATGCTCATAGAGCATCAGTCAAGAGATCAAAAGACATGTTGCCTTAGGTAAATCTGCTGCACAAAACTCCTTAAAGTGTTGAAAACCAAGGATCTCACTTTGAGGATGAAAGTAAGCCTGCCTCATGCCTTGGTATTTCCAATTGCTCCATAAGCATATGAAATGTGGACAGTGAATACAGGAGGCCAAAAAAGAGCGGATGCATTTGCATTATGGTGTTGGTGCAGAACAGAGAGAGCATGATGGACTGCAAAAGCACAAACAAATCTCTCGAGGAAAAAACACAACAAGAAAATTCCTTAGAATCAAGGATGGCAATACTTCACCTCACATACTTTGGTTATGTTTTCAGGAAAGACTAGTCACTGAAGAAGACACCATGTCTGCTAAAATAAAGGGGCCGTGAGAACTGGAAGGCCCTCGAGGAGGTGAATTGACACGGCAGCTGCGTTGAGGGGCTCAGACATCAGAATCATTGTGAGGGTGGCACAGGGCCCGGCGGAGATTTGTTTTGTCGTACATAGGGTTGCTGCAAGTCCCAACCGACAACACATTGTACCTCTCTAGGTTCTAATATCCATTGCAACGGCTACACAGAACCTATGGACACAATTCAGGATGACAAGATTTATTAAGGAAGTTAAGTTGTAATGCCCCTGGTTGTGTTCTTTCTCTGGACATGTTACAAATTCTGTCAAGTCTACTAGTCAATACGTTCTGCCAAGTCTACTATAATAAGTGTCCAAAAGGCACACACTCTGCCATAAGTCACAGCCTGCATGCATTCAATTTAAAGCTCTGTGGGTCAGCAAACCCAACTCTCTAAATTAAGTACCCAGGGGCACCTCATAACTCTAAGCATCAGGCTGAAGGTTCAAACTATAAAACAATATCATTGATACGACATGCAAGCAAAATTATGTTGAAGATCATTTAACAAAAGTTGTGACAGTACATTGACAAGGAGCTGCCAGAGGTACAGGCCAAATTCCAAAGAAGACATGAAACATGGGGCCTTATTGTTGATGTAAGATGAATCTTGAATGAAAGCAGAGAAAATCACAAATATATTTACCTGAGTTCTATTGTTTATGTAAAGGCATTCCACTCTGTGGATCATAATAAACTATGGATAGCCTTTAGAAGAATTAGAATTCCAGAACACTTCATTGTGCTCACAGAGAACCTGTTAATGGATCAAGAGGAAGTTGTCAGAATCAGACAAGAGCATACTGCATGGTTTAAAATGAGGAATGTTGTGTGTGAGTTGTATTCTCTCACCATCTTTATTCAATATGCATTTTAAGCAAATAATTAGGGAAATTGGATTACCTTATAGTGAAACATCAGTATTGAAGGAAGGCTTACTAACAACTTGAAATATGCAGATGGTACAACCTTACTTGCTGAAAATGAGAAGGACCTAACGTATTTGCTGAAGAAGTTCAAGGTTATAGCCTTAAATGTGAATTGCAACTCACTGTAAAGAAAACAAAAGGCCTCACAATAGAACTAATAAGTAACATCATGATAGATGGAGAAAAGATTGAAGTTGTCCAGAAGCTTGTCTTGCTTGGTTCCACAATCAATGCTCATAAATAACAGTCATGAGATCAAATGATGCATTGCATTAGGTAAAGCTGATTCACAAGATCTCTCTAAGGCAGTGGTTCTCAACCTGTGGGTTGCAACCCCTTTGGGGGTGGAATGACCCTTTCACAGGAGTCACCTAAGACCATCAGAAAACACATATTTCTGATGGTATTAGGAACCAAGACACCATTCCTCTATCTGTCTCCAGGCGGGTCCAACCACATGCAGATATGCCCACATACGAGTACCCACTGTGATGACATTATCGTGCCAACCCCATTACCTACACCCCGTACAAATACAGGTGTATGTGACAGGGTTGGTGCCATAATGTACTTATGTGGACTAGTCACACATGTGTGGAGAGCACTACTGTATAGAGAGCAGCTACTGTGTAGAAAGCAGCTGCTGTTGAAAGCAGCTACTCTGTTAAAAGCAGCTGCTGTGTTGAAAGCAGCAGCATTGGAGGTAAAATAACACTTCATGAATTCTAATGACTGGGTAAATGTAAAGTCATGTACTGTAAAATCGTCAACTACTGCAGAAAAAAAACCTGTACCATGGGAACTTAATCTGCATGCTGATTGGTCATTTTATATTCAGCTGTGGTTGATGTGAATAATGCCGCCTTGTGATAGTAACAGGTATGTTAAAAAAAATAATACAGAGAATGGTAAATCATAGAAAAGTTTAATGAACTGTATTGACTGAACTATGCCATGTATCATCTTTTGTATTATTAAATATATTGTTATATTTTTTTTCATTAGCACATCATCCCATGACAATGGAAGAACATTTAAAAAAAGAAAAAATAGTGAGGATTTTTTACAGTATGGTTTTACCTCAATAATTACAGCAGGAATTGAAAAACCTCAATGTGTTATTTGTTGTGGAATTTTATCAGCTGAATCTATGAAGTCAAACAAACTAAAGCGCTATTTTTTTAAAATCATTTTATTGGGGGATCATACAACTCTTATCACAGTCCATATTTCCATCCATTGTATCAAGCACATTTGTACATCTGTTGCCATCATCATTCTCAAAACATTTGCTTTCTACTTGAGCCCTTGGTATCAGGTCCTCATTTTTTCCCCTCCCTTCCCTCTTCCCACTCCCTCATGAACCCTTGATAATTTATAAATTATTATTATGTCATATCTTACACTGTCCGACATCTCCCTTCACCCATTTTTCTGTTGTCCATCCACCAAGGAGGAGGTAATATGTAGATCTTTGTCATCGGTTCCCCATTTTCAACTCACCTTCGCTCCACCTACTCAGTATCGCCACTCTCAGAATTGGCCCTGAAGGGATCATCTGTCCTGGTTTCCCTGTAATTCCAGTTCCTATCTGTGCCAGTGTACATCCTCTGGTCTAGCCAGATTTGTAAGGTAGAATTAGGATCATAATAGTGGTTGGGGAGTGGGATGGGAAGAAGCATTTAGGAACAAGAGGAAAGTTGTATGTTTTATCATTGCTACACTGCACCCTGACTGGCTCATCTCCCCACGGCCCTTCTGTAAGGTACTATCCAGTTGCTTCAGATGAGTCCTGGGTCTCCAATCTGTACTCCCCCCTCCTTCAAAATGATTTGGTTTTTATGTTCTTTGATGCCCGATCCCTAATTCCTTTGATACCTCATGATCACACCAGGCTGGTGTGCTTCTTCCATGTGGGTTTTGTTGCTTCTGAGTTAGAGAGCCGCTTATTTACCTTCAAGTCTTTAAGACCCTAGATGCTATATCTATTGATAGCCAGGCATCATCAGCTTTCTTCACCACATTTTCTTACACATCCGCCTTGTCTTCAGTGATCATGTCAGGAAGGTGGGCAACAAGGAATACCAGTTTAATAGAATGTCCATCTGCTATCTTAATACTAAATTTATAAATATATGCACATAGATGTATTTCCCCACGCTCATAAATATATTTACATATGTACATGCCTTTATTTAGACCTCTATAAATGCCCTTTGCCTTCTAGTTCTTTCCTCTATTTCCTTTTACTTTCCTTTTGTTCCACTATCATGCTCAGCCTTCATTTGGGTTTCAGTAATTCTCTTGGTTAAATTACCCTTGATCAAGGCATACCAGGCCTCCTACACCCTCCTCATCACCAAATTTGGATCACTTGTTGTTCCCTTGTCTCTGGGGTTTGTTAACACCACTTCCTTTCCCATGAGCCCCGGAACCATCAGTCCTGTTGTTTTTTCCTCCAGATTCATCCAGCCTATCTTATTTAGACAGACCTGCAGGCAGAGATAATAACATGGACAAAAACAAGACAGAGCAAAACAAAACAACAAAAGAAAACAAGCCAACAAAAAAAAATGACAAAAAGAAAAGAAAAGCTTGTAGTTAGTTCAAGGACTGTTAGTTGGCCTTTAGGAGTGTTTTCCGGTCGAGTCTGATGGGGTGCCACACTCTGGCCCCAGAGTCTATTTTTGGTATTCCCTCAGGACTTCCTTGCTCTGTTCCCCTTGCTGTTCTGTTGCATGTCCTTAGTGTTTAGCCTCAGTGTGGTGGGGTCAGATCGGCCACAATTCCCACACTGTGTCTCCAGTGTTGTCCCCTGTAGGGCTATAGGTCAGTGAGGGATGTCATCTCTCATAGTGGGGCCAGCCATATTATCTTCTCTGTGTATTGGCTGCTCCGAGCGGGAATATCTTCCTCAAGGCTTGGTGGGCCAGGATGTGCTCCACTCTCTTCCTGCCCCTTCATTTGCTCCCATGAGCTCTAATCAGACATATCCCTCTCCCTGAGCTACAGCTTCAGTGCTGTCCTCTGAAATAAATTCTTCTGCAGGGAGGGAAATAAATTCTTCTGCAGGGAGGGGTAGGTGTCCACATAGTTTGGATTGGGGCCGGCCCCTCAGACCTCTTGACTAGTTCCCTACTCCATGCCGGTATTTTGCATTCACATCTTGGAGCACTGGGTTGAAGTCTGGTCCCTCTTTCCCTGTGGAGATATAAACAATACCGTCCCCTTGGGTAGGTTAATGCCCTGTTTCCCTGCTACCCATTTCTTTTCTTCTTTTTTTTTCCTTTTCACCCCTCCTTTTTAGTTGGCTACCATATGTATCCCTGGACTTGGTCTGGTTCCTGCTATACTACCTGGACCTCAACCCAGGAATGTTTGTACACAGTAGTTTTTTCCTATGCCCCCTTTGAATTGTTTTTAAGCTTACCTCAGCAGACTCATGTTGTACTGGTCCTTTTGTGCTCGGCTTACTTTGCTTAGCCTAATTTCCTCCAGTTTTTCCTATGCGGTGATGTGCTTCATACGTTTATCACTGCTTTTTAGTGATGCATAGTGCTCCATTGTATGTATGTGCCACTGTTTTTTAATCCATTTGTCAGTTGATGGAAATTTGGGTTGTTTCCAATTCCATACAATTGTGAACTGTGCCATGATGAACATTGGGGCACAGATGTCAGGCTGTGGTTTGTTTCTTGCCTCTTCTGGGTACATGCCCAGTAGGGGGATTGCTAGGTTCTCTTATGGATACTGATCAGGAAAAGTTCCTCATATGTTTATTGGCCATTCAGATTGTTGCCCCTGTAAAACTTCTGTTCAGGTCCTTTTCCCACCTCCTCAGTTGGCAATTAGTTTTTTTCTTTTGGGAAGCTAGCAGAGTATTGTAGATTTTAGTAATAAGGCATTTGTCTGATGTGTCATTGCTAAAGATGTTTTCCCAGTGTGTGGGCTCACTCATTACTCTCTTGGTAAACTATATCAATGTACACAAGTATTTGATCTTCAGTATATTCCACGTGTCAATTTGTGCCTCCTCTGTGTTTGTGTCCTGCCCTATTTCCCATAGCCTATGTATTCCCTGTGCCAAAGTTCTCAGGTAAATCCCAATTCCCTCATTGATGGTGGTAATAGTTTGGGGGTTTACCTTGAGGTCTGTTATCCACCTTGGGTTTATTCTTGTGCATGGAGTGAGATAAGGGACTTTCTTCAGTTTTCTGCAGGTCGATATCCATTTTCCCCACCACTTGTTGAATAGGGCATCTGCTTCCCATTGGATATTTTTGGGGGCCCTTATCAATGATGAGTTGTCTGTGTGCTGATGGTTTTATTTCTGGGTTTTCCATTCTTTTCCATTGGTTTGAGTATCTGTCATTGTACAAATACCATGCGGTTTTGACCACTGTGGCTGTATAATATGTGCTAAAATCAGGTAAGGCAAGCCCTCTCACCATGTCCTCTTCAGGAGTTCTCTGCAAATTCTGGGCTTCTTCCCTCTCCATATGAGATTGGTAATCCGTTTTTCCATTTCTTTGAAGAAAGATGAGGGTAATTGAATCAGGGTTGCATTAAACTTATATAGTGCCTTGAGCAAAACTGACATCTTTACTATATTGAGTCTTCAAATCCATGAGCATGGGATATTCTTTCATTTGTTGAGGTCACTCTTGGTTTCTTGTAATAATGTTCTGTAGTTTCCCTCATATAGATCTTTTGTTCTTTTAGTCAGGTATAACCCTAGATATTTCAATTTCTGCCGGGCTATTGTGAAGGGTACCACCTTTTTGATCTCCTCTTCTGTGGTCTTTTCCAATGTGTATATAGCAGTCCAATAGACTTCTGTTTGTTAATCTTGTATCCTGCCACTCTGCCATATTCCTCTTTTGCTTCCAGTACTGCTCTTGTGGAGATTTTGGGATTTTCCATATATAAAATAATTTCATCTGCAAATAATGATAGTTTCACCTCTTCTTTCACCAGGCGAATACCTTATTATATCATTTCATTGCCTTATGCTATTAGGTAAAACCTCTAGTACAATGTGAAATAAGAGTAGGGACAAGGAGCATCCTTGTCTGGTCCCCTTTTTCAGTGGGATTGTGTTCTCTATGACTACCACATTGGCTAGTTGGTTTTTCATATATAGCTTGTATTGTCTTGAGGAATTTTCCTTCCATTCCTATCATCTCAAGTGTCTCAAACAGGAATTGGTTTTGGATATTGTTGAAAACGTTTTCTGCATCTATTGATATTATTGTGTGGTTCTTACAGTTTTCATGTCAACGTGGAAAATGATACTAATGGCCTTTCATATGTTGAACCATGCCTGCATCCCTGGTATGAATCCCACTTGGTCATGGTGAATTATTTGTTTTATATAATCTTGTATTCTATCGGCCAGTATTTTGTTAAGGATTTTTATATCAATGTTCACTAGGGATATTGGTCTGTAGTTCTTGATTCTGGTGGGGTCCTTGCCCAGTTTCAGTATCAGAGTTATACTAGCTTCATAGAAGTTGTTCAGGAGTTTGCTGTATTTTTCTATGTTCTGGAAGAGTTTGTGTAAGATTGGTGCCAGTTTTTCCTTGAATTCTTGTTGGAATTTTCCTGTGAAGCCATCTGGTCCAGGGGATTTTTTGTTGGCAATCCCTTTATAACCTTGTATATTTCTTTTATTGCTATGGGTCTATTGAGATTCTTGATGTCCATCGGGGACATCAGGAGGGATTGTTTTTCCAATATTTTTCCGTGTCTTCCAAGTTGTTGAATTCATTGGAATACAATTCTTCGTAGTACTGTGTAATAATCCTTTTGATTTCATTAGGGTCTGTTGTAATGTCCCCTCTTTCATCTCTCATTCTTGCTATTGAAATTTGTTGCCTCCTTTCTTTGGTTAGGTTTGTCAGCAGTCTGTCGATTCTGTTTATCCTTTCAAATAACCAACTTTTAGCAGCATTAATTTTCCCCATAGTTTTCTTATTTTCCCTCTCCTGAATCTCAGCCCTGATTTTTATGATTTCTTTTCTTTTGCTATTAGTAGGATTGTCCTGCTGACTCTGCTCTAGTTGTAAATTTTGTGCCAGTATATCAACCATGAATCTCTCTGCCTTTTTAAGGTGTGCATGTATTGCTATGAAACTTCCTCTGATAATTGCCTTTGCTGTCGCATAAGTTTCATCTATGATCTGTGCCATTATGCACTCCTTTTTCAATAGAGAGTTATTCGTTCTCCAATTGTTTACTCTTGTTTTCTTCATCTTTCTTTTGTTGATTTCCAGCTTTATGGCACAGTAGTCAAAGAGAGAGGTCTGTATGATATAAATGTGCTTAAATTTATGTATATTTGCCTTGTGCCCCAGCATATATCTTTAAATATGTGCCATGTGGGATTGAAAAGAAGGTGATGTCTTTTGTATTTGGATGAAAAGCTCTGTAAATATATCAGGTCAAATTGTCTAATTGTAGTGTTTAGATTTCTAGCCTCCTTGTTGAGTTTCTTTCCCTGAGATCTGTCTTTCTCAGAGAGCAGTGTATTAAAGTCACCTACTATAATTGTTGAGGCTGTGATTTCTTTTTTCATTTTCTGGAGTGTTTGGTTTTCGTATTCAGTGGGTCTCTCATTTGGGGTATAGAGGCTTACAAATTAGTGGTTCTTTGTCTACCATTCCCTTGAGCATTATATAGTGTCCCTCCTTATCTCTTTTTATGGTTTGCACTTTGAGGTCAATTTTATCCGAGATTAGGATTACAACCCCTGCATTTTTTTGAATGGCTATTTGCTTGGTATGCCTTTCTCCAGCCCTTGATTCTCAGCCTATTTTTGTCTATAGTCTTTAGGTGTGTCTCCTGTAGGCAGCACATTGATGGGTTGTGTTTTCTAAGAATCTGCTAGCCTCAGTCTTTTAAGGCCTGAATTCAGGCCATTGATTTCAGGGTTATTATCTCCAACTGTGGACTCTGTGATGTCAGATTATACCTTTTGTGTTGGGTGTTTTCCTACCTTCCTTTCTTATCAGTGTGTTGTGCATGTGTGTGTGTGCATGTGGGGATCATTCTTGACTTCTTTCCACCCTTAAGCCAATGCTATCTTGGAGGCTGTTTTCTCTTTGTTGCCCTCTGGGTGAGGTTGTTTTATGTGGCAGTCTCTTATTTACACTTGGTGAGTTCTGTCCTTCTGCCCATACTGGATCAGCAAGGGTTTTTTTGTAGGTCTGGGTTTCTTTTAATGTATTCTTTGAGTCTTTCCTTGTCTGGGAAGACTCTTACTTCCCCATATATCTTGATAGATAATTTGTCTGGGTAGAGTATTCTTGGGTTTGTGTTATTTTCCTTAAATTTTTGGAATATGTTACTCCACTCTCTCCTCTTCTTCATAGTGTCTGCTGATAAGTCTGAGCATATTCTTATTTGGGAAACTTTGTATGTGATTGCTTGTTTTTCCCTAGCTGCTTCATGATTTTCTCCTTTTCCTCAAAGTTGGATAGTTTAACTATGATGTGTCTTGGTGACTTCTTCTTGGGATACCGTCTAGCTGGTGTTCTTTCAGTGTACTGAATTGTTGCTTAGTTTTCATTCATTAAGCTGGGGAAAGGTTTCCTCCAAGAATTCTCTCACGATTGTTGTAGATGACTTCGTTGTTCTGTCTTCCTCCAGTAATCCAGTTATTCTGATGTTGTTCCTTTTTATAGAATCAGACATAGCGCTTAGGTTTTCTTCAGCTTCTCTGATGATATTATGAGATTTTTGTTCATGTTTGTTAAAGTCTGCTTAGCTGTCCTCTAGGTCACTGCTTCGGTTCTCTGCTTCCTCCAGTCAATTCATGAGGTCTGTGAGTCTGCTACTGGTTTTTGTTATCTCCTCCCTAAACTCTTGTATTTCCCTTTGGTGTATGAACTTCATCTCCTCTATCATTTGATCCTTTTTCTTTATTGTTTCCCTCATATCCTGTATGACTCCAAGCAACATACTGAAAATTTCTTTCTGTGGCAGATCAATGTCTGCTCTTCTATGCATGTCATTAGATTCCGAGCACCTTCTGCCATTGCCCTTTGTTTCTCCTGTTTTATCGTTGTGGTTGTTGGCACTGATTGCTATTTGCATTGTGTTGTTTTAGAGGAGCCAGGTGCCACTTGCCAGGGAGTCAAAGAGCATTGGTTCTCTCAGGTAGACTCATAGGAATGATTCTAAATGCAGCAAATTTCACTATGGAATTGACCTACTAATTTATCCTCCTGTGGCTTCATTCTTTCCCTAGTCAACCAGTATTCTGTTATTAGGAGGGCAAGTGGATGGTCCTCTCAGGGGACACTGGTTGGGTTATTGTGGACCCATGAGGATGGTCCTTTACTGGGTGATCTCACAAGAAGCCGTGATAGTGGACCATGTGGACCATGGCAGCTTGGGGCACTGCAGAGGATGTTCGGGGTTGCCCGCTGCAAGGGGAGTGCCACAGAAGGCTGCTGCGTTGCCTGCTTTGGTGTAGAGCACTGCAAATGGTGGGTGGAGTTGCCCTGGTGAGGTAGATCACCACGGAGGTTAGTCAGAGGCTTCCGCAGCATGGAACATTGGCTAGTGTTGGCAGAGCTGCCTTAGGCTGTGTGAGGCACCAAGGCAAGTGGGAGGAAGTTCTCTCAGTCACGTGGGACCACAGAGGACAGATAGGAGCTCCCCCAGCCACACAGGCAGGAATTCCCCGGGAAGAAGCTGGGCAGAATATCCCCTGGTGGAGGGCAGGTGGGCTTTCCCCAGCCTCAGGCTACACTGCACAGGGTGTAGCTCTCCCAGCTGGGTAGCATTATATGCTTATAAATGCCCTAGGTTAAGGGGAGTGGTCTGGAGGTTGGCAGTGGCATGTGAAAGAAAATGGAAGAGACAAAGAGGAAAAAAAACTAAGCCCTCTGAGACTGTGTGTGTGTGTGTGTGTGTGTGTGTGTGTGTGTGTAGGGGGGGATGTTGTAGAGAGAAGAGATGGAAACAAAAGTAACAATATAGCTGAGCCCTGAGCCCTAGCCGTGGGGTTTCAAGGGCCTAATCCCTACCCCCGAGTCAGGCGGCAAGCTTTGGTTGTGTTGAGATAAAGCTTCTGCACCGGCTACAAATGATCTCACCTCCAGCGGAGACAGTGGTGGGCTAATGTCAAACCCTAGCTGGCTTCTACTGTGGTAAGCCAAAAGCCTCCAGCCCCTCAAAACCTTGTGGGTCTGTTCCTACTTATCTTTATGATGCTCCTCCTGTGATTGGCAGTGTTGAACTTCCCTCTTAGTAACTCTCCTGGGCTGATTTCTTCAGTCTCACTGGTATGTGTTACTCACTCGCCATCTTCTAAAACACCATTTTTATAGTAAGCATCCAAGCTTTGCTGGCAAGGATACCAACTATTTTAGAAGGAAAGCTGATGAACTCAAGAAAGCCAGGCTTGACACTGGTGGCAAGTACCACCAAAAACAAAAATCAAAAAACCTAGCAGCTGTTGAATCTGGTGGCAGCTTCATGTTTCAATGTTTGGTACTGAATGAGTCAGCAAAAGTCATTGTAATTCACTATGATTCATCAGTAACTATTAGGAATGGAGACACTGCCACAAGAGTTACAAGAAGTAATGAAAAGCATTGTAAGTTCTGTCACTTTTGTTAAGGCAAGCACTTTAAACAGTCGATAGTTTTTGCACCTTTTTTTTGCAACCAGTTGGATGCACTGAGTAATGCTCTGCTATTTCACCCTGCAGCGAGATGGCTGTCAAAGGGAAAGTTTTCAAACATGTTTTTTGAGCTTCATGATGAACTCAAAACATTTTTTAATCAGAAAGGAAGACCACAATTTGAAGCACTTTTCAGTGATTAAAGTGAACTGCAGAAAATAGCTTACTTGGTTGACATCCTTGCCATCTTGAATGAGTTAAATTTATCACTGTAAGGTCCAAATGCAACACGCCTCAATTTGTCATTCCAAAAGAAACTTC
Organism: Echinops telfairi; assembly: GCF_000313985.2. Taxonomy (NCBI): domain Eukaryota; kingdom Metazoa; phylum Chordata; class Mammalia; order Afrosoricida; family Tenrecidae; genus Echinops; species Echinops telfairi. Next base: position 1,582,050 of record NW_022111300.1, on the reverse strand, counting down.
AGCTTTGGCAAAAAAAAAAAAAAAGGATGAAAATTAAATTACATGTTGTCAACCTTATCTGCTTTCTTTGAGGAACATGACGTTGAACCAGACAAAATAATTATTATGAAAATTTCTGTGAAAGAACACTGACACATTATTGCAGAAAAATTTCATTGTACTTTCCAAATCTACCTGACACCCCATTTGAACTTTCCAGAAACCCATTCACAGTCACAGTGGAAGATGTTCCTGAGACAGCACAAGAGCAGTTCATTGAACTTATTAACAGCAATGCAGTGAGACCTGATTTCTCTACCATGCCAGTTACAAAATTCTGGACCAAGTGTTTGCAGTCATATTTTGTTCTGTCTGAGACTGTGTTGTGCCTTCTGCTTCCATTTCCAATGACGTTTTTTCTGTGAAACAGGGTTTTCCAGCTTGTTGGTTATCAAGTCTAAATACAGAAGTACACTTGTTGTGCAAGATGATCTTCATTGTTCTCTTGCAAAGACTGCCCAAGAATTTCTGATGTGGTGAGAAAGAAGCTACCTCAACCTTCGCAGTGACATTGGCTTTTTACACATACATGTCAGTTAACAACAGCGTATCCTCTCTCTAGAGAAATGGTGAAGTGATATTTGAGAGAACTAAAAAACTAAATAAGGAAGACAGCTACTTGGCCAACTGACTTGAAGAGATCCATAGTTTTACCTATTTCAATGAAAAATAATCCAACAGGATGTTCAAACTGTAGAACAACATCGTTATTATCACATTCATGTAAACTTTTTTGAAGATCATGCAATAATGGTTGCACATCTACAGGGCGCTGCCAGAGGTTCAGGCTGGATTCTGAAGAGGAAGAAGACTTGGAAAGAGGAATATCGTGACTGATGTCAGATGGATCTTGGCTCAAAGTATAGTAGACCAGAAAGATGTTTACTTAGGTTTTTTTTTATTAATCACTTTATTGGGAGCTCGTACAACTCTTATCACAATCCATGCATCCAACCATTGTGTTGAGCACTTTTGTACATTTGTTGCCATCATCATTCTCAAAACATTTGCTTTCCACTTCAGCCCTTGGTATCAGCTCCTCATTTTCCCCCTTCCTCCCTGTTCTCTCCTCCTTCATGAACCCTTGATAATTTATAAATTATGATTATTTTTTCATATCCTACACCGTCCGACATCTCCCTTCACCCACTTTTCTGTTGTCCATCCCCCAGGGAGGAGGTCACATGTAGATCTTTGTAATCGGTTCCCCCTTTCCACCCCATCCTCCCTCCACCCACCCACCCTGTATCACCACTCTTAGCATTGGTCCTGAAAGGATCATCTTTCCTGGATTTCCTGTGTTTCCAGTTCCTATCCGTACCAGTGTACATCCTCTGGTCTAGCCAAATTTGTAAGGTAGAATTGGGATCATGATAGTTGCGGGGAGGAAGCATTTTGAAACTAGAGGAAAGTTATCTGTTTCATCGTTGCTACACTGAACCCTGACTGGCTCATCATCTCCCTGCGACCCTTCTGTAAAGGGATGTCCAGTTGCTTACAGATGGGTTTTGGGTCCCCAATCTGCACTTCCCTCATTCATAATGATTTGATTTTTTGTGGTGAAGAAAGTTGACGGTGCCCGGCTATCAAAAGATATAGCATCTAGGGTTTTAAAGACTTGAAGGTAAATAAGTGGTCATCTAGCTCAGAAGCAACAAAGCCCACAGGGAAGAAGCACACCAGCCTGTGTGATCATGAGGTGTCAAAGGGATCAGGTATCAGGCATCAAAGAACAAAAAATCATATCATTGTGTGCTCATCGTCCTGATACAATTTCTGAAGACAAATGGGTGCATAAGCAAAGTGGTGAAGAAAACTGACGGTGTCTACTTGTTTTTATTATTTGCTACCCACAGTTATTCCATTATGTAGAGTATAACAAACTATGTAGTCTTAAGAAGAATGGAAACTCTTCTTAATTGTCCCCCTGAAGAAAAAGGGAAGTTGTATTAACAGAACCACGAATTATTTCATGGTTTAAAATCAAGAAAGGTTTGTGTCAGTGTTGTATCCTCCCACCATGCTTAATCAACCTGTATGCAGAGCAAATAATTGAGGAACCTGGATTATATGAAGAAGAATGTGGCATCAGGATTGGAAAAAGGCTTATTAACATACCTGCTATATGCAAATGACAACCTTGCTTGCTGAAAGTGAGGAGGATTTGAAGAACTTGCTGATGAAGATCAAGGATTGCAGACTTCAGTACGGAATACAACTAAATGGAAAGAAAACAAAGTCTCACAATTAGACCAATAGGTAACATCATTATAAAAGGAGAAAAGCTTGAGATTGTCAAGTATTTCCTCTTGCTTGCATTCACATCCAATGCTCATAGAAGCAGCAGTGAAGAGATGAAAGGCCTCTTGGCATTGGGTAAATCTGCTGCACAGGTGTTGAAAAGCAAGGAGGTTACTTTGAAGACCAAGGTTTGCCTGACCCAAACCAGGGTATTTTCCTTTGCCTCATATGAAAATGAATGTCACATATTGAATAAGGAGGACTGAAGAAGAATCCGTTTGAATTATATTTGAATTATAGTGCTGGCAAACAATATTGAAAATATCATGACAACAAACAAATTTGTCTCAGAAGAAATACAACCTGAGTGCTCCTTTGGAGCATGGATGGTGAAATTTCATCTCATTGACTTTGGACTTGTTGTCAGGGGAGACGAGTCCTTTGAAAAGGATAAAGTAAAGTAGCTTTGCAGTGAAAAAAAAGCATGGCTGTTGACAGGATGGGATAGCATAGTGGATGCTTCAATGGACTCAAATATAACCATTGTGAGGATGTTGCATGACCAGTCAGGTTTTCATTCTGTTGTTTGTATGGTATCTACAGGTCAGAACTGATGTGATGGTGCGCCACAACAACACCAAACAACAGGGATGGTTCGCTCAATGATGGGCAGCTTGATGGTTATAAAACAGAAATCACCATTCAGTCAGTGTTGGAATCTACTGGATGGCAGTGAGTTTGAGTTTGACAATCAATGCTCATGGAAGTAGCTGTCAAGAAATCAAACTACATATTACATTGGGCATATTTCCTGCCAGTCTTTGACGTGTTAAAGAGCACAGATGTTGTTCTGAGGACTAAAGGCATCTGATCCTGCTTTCTCAGTCCCTCATTTTGTTGTTCGATGGCATGCAGTCGGTTTCTATTCACAGCAGCTCTACACAAACAAAACAAACACTTCCTGGCCCATCGCCATTCTCTCAATTACCGTATTCCTTATGTTTGAGCCTAAAGCTTCAGCCACTGTGTCTGTCCAGCTTTCTGAACACCTTCCTCTTTTCACTGCCCCTTTATGTTACTAAGCATGTGAAAATTGAACAAAGCAAACAATTAATGGTTTTTAAGGTCTAAGAAAGACAAAAGAAGTATTAATGTATTTGAATTATGGAATTTGCAAAGAATTTAAATGATCATGAGCTTCCAGAAGAGCAAACAAATCTGTCATGGAAGAAGTACAGCCACGATGTTTTTGGAAGCAAGTATATCTAAAGTTCCTCTTTAATTCTTTCGAAATGTTTTCAGGAGAACAATCTCTGGAGAGGTGCATCATGAGTGGTTATCTATAGGGTCTGTGAAAAAGAATAAAACCCTAAATGTGAGGATGGTGCAGAGCCAAGCAAATACTTAGTTCTGTCGTCCATAGTGTTGCTGTGAGTTGTAATTTACTTGATGGCATGTAACAACCACACAAAATACATCATTGATAAAAGTTTTATTAGCAACCACAGTTATTAAAAATGCATATGTTATTGTTTAGCTCCTGAGTGGAAACAATCCTTTCTTCCTCTCTCTCCTCTCTCTCTATTTTTATATAAATATATAAAAATTCTATATTTGTAATTATAAATAGACATATAATTTCTGTTTAGTTTCTTCTTCATATATGTTTGCTTGACCCATTTGTCCCGGCTTGCCTTTGAAGATATTGGCTATTATAAGAATTGATTAGCTTTCATTTGGTTATCCATAAGAGACTCTCTCACTCCCCATGCCCCCCAATTCCCACCACTGCCTCCTCCTCCCCTCAGGAAGTAGTTGTTATTGGATCACTGTTTAGAAAATTTCATTCTTCATTCTGCCTATTATTTCCCTCCTGAAATGTAGTCCCTCTATCCACAAAGAAAATTTATGTGAGTCTGAAGCACATTAGGAAGCTCTTACTTGAGTTAATATGAATTCTTGAATGCATGTCTTCTTGTCTTTCATGATGATAAGGGCATTTTACTTCCAACAACTCTGACAATTTCACTGTGCTACTTTTTGCTTTTTTCCTAATTTGAAATTCTTATCACAGGTAAAAGTTATTCCTCTAGATGGTGTCTATTTTAGTACTTTAGTGCTCTTCCGATTTTTTTCATTCTGTTTTCTTCTGATTGTTCCTCCAGCAGATTTGCATTATGAAAATTTTCTTTAATCTTACTAATTCTGCCTTCCATTGATTTAGTTGTAGCTTTTTGCCCTTTTTAGATATCACCTATTTCTGTAATTTTAGTATTAATCTTTTGGATTCCCTCTTTCTGGGTTTATATTTTTCTTCATTTCCATATAATTTATCTGTTTGTTCTTGCAGTGTTTTCCTGAATTCCCTAATTATTGTTCTGTTTTTCTTGATTGTGCCTGAGGTTTTTTAGATCTCTCTCTATATCTTTTGAAAGTATTTTAATATTATTATTTTGAGTTGCTACTTAGATACTTTAATGCCATTTCTTATGGAGAAAAATCCTTTGGCTCTGTGTTTTGGTTAATTGCTTGAATCACTCTGCTTTACTTCTGTGTGTGAAGTGAAATTGTCCTTTTTCTTAGCTATTTTGATGTTGTATTATATGCACTTAGTTGATGATTACTTGTTAATCTGTTCTTAGGCACTCATCACCTGTTCTCTGGATAGCCTAATAGAGAATGCAAGTGTGTGCACAGCCTTCTGTTCATTGCTCAGTCAGCACAGTAGAGGGTGGGCTTGGTAGGTGTTGGATGCTGTCTATTGATGATCGGGTTTTATAGCAGTGGATATTTCCACTAATCTAGTAGGAGGTTCTGCAGAAACTAGGGATGTAACTAGGCTCTGTGAGCACAGTTGTTGCCTGCTCTTTGGTGGGACAAAGAAAAAGAGAGTGACATGTATGAGAGCTAAAGAAAAAATGTAGGGAAAATGGTCTAGAAAAAAAAAGAATTTAATAACTAGAAAGAAAATTCAAAGAGAAATTAGGAAAAGAAAACTACAAATAGCAAAACTCAGGAGGGGAACGAGAAAAAAAGTGAATATTGAGGGAAAAATTAAAGGGAAAAGAACACGAGAAAGAAAGAGGAAAACTAAAAGAGAAAGAAAATGAAAGAAAGAAAGTGGAGAGCAGAGGAAGCAAGACTAAGAACTAGAGAAGGGAATCCAAAGGCGAAGCTGCTGGGTAGAGGGCACCTGGTATGGATTGGTATGGATGGACTCCCTCTGCCATCCAAGGAGCTCTTGGAATGGAGGGTGAAGGGTAACGGGGTGGAATGTTTAGTCAAGGTGTCTGGGATCAGGGTACCTGGTCGAGGCGTTGTCTGGGATCAGGGTACCTGATCTGGAAGTAATTTGTGCTAGCTCAGATGATGGTTGAGATCTGGGTCCCCCCTCCCACAAGAAATAATTATTTCTGTCTCTCAGGGGAGCTGCAGGTAGGGTGGAAGGTTATTAAAGTAGTTATTGTTCACTGGGGAAGGGACCTGAACACAGCGTTCTTCTGGACTGACGAAGGGCAGTTCACATACCTCTAGCCAATCATTCACTCATCTGTCTCTTTGGTCAACAATTTTGTCCAGGTTCTTCTCCTATTCCGTGTTCAGTTCCTGTTTCTATACTTTCTTCAGCATCTCGGTCTTCCTTGATTATCAGCTCTATCTTTTCTATTTGGTTTCTTGGGGCCTTGTTGCATAGGATCTGTGTAGAATGCCTAGTTCACCATCTTGTTGAAAGCTGAATACAAGTTTTAATAAAGTAAACATTTTCTTGTTACAAAATATCTGCTTTGTTTCTAATAAAATAGTTGAAGTAAAATAACATAAACAATTCTTTAATTTGATGTTTTCAGTATCTCAAACATTTCCCCTTAGGGTTGAAACTTCCTATAAACATACTTGATATTGATTACATTTATTAGTGGACTTCCCTAATTCCAGGCAATTGAGATGTTCCAAATTTGTCAATAGTATGATTATTGGATCAGGAGATCATATATGTATTTATCTCCAAATATTGGATAAATTTCCTATGTGTAATGAGGAAAAATAATTTTAGTTACAAATGGTACCACATATCTTCATTTTGCACTAAAGAACAACGTCAGCGGCAGTTCTTTACTACATCTTCTTCTCAACTCGTGCAGTATTAAGTTCAGCATGTCTATGATAAAGTTAGGCAATGTTTAACTGAGCTCCATTTGTAGAGATGATCACCCCAAAACCATTCTTTTGTTTTCCTTTTAAAAATAAATAGTAATACTAATATCTGTCCAGAGAAATCATTTTATGACTAAGTTCTATCAAATGCATACTCAAAAACAATAAACCTGTTCTCAGATGAGGACTTCTTCCCATCATGGGATTTCAGAAAGCATAGAGCTCAATAGAGAGAGTGATCAAGAGAACAACCATCTTTCTCAGGTAAGGCGCCCTACCAAACAGGTGAAGGTGAAACTGTGTGACTCTAAGGTCAGTCATGAAAATGAGTAAGTTTATGTCTAATTTGCTGGGCACTCAGACTTGGAACACTGAGGCCCAATTTTAAAAAGCTGCCTACTCTTGAGACCACTGTTCTGGGAAGGCCCAGGGCGGTGTCCAGTCCATGCCTCAGATGAGTTCTCAGCCGATGGTTGGAATCAACTGCCAGCAAAGTGGCTGAGGGATCTTGGATGTCCAGCCTTCAGATGACTGCGCACCCAGCTGTGCAAAGGCTGTGTCTACACAAGAGAGTGCGACAAAGAACTGTCCCATGGAGTCCTTTCCAAATTCTTAACCCATAAATCTTCAATCAAAGTAATATTTGTTTTAAGTCTCAAATCTTGGGGATCATTTTATACAGCAATTTTAATCAGAAATATATATATATATATATATATATATATATATATATATATATATATACTCCTTCTTAAATATTCAAAGGGAATTTTTTAAATGTGTTCTTGGTTACTGTGTTTCCCCCCCTTAGTGGCTTAACAGAAAAAACAGAACTTTAACTGGGCTAGACCTTAAAGACCCTTTATTCCTATTACTGAACTGTACCAAATATTTGCACAATTTCTGATAAGGCTTTCAGGAATAAGTGGGTGACATAATTTTGCCATCTTTGAATAGCTCTTTGCATCTTTGAAAGTTTCTCTTCTATTCAACTCCAGGTAGTCCTCACCGATCGGTTATTTAGCCTAAAATATATACCTCCTTATTTTTTGTTTAGAATTAAAATGGCTATTGTAATATTTTAAAATAATAATAATGATGTATAATGGTAAGATTAAAATTATTACTACACAGTCATAGAAACTGTTATTTAACAAGAAGATGTGAAACTATTGTTTCTCATATATCCTTCATCTGAGTCTTTACCCATCAGAAGGCAATATTTCCATCTTTCCAGTTCTTCTCTGAACAATTCTACTCTCTTTGATTTGCACATCAAAAAATGATAGTTGTAGTATCATCTTGAGACTTAAATTATGTTCCTTTTCTATGCTCTTTGATTTTGAAAAACAAAAACAAATGTGAAGGTGCAAGATCAGGGTTGTAGAGTGGATGAGGGATGGTTTCCTAAAGAAATTCTTTTAAGATTGATGGCACTTTCCAAACATTAAGAATGAGCAGCTGCGCTGTCCTCATGGGGGATCATTTTTCATTTTCTTAAAACTTCTTCACCATAAGCCCCTGAATCATCCTGTTTCTTTTGAAAAAACCTACTGAGATGATTCCTTTGGATTTCCAAATCAGTCAGTCTAATCTTCTGAGCTGTCCTGTTTGCCTTGACTTTAATTAGCCCAGCAGATCCTCCCTGAAAGACACTGTTTTGATTGAACCCTTGTTTTTAAAGGTTCTTTTTTAAAACTATGGTAAGTGTATTCCTCAGAGGACTTGTCTGCAACCATTCACTGACCACAGTCTACACACTTTCTGCGTGGGATAAACCTGCATGTGCACTCACTGGGACCCAAGTGGGAATGCTTTTCTATTACCTTTCTATAAAAGAAATGGAGAATTGTGTGGATGACACTAAATCTAAACTCATCTTCCATGACCATCACCATTTACCACCCTCTTCCCTAGTGACTGAAATCTTCATAAAAGGTGAAACAGATGTTGAGTTTGTAATGGAGGTGATGATGGCAAAAGGCAACATTTCCTTTTTTTTAACATGAAACACATAATTATATTGGTAATTTAGAATGTCTTGCACATCTGAATTGTGGGATATTTTTTGAAAATACTGGCCACTGAGATGGCTGCTTGAGTGGGCGTATTGTCATGGTGACATAGCCAGTCAGTCTCCTGTCTGTCACAAATCAGGCCTTTTTGTCAGATCGTATTGTGTGATCGTTTCAGAGCCTGAAATGGTGGCATGAACTCCAAATGCACCACAAGTCAACATTTTCATGCGCTGGGGAAGTTGACTGTCGAGCAGAATGAGGTTTGTCATCCATCGACATTTCTCCTTTTCCAAAGGAGAAAACCACTCATACATAGCTATGTTAAACCTCACAACATTTTCTGCTGCATTTTTCCTGAGTAGGAAACAAAATTTCACAGTCGCACGCTGTTCTATTAAATCGGTCATCACAAAAAACAAGGTTTGAGAACAACTACTTTTATGAGAAAATTCACTGTGACCAGCGAGAACCTTCCCAGGTGACACCACTGAGCACTAACTCAGAGTGAGTTGCTTGAAAGTCAAGACCATGATTTGGACTTTTAGCCTCCAGAATTGTAAGAGAATCATTTTCTGTGCTTTAGACCCACACATTTATGTCATTTCATTTAGAGCAGTAATAGGAAATTGAGACATTAGAAAACCATGATGCTATTCTTGACACATAAATATTTTAGTTTTAGGAATGCCTGCTCCATGGTAGGTTACCACTTTAACATTAAAGCATATAGCTGTTTGGAGAATGGAATAATTAATGGCCTGAAAACATCCTACTGCAGTCAGTATATGATTTCCATGGCAATGAAAGGGTCTCACTGATCGCCGTCTTTTCACATGGGGTTCTCCAATGTAGACTGCTACTGTGGAGCATCAGGAGAAAGATGGACACTTTCTACTCCTGTCAAGATCTACAGTCTGAACAACCCCCAAAGGGGTTTCCCCCCCTATCCTGAAGGATGCTATGAGTCAGAATCTCTCTGGGGCAGTGAGTGAGTGTGGAGCAGAGCATGGAGACTGGGAGAATCCGTGTAGCACTTAATCTACCCTATCTTCACACAAACTTAAAATAAAATGAAGTTGGAAATGGTGAATATCAATCTCACGGATTAACTATTTCTTCCACAGAGATTTCAAGTGCTTATTCCCTGAGGAAACACCGACCATGTTCTGAATGAAGTCCCCTTTCTTCAGTTTGATTGCTGTAATTTGTGCGCATTGTCCGCATCTTTACAAAGCTGAGAACATTTGAGGATTGGGAGGTATTTCTTCAACATAAATGGCATTTAAAAAGATTTCCAAATACCTCACACTCTAATCATTGTGCGTATGTCCAGTGAGACAAAGGCTTCCTTATGTATTCAACTCAGAATATATTCTGTTTCCATTGTACCAGCATGAGTGCCTAGAACAGCCTTTCTTTTCTTTTTTCTTTTAAATCATTTTACTGGGGGCTCTTACAGTTCTTATCACAATCCATACATAGATCCATTTTGTCAAACACACCTGTACATATGTTGTCACCATCTTTTTCAAAACATTTTCTTTTTACTTGAGCCCTTGGTATCAGCTCTTTATTTTCCCCCTCCCGCTCCCTTCCCCCTCCCCTATGCTCATCAGATAATTTATAAATTGTTCTTTTCCCCCCATGTCTTACACTGTCTGTCTCATTTCACCCACTTTTCTGCTGTTCGTCCCCCAGGATGGAGGCCATACATTGATCATTGTGACCGAGAACAGGTTTTCTTCTCAGAACAAAGAAGTCTTGCATATCAGTGCTTTCTCCACTAGTGCATTTGTAGTGGGTGCTATTATTTGGGATGAAGTTCATTAATGAACTCACCAATAACCTCTGCTCCACCCCAGGCATCGTCAGTTCTTGGAGCAGAAAATAAACTGTCTTCACGGGACTATGTATCTTGTTGCCAAAGACAGTTGTTAATGAAGAATACATTCAGTATTAGGGATAGTAATCACCTTTTTGGTTTTTGTCATAGCTATAATATTAAAATAAAATGTACTTTCAGATGAAAATGATTTTATCATTAATTTTGTTTTGTACCCAAACACTATTTTCATCATTTCCTTAGTAACAAACTTACTAGTGATATTGCCCATATTTTAACATCTCTGATCTTTGTATTTGAATAAAACACTTCATTTAAATACTCAGAAGCTTTTGCATTTGTCCCTTGTGACAACGCACATTAATTATTCAAGAACACTTGAATATCCTTGCACTTAATTTAAAGTATTTGCTAGAGTCTATCAAAACTATACTTGAAATTTATTAATTTGGCTTTCTAAATGTATGATTCAAAATGGAATTGAGTAAATTTCACTCTAAGTTCATGCAAATTAAACTACCAAACACTCAAAGATACTTAATGATATTGTGGGGGGTTTTTGTAGATAGTACTTATAAAACATTATCTTTAAATAGTTGATTTCCATAGCCCTCATAATTCTAGGAAGACATGTAATTGGTTTCATAATTAACAGTATTAGTATACACATTTCTATCATTTTACTCAAAATGAAAGACTGTATTTGATTTCAGCACTTTAGAGAGGTCTTGTGTCTAGCAGATTAACCTAATGCAATGCACCCTTTGATCTCTTGACTGCTACTTCCATGAGCATTGATTATGCTTCCACGCAGGACAAAATCCTTGACAAATTCAATATTTTCTCCATTAATCGTGACGTTACCCACTGACTCAGTTGTGAGGAATTTAATCTTATTTACATTGAATTATAATCCATACTGAAGGCTGCAATCTTGGACTTCATCAGCAAGTGCGTCAAGTCTTCCGCACTTTCAGCAAGCAAGGTTGTACCATCTGCACATCACAGGTTCTCAATAAGCCTTTCTCCAAAAAGACAACTCAAAAAGACAAAGTATTATAATGAAATGTACAAACACCTAAACTTAGAAAACCAAAAAGGGAAAACATGGTTGCCATATCTTAATCCATAATAAGATTACCCAAAAATAAAAATTTAAAAATCAACCATAACGTTTTTCTGGTTTTTTTGTGTTATATGAAACAGGATTGATGAACCTATTATAGGGACATCAAGTAGAATAAGGGTTTGCGGGGAACAGAGGTGGTGGTAAAAGAGACAATTTCAAGGAGTCCAGGAAAGAAAAGAATGTTTGGAAACAGATTGTGTCTGATTGTACAATACTGCTTGACATAATTAAACTATGGAATTATATGATATTAATAATATTTTAAATAATTAATTATTAAATCTTAACTAATTAATTAATATTAATTTAAAAATGAAGGTTTAGACCCAATTCACATTTATAATATAACATACTTTAAAAAAATAAATAATGAATGTCAACCCACCAAAGTGACATTACTATTTCAGAAGAATCGGCAATGCTCTTGTCAATTCAACCTTTAATAATCCGCAGTAGAAATCCATATTATTCATAATTTGCATCCTTCTAAAAATGCATGGTGGGGGGGGCTTCCATTTCTGTAGTTTTGAGAACACTTTGGTGAATGCATTGTCTATGTGGGTCCATAGTGGACGTTTGCTCAGCAGTAGCGATGTCTGGAGAATCACAGGTGATAAGGAATAGTTACATCTGTTACCAGAACATGTTATTTGTTATTTCAAAGAAGCAACTTCAAATTTTAGTGTTTAAACAACCGTCATTCGATTATTTTCACATGCTTTGGTTCGGATTGGGGTCATCCTGATGCATCTCCTGCCCTTCCTTTTGAAGACTCACGCAACAGCTGCTGGCGCTGGCGCACAAGTCTGGTGTTTTGATGTGGATAACAGACTGGTAGCGCTCTCTCTGCTGGTAGGATGACTGAGTTGCAGGGTCTTTCCTTCAAGAGCACTCACCATGCATTCACCCTGCATGTTTCATTGTTTTAGGTGACTAGACTTATGTGGCAGTTCAGAATTTACAAAACTGTAAAACCAAAAGATGCCAGGGCCTTTTTTAATGCTTAGAAGTAGACTACACAAAATTTGACAGAAGTGAAACAGAAATAGGGGCTTTGCAATAGATCATTGTATTCATACATATAGGAAGGAAAGCACGTGACAGACAATGGTCCACAGCGATTCGGAAAATCAGAAAAATACCTCTTGGCAATTGCCTTGGCTCGATAGGAAAACTGTCTGGTGATTTAAGGCTGGCTTTGCTCGGTGGAGTGAATGTTCCTAAGCTCTCAGTTCTTCTTTCCAGGCTCTTGGTTTTGATGTCGAAGTCCTTCCTTGTTTTCCTTGGAAAACTGCAGCAAGTCCAGGTCAGTAGATTTCTCCGTCTGATTTTTGTTCTTGGAGGTGGAGTGTTCAGACAGCTTTTCATTCTTGTCTCTTGCCTCTATAGTCTTTAGTCTGAGCTAGCATATTTCATCAAGGAATTCGACACCTATGTATTATATAAAAATCGACTGCTTTATAAAGAACTGAAAAACACAAATACCTTCAAGAGGTCCACCCCTTGTTTGGGTCATGAGTCAGCCTGACATGGACGAACACCCTTTGAAGAGCCTTTGAAGCCCTCTTCGACAAACTACCACCCACCAGAAAGGGTCCAGGAGGCTGGCATTCGTTTCTCAGGAGCTGTTTTGTCTTGGTTGGATGCCTTGCACTTTTCTGAGGCTTTAATAAAGGGCCTTCCAGCTGCAACCCAGATCTGATATTTACCTCAGGCCACATTTTATTAGCTATTTAAATTTTGCACTAAAACCAATGATTATTGTGAGAATTTTCTGTGTTCTAAGAGAGGCTTAAGATGAGAAACATTTGTTTTTTGAGAACTAGCCAGTCCTTGTTCCCTGTGAATTTTGCTTAACAACGGACCTGTTACTCCTTTCTTGGATTTCATAGTTGACCACAGATGGCCAAACTAAGCTAGTTGGCACTTTCAACTTTCTGCCCTGAAGTCCAGCTCAAGTCCATAGGTCAGAGCAGGAGGCTTCACCAGGGTCAGACAGCTCCCAGCTAATGAAACAGGAGGGCCAAGTGGGAAGCCGGGAGGTCACAGTGGGCTCTGAGTCACATGGATTCAAGGCTGGGAGGAACATAGCAGGGCACCAACAGCGCCTAGGGTGGGCAGGACACATGGGCCACAGGCCTTAGCAGCCAGATGCAGGATCCAAGCAAGCAGGAAAGAGAAGAGAGAGAAAAGAGAAGCCAGTTCTTAACAGTATCTCCTATAAAAAGGCTACCGCCCCAAGGAAGCATTATCAGACTGTGGCCTGATTGATGAGTTGGATTTCACCAAAATCTTCCTACAGGTGCAGCCAAGTGGGCACAAAGACCTAGCTATCACATCCAATACCTTAAAGGGGATCCCAATTCACTGAGCTCCTATATAAGGTTTCAGAAGTTGTAAATCTTTGTGGGAGCAAATAGCCTCATCTTTCTTCAATAGAGCAGCTAGTGGGTTTGAAGTGCTAATCTTTTATCAGTCCAACACTTACCTGAGAGAATCACCAGGAATCCATTTTTATTATAATAAGCCACCTCAAAACTTAATGTCTTTTTAAAATGGCCATTTCTCATTAGTTAGGAGTTGAATACAATCAGCTGAGCAATTTTTCTGTTCATCATATTGAGGCTTTCTGCTGTTGCTGAAGACATATGATGATGATACTTAAACATCCGAAGCTTCATTCATATGATTGAAACCTTGACAGGGATGACTGGCATGCTGAACTCAGCTTGGACACTGGATGACTTAGCCTCTCCTTACATCTTTTCATGAGGCTTTTCCATGCATTCTCTTCTGTCTACCATGGAAGCTAGAGTTATCCATCAGAATCTCAAGTCTCAGTAAATCACAACATATACTAGAGGTCAAGCCACTTGAAAGATTAGATCTGGACATGGGATAGTTGTTTTCTTTTGTTCAAAGCAAGCACAGAGCTTTTCAAATTTAGTGTGGCAGAGGACAAAATAGTGGCTTCAAAATAGAAGTAAATGGTTCATTGGGAACTATATTTAAAGATTAGTCAGTGCACATATTAATGAACACCATGATATTGTTATAATTTTTTTGATCTTTGTATTACCTAAAATCTTTCGTCACCACTTGTATAGTACCTACATTTGGGAAATATTACGGTAGCCATGTTCCCATTGTATCATATGTTCATCTAGAATCAGTAAGGCTGCTGATAGACAATAAATAAAATAGTTACCAGGAAGTAAATGCTGACTCATATCAACATCATCGGTGAGAGAGTAGAAATGGTCTTCTCCACAGGGTTTGCAGTTTTGTGAGTAGATCACCAAGCAGCGCCAACCTCCAACTTTTTAGGGAACAGCAAGGCACTTCCACTGTTGGCAACACCTGCGGGGGCATGGCGAGGGATGGGGGATTTGATAAGCATTTAGAGCAGTGGTTCTCAACATTCCTAATGCCATGGCCCTTTAATACACTTCCTCATGTTGTGGTGACCCTAACCATAAATTATTTTCGTTGCTACTTCATAACTGTAATTTTGCTACTGTTATGAATTGTAATGTAAATATCTGATAGGATGAATTTTCATTGGTACAAATTAAATATAATTAAAGCACAGTGATGAGCAACAAAAACAATATGCAATTATATATTGTGAAAAATTTATTTCTAATTACAAATAAATGAACTTTTGTCTTGAAGCATGGTGTAGCATGGGTAACATGTGGGCGAACCGCCTGGAGACAGAGAGAGGAGCGGTGTTTCTGTTCCCAAGATCATCAGAAATATGTGTTTTCTGATGGTCTTAGGCGACTCCTGTGAAAGGGTCATTCCACCCAAAAAAGGGGTCGCGACCCACAGGTTGAGAACCACTGATTTAGAGGGATTTAAATAGTACAAATCCCAATTCCCACTGCCATCAAGTCAGTTCTGACTCTTGGCATCTGAACACCGGGTTTTGGAAGTGTTGACATCTTTCCTGGAGCAGACAGTTTCCATCTTTCCCATCTCTCTCCCAAAGAGTGGCTCATGGGCTTGAACTATCGACCTTGCAGTTAGCAGTCTAATGCCTAACCCACAGTGCCACCTACCAGTTTGTACAGAACAAACTACCCTGTTTCCCTGAAACTAAGATATCCCTCGAAAACAAGACCTACTTACAGTTTTGCCTCTTGCTGAAATAAAAGGCATCCCCCTGAAAATAAGACCTCCTGAAAATAAGGCCCCTCGAAGCTACTATAAATCTGGACTCTGGACCGGAGCGGCGGGCACCACTGTGCAGCTCACTGTTGGCCGCAGTGCAGCCGGGGTAGACAGGAAGTGCAAGGTCTCTTTTAATAAAACAATAAACAATAAATGTGTACCGTATTCTTCTTCATGGAAAAATAAGACATCCCCTGAAAATAAG
>NW_022111300.1:1543489-1566144 GCF_000313985.2 Echinops telfairi | reverse complement strand
CTTCTTCATGGAAAAATAAGACATCCCCTGAAAATAAGACCTAGCGCATCTTTGGGAGCAAAAATTAATATAAGACACTGTCTTATTTTCAGGGAGACAGGGTAGCATGCAATTACCTAATATCAATTTCAATTATTTTGGCATTTATTAATTAATTGCTTTTTTTTCCCTTTTGATTAATGTGCTATAGATACAACATAATCTAGTCAAAATAGTTTCCTGCATGCAGTATGACAAAAAAGAAATAGTTTAGACATATTGTCACAGCTGCCATTAGCAGGACTCAGTAATTAAGAAAATGATATCAATTGGATAAGAATAAAGTGGAAAATGTTTATCACAGCAGTTTAACTATTCATAACAAAATAATGCATGTTTTCACACAGGTATATAATAGAAATGAAATTGCCCGAAGTCCATTTATTATGCTACTTGAAAATAAAAATATTAGAAACATTTAAAAATAAGCTTCCAGGAGACAACAAATCTGTCACATAACAAGTTAATATTTAGAATATATACCCCAAACACATAATTTTCACTAAAAGTGATGTTTATGTTAATAGAGGTGTCAAGTAAGTTATTGCTGCTGAAAAATACAACTATTTTGTTGATCTGCTATTGGAAATATTGGTTACAATATTCCAAGTCCCATGATACATAGAATATCAATTTTACCCAGACTTTTTATCTTGACTCAACTTATTCTCATAATGCCCCGCATTTCAATATTTATGATTGTGTACAATTTCGATGTTTAAACTTGTTTATGTATTTACATATATAAGATACTTCTTTTATATAATTTTCTTAAATTATAAATTTTGTCTTGTAATTTTTGTCTGTATAGAAAGTTTTCAATGCACAACAAGGAAGCAAATTGTTTCACAAACTAAATTAACCCTGTAGCACCCGGTGGGTCATCACTAGCCATAGCTCATAGAGGTTGTGCAGAATAGAAAAAGCGGCCCCCCATTTTTATTTCCTGTCAGAAAATCCTCATACCATGTACTGATTTTTTTTTAAAACAAGACACCTATCCGTGGCTGGGAAAAGACGTACTGCATGCGGAATTATGTTATCAGCGAAATGACAGCTATGCTAATTATCGTGCACTGCACAACAAGCATGTACACAGAGACCTTGACTAACACTAATGTTATCTCATCCATTCATTCACCCATTCAAAAGCATTTATGTAACATCTATCATGGAGCCCTGGCAGTGTAGTGGCTTAACTGTTGGGCTGATATCTGCAAGGTCAGAAGTTCAAAACCACCAGCTGCCCTGTTGGAGAAAGGAGGGGTTTTTTTCAACTCCTCTAAAGAGATATAGTCTTGGAAACACACAAGGGTCATTCTTCCATGCCCTATAGGGTCACTATGGGTCAACAGAACTCGATGGCTTGGAGTTTAGTCTTGGATTTTGAGCCACCATTGGCGACAACTGACTTATAAGTTGCCTATGAATAGAAAACAAGGTTTCTGCCCCACAGAATTATTCTTCAGAGTGGAATCATTTCATATTTGAGTTCCAGTGTGGACTCCTATGTTATAGCACACTCCCAATGCCTTCATTTTAAAAGTTAATGTCTCAAGAAGACGACCTGGTGGCATATGATTAAAGCAATTTGCTACTATGCAAAAGCTCAGCAGTTTGAATCCATAAACTGCTCTGTGGGAGAAAGATGTGGCTGGAGGCTTTCATAAAGATTTACAGCCTTGCAGCCCCTATATTACCATTCTACGTTGTTCTCTGTGTCTACTGTGAGTCTGAATTCTACTTAGCAGCTTTTATTTGTAATGCTTAGGAATACACACTGTTATGGGCTAACTATGAGGAAAAGAATAAGACCCAAATATATTCATTATTCATTGTACTTTTACCTCCTGATTTCAAATATTGAATCTTATTCTAAATAATCTGCTTGCAGATCACTTTACTTATCAATAAACAGTCATACTACCTCTATAAGAATAATTGAAAAAAAAACCACCAAAAAATGGTCAGTGTTAAACAGGTAAGTCTTTGTGCTCTCTGTTATGATTTCAGTTACTGGGGCAAAACTCTATAAAATATTATAAGGTTATGCTAAATCACTCAAAACTCAGCAAGGACAAAACAGGCTTAAAATTAATTACAGAATTTCAAAAGAACATTTTCAGGAAAATTAACAGACAAAATAAAAGTTTTTTTCTTAGTATCTTAGTTCTGAAACAAACCAAAATCCAAAGTCACTTTCATGGAGTCAATGCTGACTCAC
Organism: Echinops telfairi; assembly: GCF_000313985.2. Taxonomy (NCBI): domain Eukaryota; kingdom Metazoa; phylum Chordata; class Mammalia; order Afrosoricida; family Tenrecidae; genus Echinops; species Echinops telfairi. Next base: position 1,563,881 of record NW_022111300.1, on the reverse strand, counting down.
ACTGACCCCTGTGGGCTGCCGAGACTGCAGCCATTGCCAGGAGTAGAAAGCAGTCTTTATCTTCCGCAGAGATGTTGATGGTTTCCAACTGCTGACCTCAGGGATCACAGCCCAAGGTGTTACCACTATGCCACTAGAATTCTTTGTTCCAGGGCTGTCATAATAGAAAACCACAAAGTGAGTAGGTGTAAAGAACACATTCATTTTGTCACAGTTCTGGAGATTAAGAGTCCAAATTTGGGGTGTCCACAGGGCTATAGTCTCTTTCTGCCCCATACTGAGAACCTCTTTCAGTTTCACAATTCTGTGTACAGCAGAATGAAACACTGAGATGTGCCATCCTCACAAGTGTTGTTTAAACCCATTGTAGCTCCAATGTCAATCGATCTCTCTGGGGGTCTTCATCTTTTTCAACGATCCTCTCCTAGGGTCCACTATGGCTCATCTGTCGGTGTAGCCTAATATGGCAGCTAACACTTGCTGTGATACTGGAAATGATGCCACTGGAATGTCACATAACAGCCAGTAAACCGTGGTGCAGATGTTTCTGCAGAGCTCTCAGACTTGAAATGAGGAACAGGTCTGAAACAGTACTCAATGAAAACCATATGATTTGCAGTTTCTGGTGCACTTCTTTAATGTTTATTTTGTCTTTTGTTTGTAGACAGATCTTCCCTTACTGCCTTCCCTCTATGTGTGACCCTATTCTGTGTCTATCTTTTTCTTATATTGAATGCGGATCAGAAGGAATTAGAATCGTGACCAAGGTTACCATGGCACAACTTCTTTAATTTAACTGATAATATCTACAAGGGAAACTGCTCTTTGGGTGTTCATATCAATCCGGCCTCTGTTGGGTTACTTCTGACCATGAACTGGCATTATGAGCACCTCGGCCCGCAGGCAGAGTTCATTGCAAAGCGGATTATAACCACTCCTGTAGTCAGTCCAGTGCGGGTAGCCCAGCCCATCCAAGTCACCTACGTGTGCCTTTGATGGAACTTTGCGGGTGGGGTCCACATGGTCATGGATCGTACTCTTACTGCCTTTGTTGGATGGCCCTGAAGCAATCTTGTCAGCTCTTCTACCTAGCATAATATATGGGTCTCAAACATTTTCCCATTTCTGCTTCTAAAATTCTGCCTGCAACTGTGATATATTGACCTGTCACCAATCATGGTTTTGTGACCAATTCCTTTGTACTCTTATGTCTTATTTAAGCAGCTACTTTTCTGTAAATTCTTTGACACCATTGTGGTCTTGGGCCAAGGTCTACCTCAACCGAACAATCTATCTTTGAGTTACAGCGAATGAAGGAGCTCCATTCTGTATATTTGAGATTGGGGTTCTCTTTTGTCCACTGCAACACTGGTATGAATTTGAAATGAATGTCATCTGGTCTTTAAAAAATTCAAATTGTGTATATATAATATGTTTATAAGTGTGTATAGAGTGAGCAAAAACCAAAAACACACTGCTATCAAGTCAATGCTGACTCATAGCAACCCTATAGAACAGGGTAGAAATCCCCCAGTGAGTGTCTGAATTTCTGAATTGTAACTTCTTATAGGAGTAGAAAAGCCCCCTTATCTCCCCAGGAGCAGCTGGTGGATCCAAACTGCTGACCTTATGTTTGGCAGCCCACTGCGCCACTATGATTCCTAGACTAAGGTCAGGGAAATAAATTTAATTACATTTTCAATGATCTTAATGGTCATTAATTTCCTCAGGTGTCTTATTTCTTTTTGAATTAGTTTGAATATATAGTTCATCTAAAAATTAAAATTTTATCAATTTTAGTGAATTTTCATGTTTTTACTCTCAACAGTATCTACATGTGTATTTTGCTTTCTTTTATTACTGATAGCTTATTTTTCCTTTATAAAGTTTTCAACATTTTCTTAGTTAACGTTTTGTCAGGGAAAAATTGTTCAGTTTAATTTATTTATTGTTTCTTTATTTATGATTTCTGCTCAAACTTATGACTTCCTTTTATATTTTTCAGCCTATGTCCTATCTTATGTTTTCTATTTAATACTTAAAGTATTTAAATTTAATTTCTTGTTTAAAATTCCTTTAGGGACTAAGTTATATTTTGGTTAGATTGAGGTCATACTAAGGTCCCAGGCCTCTTTCTTATTGTCAAGTAGTATTTATTACAAATGAATCACAAGGCTGATATCATACAGGGTGTCATTCTGGCCAAGCTGGTTTCTCCCCACAGTCTCCTCAGTCCCATACACTGTTATGAGTTGGGCTACGATCCACATGACTGTCAGTTCAAAACCACCAGTGGCTCCAAGGAAGAAAGACTGAGCTTTCTACTCCCATAAGCAGTTGCAGTCTCAGAAAACTCACAAGGGAGTTGCTGTGTCAGCACTGACTTGATGGCTGTGAGTTTGGAGGTACTGGTTCCCTTTGGGGTCGTCTGGACTCTTTATCAAAGGCATTTCCACTCGTAATAAAATGTCGTGGTTTTAAAGATTATCCCTCCAGAATCAAGGAGGGACACAAATACATTTGGATAAACTTAATGTACACCTCAGAAACTCCTTATCTCTCATTTTTGTTTCAACATTGTGGTGGTTAATTTTATGTGTCAACTTTGCTAGATTATGACTCCTAATATCTTGGCCAAACAATATTTGGTGCACATATTTGTATGATACTCACTTTCCTGCCACTATCACTGAATACAAAATGGGTGGATAAGCTAATGTGGTGAAGAAAGTTGATGGTACCTGGCTATTAAAAGATATAGCATCTGGAATCTTAAAGGTTTGTAGTTCAACAAGTGGCCATCCTGCAGAGAAGCAACAAAGTCCACATGGAAGAAAGAAGCACACCAGCCTGTGTGATCATGAGGTGTAGACTGGAAAAGGTATCAGAAGTTCAAAAAAATAAAAGCAACAAATCAAAGTGAAGGGGTGTGGATTTAGTGGAGACCCAAAACCCAGCTATAAGATAATTGGAAAATCCCTCTCAGAAGGGTCACATTGAAGGGATGATAAATCCAGGGTGTCGAATAGCACTAATGAGCCACATAACTATCCTCTAGTTCTTTACTATTCCCCCCCTTACTATTATGGTTTTTATTTGTTTTACCTAATTAATCATGTCAGATTTGTGTAGGTTCATCCATATATTTAAGATTGCTCAATACATGAAAACCAAGATAGATAATACTTCAAAGACAGTAACAGAAGTAACGGTTCCCTGAGGGTAGGGGAAGAAGGTGCGGAGAAGGAATAGGGAACTGATAGCATTGGTGACTGTATAACCCCACTCAATGGAATTGAACAACAGAATTGTATGTGAATGAATATATTGGGTGTGTAAGATATGACATAAATAAGTTAATTAATTAATAATAAATTAAGGTTCCTGGGGACTATGGTAGCGGTGGGGTAGGGGATAAAGGGAGCAGATATTAAGGAGTTCAAGAAGAAAGAAAATGTTTGAAACTGTGGTAGCATTTGTACAACACTGTTTGATGTGCTTGAACTCTGGAAAGTTAGGACATCTGTAAGAGCTCCCCTCTCCCCAAATGATTTAAATAAAACAGTTACTGCATATAGTTACATATAACATGAACCGTAATTATCTTCCATAATGTAATGGTCTAATGTAGTGTAATCAACCAATTCTTTGGAAAGGGAGTTTCTTTGGACAGTTTGCCTTCCAGACTTTAATTAGATATTTTGGGGGCTCATACAACTCTTTTCACAAATCATACATACATCATTTGTGTCCAGCACATTGGTCTCTTTCTTTACTTTACACTTTTCTTATCTCTAGATCAAGGGCTTTTTGAAAGGAAGCTTGCAGAACTCTCCAACCTGTTTCCTACCATTTGGGCTTTCCAGACCTCACAATTGCTTAAGCCAATACTAGAAGTTAAGTCTTCTCTCTCTCTCTCTTTCTGTATCTATCTGTCTGTCTGTCTATCTATCTATCTATCTGTCTGTCTATCTATCTATCTATCTATCTATCTATCTATCTATCTATCTATCTATCATTATCATGGTTCTGATTTTTTTCCAGAAATCCAAGAAAAATGCCTAGGAAAGCATCTCTATAATAAATCCGCCAAGCAGTGAATTTTCCTCTTAGAACAGTCTTCAAGTGTCTTCATTTTAGGAGAACATAAGTTATTGTTTCAGTGGTAAAGGCCAAAACCTGTGGAGTCATCTTGTGTCTGTCCACTTCTTTCATCATACGCTTTTCTTCAGCAAATCCTGTTGCCTCGTTCTTTAAAATGTAGGGTACTCTCATAACGGACCACTTCCACTCCTACCACACTGCTTCAAGTCACTAGTGTTTCTTCACTGGGATTCAAATGCCTGGATTAAAAAAAAAATACCCAAATTTTAAAAGTCAGTTATTTATGTGAACATTTAATGAATTTATATATATTTAATCATATCATTCAAGGGCTTAAAGACATTTATGTAATGATGCAATTTTATTTATACATTGTAACAACAATAACTAGGAAACATGGGTAGTGCATAAAATTACTTTCTCATGATACCATCCTGAGCTCCAAAAAAATATTTTTTGGTTGGGGAGGATGAATAGTGACAATGGTAATAAATGGGAGGAAAAATATTTTACATTTCAGTGAAAAACTATCATGAAGAAATAACCCTAATATGGTACATTCTAATATTTCTATTTTGTTCCCCTTTATTTTCTTTGAGGAATTCTTGGATGATGCCAATAGTTAAACATAGGACGTTAACTAAAAAAAAAAATTTCCCCCCCCCCAATTCTCTGGGGATGTCACAGAAGAAAGGACCTTTAATTTACTTCTGAAAAAGCAGCCATGGGAAACCCTATGGAACAGTTATATATTGACAAACATGAATTCACTATTAGTAAGAATCAACTCAGCAGCAACTGGTTTTATTTGACTACCATCTTCTATGTCATGAAAGTAGGATTGCCATTACCAGACAAACTGGTTTCTGGATTCAGGAATGGAAGCAATGTGTCTGGAAGCCATGGCCTGTATACCTCAGAGCTCTCGCAGACTATTATTACAAAACGAAAACTAGCTTGTACTCAGCTGGAAATAAGCATGGAAGTACTGTCTTAAATTATATTTTGTTCCTTTATGTTGCTTTGAATACTATTGTCTTTCATTAAAAAAAATAATAATTTGAAGATTACTTAACAGTATGGTGCAAAAAATCCTGTTTTTTATGAATAATTTGGCATATGTTAACCTACAATTTTCATGTACATTGCACAAAAATAATAAGGAGCTTTTCAATTTGCTTAATATTTATGATGAAATACTATCAATCCGATAAAACTTTCTAATATCATAAAGTAGATAAACCAGAACATAGCAATGGGTTGATATCATACATTCTTGATGCAATTTTTTTATCAGAGAGAGTGGGTAAGAGAATCATCAGAATTTGGGAACACTTTCTCTTGCTTTAAGTAAAGTTTCTGGTAGTGGCAGGACACTGGCAGTAATGTATTTGTTAACTATGAATATTACCATGGATACCAATGCAGTAAAACAAATCACTGGTGTGAAAAGAGAAAATAATGAGAACCAAAAATAGTGTCTCTATATAAAGCATGTATTTATAAAAGAGGATTATCTTCTCATAATTTTATTACTGACTTTTTCCTTTGCTTCTGGCTCTGCTGATCTTTTGTAATGCCCAAGGATCTCTTAGTAAAAGTAGAAAAGAAAGATCTTGATTTAATTATTATTCTTTCTGAAGTATCTATTAACAGCTACTTCCATTCTATCATATTTTGATTCTTTCTTGTTATCTATGTGTAAATATCTTTAACATTTGTAAAGAAAGAATGAGAGAAAGAGACAAGGACTGCTCTCTAGAATAAACACTCTTTTAAATAGCTTGCCCTTTGAAAGACAATAGTCACAATAATGTAAAAGTTCAAATTAGGTAATCCTACTTTGGAAGAAATTATTTCAACTGAACAACTAGCTCTACTTTTAACTGCTTCATTCATTCATTCATTAGATTAATTATGGAATTCAATAAAAATGAAATTGAGTTCCAATTTAAGATAAATGCCTAGAACAAGAATAATAAAAAGCTTCTACCACAAGAATGGAGAAAAACAATACGAAAGAAAAACTTGGATCCCTGAGTCTTGGAGGAAAAAGACAAGCACTAAGTGTGCTAAACCCAGCAAACTGTACATTCTCTACGCCCAGGGCTATGTGTGGAGATAGAAGAAGGAATGAAATGGGAAGTTCAGTCACCCTGCTCAGGAGGCTGTTGGAGCAGGTACTGAACCATCTCTGTTTTCCCAGGGGTGCCGGGTCCTTGGAAGGATCACACAGGTCCACATGTGCCAGTAGACTAGGTCTACAGAGTCCATGTGGGACATTTCTCTTATATCATCTTTTTTTCTTCACTGAACTGGTGGCACATGATAAAAGGGGAAGGCCTATTCATGGAACTGTGTGAAAGGGGAATCAACCAGATAATCTTGGCTGCTGTCCATGGCTAAGGTAAGTGCCCAAGAAATGAGTCCTATAGGGACACCAGTCACATACTTCTCAAATTGCCTTATGACTGAGGGAATAGCCCACACTAACAGTACTCTCAGGGAACCAGGAACATGCTTCCCACCACTCTCCATGGCTGAGACAAGGGAAAATAGAAACACTGCAGATATGCCAGCCATACACTCCCCTGCTTCAGTCCAGGACTGAGGCAAGAACCTGCCCAAACAGTGCTGTAGAGGTGCCACTCACTGCTTGATTTTTGTTTTGGTGTTTTTATTATTCATTTCTCAAAACAAGTGACAGGGTCAACTCTTCCCATAAGACACAGCCCTGGCACAACAAATAATTGCATCACTTCATAGCAGAGAAATAGACAATATCAGACCACATGAAGAACAAGAAATACTGGCAAAAACACATAACTAAGATAAAGAGTTAAGACTTTCCGAGGAAGAAAAGACATTGGAGCTAGCAGAAAGAAATTCAGAAGAATAATATGCAGGTATTTCAATTAATAGAGAAAAAGATAGAGAGTTAGGAGGAGAAAATAAATGGAAATTTAGAAACCATTTCAAAAAGAGAGAGAGATGGGTACCCAGAAGTTTAATATTAAAAGAACGAGGTAATACTGTACTTCAAAAGAACAAAGCAAAAAAAATTGAAGCAATGGAAAACTGAATTACTGAAATTGAGGGGGAAAAATCTTCTGATTCCAGTGTGAGGCAAAAAATCAATTTAAAAAGAAAAGAAAAAAAATTCCAAACAAAGTTTATGGATGACGTGGGATGCTATCAACAGGAATAACATGTGCTTCTTTTGCAGTCCAAAATAGGGAGATACAACAGCAACAACAACAAAAATCGACAGAAAAAATAGTCAAAAACCTGCTAAGAGAAAACTTTCCTAATACCATAAATGAGGAAAAAATAATCATTCAAAAAGCTGAAAGAACCCTAAATAGGGTAGACCACAAAAGAAAATCATTTGACATATCATAATCACCTTCCAGTATTAAGTATAAAGAATGAATACTGAGCACTGCGTAGAGAAAATGGAAAAATTACCTACAAAGGGAACCAAAAAGTATGCTAAGCAGAAACATGCAATGAAATGGCAATGAGATGGTAAATATAAAATTCTGAGGAAAAAAATTTGTCAACCAAGGATCTCATATCTAGCAACACTATCCCCAAATATGAAGAAGAAATAAAGGAATTTTCAGGTAAGAGTAAATTAAAGAAATTTATAAAACCAAGACCACCTAACAAAAACTATGAATGAGCATTCTTTGGATAGAAAATGAACAAGTGCAGCAGACCCTGTGATTAACATAAAAGACATCACCTCAGAGAAATCAACCCACTTAAAGGAGGATTCAAAATAATTTAATCTTAGGAAACTGAAAATATAGAATTGGAGATATCACTCTGCACTGAAGATAACTGAAAAGAGAATAGATGGGCAAATGAAGATACAAAATATACAAATGGAAAGGAAGCCAAATAGTTCTTAAAAGAAAACACATCTTAATCTTGAGAAGAAAAAGTAACAAGATAACCTGAAAGAAAATGAACAAGCCTCATTAAAATAAAAAGAGGAAAATAAATATCTAGGAAAAAATAAAATAACTTCACAGGAAAAAAAATGACAGGCAAGTCCATATACAAAAGGAACTCAGCACAGATACATTTGAGGAACAAAAAGCAAGTAGTACTACACACACACACACACACATAAAAAAGATCGTAATAAACTCACAACTATCAATAAAAACACTGAATTTAAATAAATTAAACAAACCTGCCAAGAGTCAAAGTGTAGGAGACTGGATACAAAGACAAATCCCATCAATACAAAGACAAAGTAACACACATTACCTATAAAGATAAAAATAAACTAACAATCATTTTATGGTGGGGGATATATCAAGCTAATCTCAAAAGAAAAAAAAACAGGAGAGGTCATATTAATTTCTGATAAAATGGATTTCAAGACAAAATCCATCATGAGAGATGAAGAAGGGCATTACATAATGAAAACATTTCCATAATGAACATTCATGCATCCAATAAAAGATCCTCAAAATACACTAGTAAACTCTTACAGAGTTGAAGAGAGAAGTTGACAATATTATCAGATGGGAAGAAACTTCAGTACACCACTCGAGCAAGGACAGAACACCAGGATAGAAACAATAAAACAAATAGCTGAAAACCAGAATCAATCAACTTGACCTCTTAGACATCTACAGAACACTCTGCCCAACAACACAGATTACACTGCTTCTCTGTGCCCATGGAACATTCTCCAGAGCAGATCATGAATTAGACCATGAAGCAAGTCTTAATAAAAGTTAAAGTATTGAGATGTTATGAATTGCTTTCTCAGATCAATTATAAAATTAGAACTCAACTACAGGAAAATCAAGGAAATAAACAACAAATACATGGAAATTGAACAGTACCCTGCCTCAAAACTACTGGAAAATTGTAGAAATAAGGAATGAAAAATTAACATTTCTTGAAACAAGTGAAAATGAAAATATGGCATATGAGAGGGTACCCAGAAAAAATGGGTATGTATTTTCTTTTCTTTTTTTTTGTTGCAAAAATGCAAAGTTTATTTTCTTAAATAAAATACTATATTCATATCTATACAAATAATTATTACAACCATTAAAATGTTACATTTAACAATAAAAATTCCCAAACTTTAAACACGAGCATGGTTTAGAATATTCACACCTTAATACAATGCATTTGTAAAAAGATGTCAAAATCAAAGCTATGTATTTTTTTGCTTTTACAAACAACATTTTCACCTTCATAGTACTCTCCATTACACTTAATACATTTGTAAAATGTGATTCCATTCTTGGAAACATTTTTCAAACTCATCTGTTTGGATGCTGACAACTCCTCACTCTTTTTTTTCCTCCTTTTTCTTCACCTCTTCTTCATCCTCATATCGTTGTCCTTTCATGTCTTTCATTTGAGGAAACAAAAAGAAGTCACGTAGAGTGAGAACATGTGAGTAAGGTGAGTGGGGCAATCTGTTTTTTGCCAAAAATGGGTGCACTGAGATGGCTGCATGAGCAGGTACATCATTGTGGTGGCAAAACCAGTCCCCCATCTAGCACAAATCAGGAGTTCTTTGTTGCACATCATTACACAATTTTTTCAAACCCTCTAAATAGGAAGCTTGATTAACAGTCTGTCCTGATGGAACAAATTCCAAATAAAATGCACGACAAGTTGACATTTTTGTCCATTTGGGAAGTTGGAGGACCTCCAGAATGAGATGTGTCATCAATTGATATTTCACCTTTTTTGAAAAGAGAAAACTGCTCACACATTTGAGGTTTTCCCACAGCGCTGTCCTTGTAAGCTGTGTTCAACTTCACTACAGTTTCTGTGGCATTTTTCTGGAGCAGAAAACAAAATTTCACAGCCACGTGTTGTTCTTTTAAATAGGCCATCACAAAAATGTGAGGTTCAACTGATACTGCTTTTATGAAAGCAATCACTGTAACCAGGGAGCACCTTCCCAGGTGGTACCACTGGGTGCACTAAATCAGAGTGAGTGGCTCAGCAATCGCCTAGCAGGAAAAATGTGTATGAGGAAAGTTCTGCCCAGGGGAGCTTTTTTCCATTTTAAGGGGGGTACCTCCGCATATGAAACCCTTTGGGACTCAGCAATGGCAGTATTCAAAGGGCAATTTATAGCAATCAATACACAGACCCAAAAGAAGAGAAAGAGCAAGAGTTAAAATAAACCTCTTAACCCAACATATTCAATAATGAGAACAAGATTAAGAAAATCATCCTTCAGCCATCAGAAGAAAAGAAATAAAGTTTAGAGCAAAAATCATCAGAAAACAAAAATAGAAAATAAGCAGCCAGGTTAGAAACTAGTTTTCTGACTAGTAAACTTAGGAAAGGAAAAGAAGAGAATATCAAGAAAAAACAAGTGAAAGAGGCAACATCACAGCAGAACCAACTGATAATAATCTGATGAAGGACTGTACACCACTAATTTTGGAAACCTAGAAGACATGGACAAATTTCTAGAAACATTTTACCTACCCGAATTAATAAAATGGATGTAGAAAACCTCAACAAAATTATAACCGAAGATGAAATAGATCAGCTCATTTACAAACTTCCTACTAAATCAAAGTCCAAACCAGATGACTTCAATGGGGAATTCTACCAACCATTCAGAGACGAGTTTACGCCAATTGTACACAAACTATTCCAGACTATTAAAAGGATAGCAAACTCCCAAACTGATTTATGAAATGAGAACCATGATACCCAAGCCAGTCAAAGATAATACCAAAAGAGAATATTATAGACCAAAACCTCTAATGAACATAGCTGCAAAAATTCTCAACAAAATCGCAGCCCACAGAATTCAACAAAACAACAACAACAAAAGATACACCATGATGAAGTTTTGATTCAAGCCAGGTATACAGGATGGCTCAATATTAGAAAAATAAGCAATATAATCCACTACATAAATAAAACAAAGTTTAAGAAGCTCATGATCATATAACTTGTTCAAGAAAAAGTTGATTTGACACAATCCAGCACCCATTCCGGATAGAAAGACTTAGCAAATTAGAAATAGACAGGAAATCCCTCAACATTTTAAAGGTTGGATGCACACAATCAATAGTCAGCATCTTGCTCAATGGGGAGAAAGTAAAGGCATTCCCTTGGGAGCTAAACCAGAATGCCCTTTATCATTACTCCTTCAATAGTGTGCCGGAAGCCTTAGCCTGGGCAATTAGACTAGGAAAAAAAATTAGACATCCAAATTGGAAAAGAAGTAGAACTCTTTTTGCCAATGTTATGATTCTATACTTAGAAAATCTGAAAGATTTGTCAAGAAAATTGCTTGAAATAATTGAAAGATTCAGCAATGTAGCAGAGTACAAAATCAAAATACAAAGGTTCAATTGGATCCTTGTGTACTAAAGACGAGGCTCTGAAAAGGGAGCGAAGGAAACAATACCATTGACAATAGCCATCTATTTCTAAAAGTTGCCAAACAAAAACTTTGTAAATCACAAGAGAACCGATTATCAAAAGAAGTCAACCATTGGTGAGGGGTCTCTTTGCTGAAGTAGGATTGTAACCCTAGATAAGATAGCTGCCATTAAGGCACATTGTTGAATTTGAACATGTTGGTGATTGGGAAAATGCTGCAGGACCAAGTAATGATTTATTATGTTGCACATAAGTCATTAATCAGAATCAACTTAATGGCAGTCTATCTATCAATCTATCTATATCTATCTATCTATCTATCTATCTATCTATCTATCTATCTATCTATCTATCATCTATCTATCTATCTATCAATCATCTATCTTTAAAGGATTGTTATAGGGAATTGGCTAATCTCTGTAAGCCTGAGCTCTGTTGTGGCATCCATGAGCATTGTTACCATGTGTGAGGGAGTGATCTGGTCTTGCTACTGTCACCCAAAAGAATCAAAAGTACAGTTAAAACAGTCCCCAAAGACAGAGACACAGAACACATCAGGAAATACACTCAAGCCAAGTTTATTTGACACAGTGCACTGTCCAAGGTGGAGAATGGGCTGCTCCTTGTGCCTGGGAGAGCACCTTTGGGAAATAATATGTAAGCCTCCATATTGTTCTTCCAGGGAGGAATTAGGGGTGATTAGGAGTTATCTCTTAATTATTGACAGCATGTTGGCTATATCACTAAAATCATTCTGCACATGGTCCTTCACATAATTCACTGTCGTAAAGATATTCGTAAGATAACCAAAATACAAATCCCTGTATAATGAAGCTAAAAGTTTTTCTTGGTCAAGAGATGGGAGATCATGCCTGTGCCAACCTTGAGGAGCGCCCCTTATGGTCCAAATTCCATCTAACTTGGATGCACTGTGCCTTCTCATTGGAGAGTGGCTCACAGTTTCTCCACCTTACTCTTCCTCTCTAACAGCATGAACCAGGATCCCACATGAAGGGACCATAGCACATCTATTGCCTCTGGCCTTGGCATCAAGGCTATCCTCCAGAAGTCATACCCCTTTTAACCACGTCTAGCAAACATACAGAGCCCAGGGGTTAGAAAAGCTGAAAAGGTGCCAGGGGAAACAAGTCCAAGTCCAGCTGCTGCTTCCTGCCAACAAATGGGTGCAACTGGGTGTAGCACGGCTTGTGCTTCCCACTGGCCTTGGAGTCCCACAATCACCTCCCTGTTGGCCCTCCATGGAGCCTCAGAGGTATCTTCCAAGCATGGTACATTTTCCTCCTCTGTATTCTCTTTCATCAATCACAACCATGTCTGTTCTAACTCATGATGGGCACATGCGTTTTAAAGTTTAAACTGCACGATGTAAGATTTTCACTTTTCAGAAGTAGATTAGCAGCCTTCCTTTCAAGATATTTTCTAAATGAATTCCAACTGCCCATCTTGTGACTGGTAGTTAACCAGTTAACTGCTTCCACTACTAAAGAACCCAGTGTATTCTCTTTTCTTCTTTCTATTATAAAGACTTGTTTTATTAGTTGGGATTTAATACATACACGTATATCATATCATTCCATGGTTCAATCACGTCAAGTAGAATCGCACAATTGCTACCACAATCAGTTTCCAAAAATCTTTTACTGCATGGACTCAAATGAATTTTCTTCATCCTTTTTGCAAATGACAATAATAAATATAATGCAGTGATAGTGGAAATGTACTGTCTCGGTTGTCACAATATTCCTGTGAGGTTGTTCTACTAATAGCTCAATTATATAGAATAAAAACCAGACTCACTGCAATTGAATCTATGTGGACCCACAACGACCTACAGGACAGGGTAGCACTGCTCGCTGTGAGTTTTTGAGACTGTAACTCTTTATGGAAGTAGAAAGCCCAGTGGATCCAAACTACTGACCTTGTGGCTAGCAGTCCACTTCCTAATCACTACAACACCAGGGCTCCCACTCAATTATTTGGGTGATAAAAATGAGGGTTAGAGAGCAGAAATGTAGATCAAGGTGTCTAGGATCATGTTCATGCTCTGAAAGTCCAATTCAAAACTATATTCATACTAAAACACATGTGAATGTAACTCAGATTAATTCTATCCATCTGTGCCTCTTTTTCCACACTGAAACTCTTTTAAAAGCAAGAAAATACCTTATTTTTCTTCTTTTCTCCTGTCAATTTATAATTTACATTTCATGCTTCTATGATTCTTTAAAGATACTTGCATGACCAGATATTTTTTTTTGTAATTACACAGTGACTCTCCCTTTAAGGTGACTTCAATAAATTATAATTAATCAGAGTTTTGTGTTTGTTTTACTTTTTGACAATAACTTCTAGACAAATGACTATGACTATAAAAGCTTCAAGAAGAGTAACAGATTTTTAATTGTCTAGAACTTACATCCGCTCTTAGGAGTGATAAACTCCTACTCTAGTCACACACATATAACTTCTGGATTATTATGCTATGTAATAGCTGGCCTGGGGGCTAATCAATGGTGAGAAGTGACTAAGCTGTGCCAAGCATCAGTGATGTGTTAACAAGAAGGTCGTTTCTCTTCCCACTGGAAAAACAGCAAAAAGAAAATAGACTCTCTTGGTGATGACAAGATGATAAAGAAATACAATTAAAACAAAATTAGAAGGAAAGACGTATTGAATAAGGAACAGCAGAAACAAAATTAAAACAGTGTTACCCATCGTAGGAATGAGAACTGCATTATGAGAGAGGACTTCACTGGCTGCCTCTGTAGGAGGCACTAAGCGAATTCTTGGAATTGATGTCATTAAATCTAATTTTAAAATAGAACATTTATTGGAATTGGCTACAGAAATTTATTTAGAATAAGTAGCATTAAGAAAATGGCTTTATGAAAAGGGATGGAGAGGGAGGAGAGGACCTCCTGGCCCACCAAGCCCCAAGGATGATGTTCCTGCTCAGAGCAGACCACGCACAGGGAAGACTATAGGGCTGGCCCCAGACACGACATTCCTCACTGAATCATGATGCTGCGGGGGACAACACTGGAGACACAGTATAGGAATAGTCCATGGTCTGGCCCCATCACGCTGGGGCAAGGCACTGAGGGCATGCAGCAGAACAGCAGGGAGAGCAGAGTGATGAAATCCCCAGGGAATACCAAAAATAGACTTTGGAGACGCAGTGTGGAACCCTATCAGACTTGACTAGAAAGCAATCCTAAAGGCCAACAAACAGACCTTGAACTGTTTATAGGCTTTCCCATTTTTGTCAGTGGCTTTCTTTTTGCTATTAGCATTTTGGTTTTTTTTGACGTTGTTGTTATTGTTTTGTTGGTTTTTACTTCCTTTGTTGTTTTATTTGGCTTTTCCTGATTTTTGCACTTATTAATGTATCTGCATGTCTAGATAAGACAGGCAGGATAAATAATTCGGAGATGAAAAGAATGGGACCAATGTTTCTGGGTCGGGGGGAATACAGGAGAAGGGGAGGTAGGAGAAAGGAAGGGGAGGTGAACCAATTCAGGGACAAGCAAACAACAGGTGAACTAAAATCAATGGAAGGATGGTCATGGATGCCTAGTGGGGCTTAATCAAGGAATTGTAGCAGCAAGGAATTACTAAACCTGAATGAAGGCCGAGCATGATGGTAGGGCAAGAGGAAAGTAAAAGGAAATAGAGGAAAGAACCAGAAGGTAAAGGGCATTTATAGAGGCCTAAATACAGCCATGTACATATGTAAATATATATATGTATAATGAGAGGGGACTAGAACAATGTACTCATATCTATATGTTAAGAATTGAGGTTTCAGATGCACATTGGGTCTTGACTCAAGTACTCCCTTAAGACAAGAACCCTTTGTTGTAACAATCCAGCATTCTGTGATGCTCACTTTCCTGACATGACCGCTGAAGACAAAATGGGTGCATAAGCAAATGTGGTGAAGAAAGCTGATGGTGCCCGTCTATCAAAAGATATAGCGTCTGGGGTCTTAAAGGCTTGAAGATAAACAAGCAGCCATCTAACTGAGAAACAACAAAGCCCACATGGAAGAAGCACCCCAGCCTGTGTAATCACGAGGTGTCGATGGAATCAGGTATCAGGCATCTAAGACCCAGAACAAAACCATATCCAAGGTGAATTGGCGGGACAGGGGCCCATGGAGTGGAGACCCAGTGCCCGTCTGTAGACAATTGGACATCCCCTCTCAGAGGGGTCACAGGGAATAGATGAGTCAGTCAGGGTGCAGTATAGCACTGATGAAGCACACAACTTTTCTTTAGTTCTTTGGTGCTTCCTTCACCCCACTATCATGACCTCAAATCTACCTTACAAATAGGATTAGGCCAGAACATGCCCACTGCTACAGATAAGAGTCTGCAACACAGGGAATCCAGATAAATAGATAAAACCCTCAGGGCCAACAATGAGAGTAGAGATACCAGGAGGACTAGGGGCGAGGGTTGGGGGAGAAAGGAGGAATTAATCACAAGGATCAAACTAAAACCCCTTCTCGTGGGGACAGATAACGGAAAAGTGGGTGAGGGTTGACAGAGGACGATGTAAGATATGGAAATAATAATCTATAACTTATCAATGGTCCATGAGGGAGGGCAGGCAGGGGAGCGAGGGGGAAGAAAAGGAGAGCTGATATCAGGGGCTTAAGTGGGAAGAGGATGCTTTGAAAATGATGATGACTGCATATATGCAAATGTGCTTGACACACTGGATGAATGTATAGATTGTGATAAGCAATGTAAGAGCCCACAATAAAAGTATTTTTTTTAAATAATGAAAATAAATCTCAGAGTGGACTCTAAAAGAGAGAGAGAGAAAAGAAAATGGTTTTATAGGAAAGAAAGCTAAAAATATTTTTAAATTATTATTCTTGACTACCATCTTAGAAGTTTAAAATGTATGAGCTCTTCCTAAGAGAACAGCAATATGCTAGCTTCTGGATACAGCTGTGAATAAAACAAGGCCCCTCCCCTTGAAGAGCTGACAGTATAATGGAATCCTGTACATGAAATGAAGTGATTGCTAGTGAAGGCAAAAAGTGCAGCCAAAGGACAAAGCGTAGGTTGGAAACCTGACCAAGTGTGGAGCTTTCATGGGAAACTTTCTGGAAGGTGTCATACAAGTGTGACATGAAGAAAGGATAGAATTTAGCTAAATAAAATGTACAAGAACAGGAAAGAACATACAAGAAAAAATGTACTGCTTGAAATTCAAGAAATAAATGGGCACACTATATGTTCTACAAACATCAGTGCATGAATCCCTGCTAATGAAAAGAGTTATGCTCTATAAATGTGTTGAGAATATTGAATAATAAACTTGATTTCACTAAATGTCACGGAATAGAGAAAATAAATACAGAAAATGTATCTGTGCTTTAGAAGAGATTCTGTTAAGGAGAATATTGAGATTAAACTTCTGGTGTTGCTTGAAGTTTCAATTAATCTGAAAATATTCTTGAGCTGCGTGGTAGTTATATAATTGTCAATTTGGGAGGATTATGAGTGAAGGGGTGGAGTCTAGCTTGTCAATCAGATCATAGCCAATGAGGCCTCTGTGTGGGCTTGGCCTTCTCCTGAGAATTCTGGGAAATCCTGTGCTTTCCTCCTGGGAGGTGGGAGAGACACTCTGCTCACTCCCTGGGAGACAGAGCAGCTGACAAGACACATGGATCCTGACAAGACACCCTGATGCAGAGACCACTGCCAGCGCTGAGATGTTTCCAATGACACTGGATCCAAGGACTTTCTACCCTCTGGCCTGTGAGCTACATTCGGTGTCATTGCATGTGTTTCATAAGTCTGAAGAGGACTTTATAGACTGGTATCAGATATATAGGCTAATATAGAACTTATGGACTTGATCTGGTCTGGGCTGGGATGTTTTCTCAATGTTCAATTGCTCTTGTATACGAACCTCTTTATTATACACATATGTGTGTCCATGGATTTGTTTCTCTGGTCTACCCGGACTCACACAGGTTGTTATTACCACATGGAGCCTGTTCTCCCATATGCTTTATGTTCTGCATCTAATTTAAAAATCTTTGAAGTAGTCTTGTTGTACTCACAGTCTCCTTTGTTTTGTATTTGCAACTAACAGGAATATTCTTGCTGATATGAGTATTTTGTAATAATTCAAAGTCTTCCTTCTCAAACTAGTCTTTTTGTCAGATGATAAGAGGAAAACATTAGTAAACAAATAGATGATTTTGCGTTACTTTTCTTCAAAAGATCTCGATATAATTTTGCAAATCATGATATAAAGTATACATTACTTTTATAATACAAAGTATGCAAAAGCATATTTGAATGAAGGGACATTAGAGTGAAGTATAGTGAGAACATACAATATGGACTGAGGGTCGGGGCTGAAGTGAGAGAGAGATCTTCAGAGGTCACTCAAGGTGCAATGAAAGAGCTTGGGTTTTATAGAAAAGGAGTGGCTGATACTAAAATAATAAGTAGGTTAAGGTCACAAAACCCTATCTGATGTCTTTGAGATTTGTTGATTTGAGTTAAACAAGGTTTCAGTCTGGAAAATCAAGGAAGAAGTGGATGATACAAATCAGGAAACTAATGATAGATTTTGATGGTCTCAACTAGAGAAATCACAGAACCTGAAGACGTGAATGCATTTGTAATACGTTTAAATAAGACCATCACAAAATTCAGGTGATGATATGAACGTCGAATGTGAAGTGGCCAGATAGAATATATTGATGGTCAATTTATGGGATTGTACAGTTGGATATGTAAAGAAGTCATATAGTAACAATAAAATCACCCACAAAGAGGATGTATAGTAGTAAGTCTGTGCAGGGAATTGTTCTGTGTTTGCTTTCCATGTGTTATCTTATGTTTCCCCCAAATTAAAAGGATGACACAATCTCCCAACTTCATTTGAATGTGTCCAGGGTTAGACACCTTTAAAGAGGACAGTAGCCTCCTCACTTAAAATATGTTAGCGTCCGTTCCTTGGCTGGTTTGTTGCTGGTGATTGGAGGCTGCACTGGGCTTCTGGCTGCTACTTTCAAGCCAGCTAGAGGGAGAGTCGCTTTGCAAGATAGGTTTTAAAACCTTATATAACTTAGCCCAAAGCATGTACTTACCTGTATGCAATGACATACATATAACCACATACCATTTTCATGTATACTCTTCTGCCTTTGCCATATTACATTGCTTAGGAACAAGGTACAGACCTAACCCACATGAACCGGGGAGAATCGTCCAAGGGTATGAGCACAAGGAAACACTTGACCACCTCAAGTCAAACCCACTGCTTTGGAAGGGATTTGGAAACATACTGCCTAAGATCTGCGGGGCTACAAATATTTATAGAAGCAGACTGCCTCATCTTTCCTCATGAAGTACTGGTGAGTTTGAACCAAATGTTTTGGTTAGCAGGCAAATGGCTAATTTATTATACGATTAGAGCTCCTTAGAATCTGCCTACTAGACCCTGT
The DNA here is from genome assembly GCF_000313985.2 of Echinops telfairi. Classification (NCBI taxonomy): domain Eukaryota; kingdom Metazoa; phylum Chordata; class Mammalia; order Afrosoricida; family Tenrecidae; genus Echinops; species Echinops telfairi. The sequence goes on along the minus strand of NW_022111300.1, from coordinate 1,544,872 downwards.
TTAAAGAAAGTCTGTGTTGTGACTCTTATACAAATGGAAGGTGGGATAATTTAGCTGCCCTGGAGGGTAGGTGTGGGATACATTACAAAGAGCCTACGGATTTTTGATTTCACTATGGGGACCTACTGAAATATTTTAGGAAAGATATGAATATACTCAGATTTATATTTTAGATAGCTCATTCTAGCAACTCCTAGGTCTATGAAATTGAAATAGTGGGATTAATTGGAGAATTATTCATTTATAGGCTGGAAGGAAATGAGTCACTTCACTTAATAATACTAAGTTCTGTGACAGTGCCTCTTGGCAGCAGGTAGAGGTTGTTGCTCTGGCTTCTGTAATTTGAAGCTATGCCCCTAGTCCTTTTACCAACACTCCGGTCTTGAGTGGGGTAGGGGTACTGTTGGACAATCTTGCTTAGAAACAAGTTCTAGATCTAACTCACATCAAAGGGTTATTTATTTTAGTGCAATTGAAGCAAAACTAAAAAAAATTAAATGACCTCCATTAAAAATGCAAGAAGTTAATGGAAGATGAGAAAACAGTTTAGGGCATTTAAAGATCATTATTTAAAGCAGACCCTTGGTGGCATAGTATTGGCTAATTGCAAGGTCAGTAATTCAAAACCACTTGCCTCTAAGGTTTTCTAACCCCATATTTGCAGTCTCAGAAACCCTCAGGGACAGTTTGACTCTGTCCTATAGGGTTGCTGTGCGTCAGAATGGACTGGATAGAAGTGAGGCTTGTTGTTGCTGTCTTTGGTTAAAAGATGATGATCTAGTGAAAACAGTTAAGACAAAAGAAGCACATCTACTTGACTTGAGTAACAAGAAGGTGCAACAAGAATTGTAAGAGCCCCCAATAAAATTATTTTTTTTTAAAAGAAAGAAAAAGAAAAATGAAGGAACAAAAAACAAGGTGTGGTTTCAAAGTGATACTAACCAAAGGTGAGTGGTTCCAACTCCCCCACTGCTGCTCGAGGGGAGAACAGTGAGGGTATCTCTTCCTTGAAAAACTACAGCCTAGGGCAAACCACAGAAAGCATGCGGGAGATCAACCTTGGGAGCAGAGCAGGGAGCCCCTGAGGGAGTACAAAGGGCAGACTCAGGGGCCAGAGCATGGTACCCCATCTATCCTGACTGAAGGACACACCTAGAGATCAAAAATCAGACCTTGATCTATTTACAGGTTTTTCTTTCTTTAAAACATTTTTTCTTTTAATTAATTTATTCTTCTATGGGTAATTGGTTTCCTTTTTGTTGCCATCACTGTGTTCTCACTGATCATCTATCTTGCTATGGCTTGGTTTTTGATGCATATTATTATCTCTACAGATCTATCTAGATAAAATAGACTGGATGAATAGTCTGGAGGAGAAAACAA
>NW_022111300.1:1531437-1542507 GCF_000313985.2 Echinops telfairi | reverse complement strand
TAAGCAAAGGTGGTGAAGAAAGCTGATGGTGCCCGGCTATCAAAAGATATAGCATCTGGTGTCTTAAAGGCTTGAAAATAAACAAGCGGCCAACTAGCTCAGAAGCAACAAAGCCCACATGGAAGAAGCACACCAGCATGTGTGACCACGAGCTGTCGAAGGGATTGGGTGTTCAGCATCAAGGAACAAGAAATTATGTCATTGTAAAGGTCAGTGAGAGCAGAGTGGAGACTCAGAGTCCATCGGTGGTAGGCAACTGAACACCCCATTGCTGAGGGGTTGTCGGGAGGAGACGAGCTAATCAGGGTGCAGGGTAGCAACGATGAAACATAATTTTCCTCTAGTTCTTGAATGCTTCCTCCCCCCCACTATCATGATCCCAATTTTGTCTTGCAAATCTGGCTAGACCAAAGGATGTACATTGGTACAGATAGCAACTGGAAACACAGGGAATCCAGATAGATGACTCCTTCAGGACCAGTGCCTGGAGGGTGAAGGGAATGTGGGGTAGAAGCAGAGAACCAATTACAAGACTCTAAGTACAGCCTCCTCCCTGGGGGATGGACAGCAGAGAAGAGGGCAGAGGGAGACATCAGACAGTGTAACTTATGACAAAACTATAATAATTTATGAATTATGAAGGGTTCATGAGGGAGTGGGGAGGGGGAGGGAGGGGGAAAATGAGCAACTGATATTAAGGGCTAAAGTAGAAGGAAAATGTTTTGAGAACAATGAGGGCAACAAATGTACATATGTGCTTGACACAATGGATGTATGTATGGATTGTGATAAGAATTGTACGAGCCCCCAATAAAATAATTTTAAAAAAACCCTACAGCCTCGGGATGCTAACAGTTGGAATCGTCTCAATGGCCATGGGTTTTTGTGGGGGTTTTTTTGGTTTGTTTTAAAAAGAGATCGTGGAGACAGAGTCTAAAGCAAGTTTAAATAGATAGGCAGATTGAGGCAGTGGGCATTTTAATCAACTGAACATGGTAAGATAAAATTAGGGTACATTTTCCATTAAAAAAAATGAGTGGCATGCTTATGGGAGTGTGTCAGGAAGAATATCTTATAAGAAATGTGGCAGATGGAATTAAAGGATGAAAGCCTGCAGTTGGAATGATTAACCATGTAGATTATACAAGTATTTCATGACTAAAACGCTAAATATCGTGAAGATAGAATAAAGTGAGTAGAAGGTAAAATTTAAAGGCACATAAAGAAGCAGCAGTGAAGAAATAAAATGTGCTACATTGGGAAAACCTGCTGCAAAAAGGCCTCTTTACAGTGTGAAAAGGCAAAGATGTCTGTCCCTGTATGTTGTATCTGACCCAAACTACAGTATTTTCTGTCCGTTGGTACACATGCAAAGGAAGGAACACCAAAGACAACCCAATGACTTGGAATTATGGTGTTGACCAAAAACATACCACGAATTGCCAGAAGAACAAACAAATCTGTCTTGGAAAAGTCCAACCACAATGTTCCTCAGAGAGGACGATGGTGAGCGTTGCTCTTAGGTACTTTGAAAATGTTACCAATGTTACCAAGAGGTACCAGTTCCTGGAGAAGGACATCATGCTTAGTAAAGTAGAGGGTCAGCAAAAAAGCGGAAGATCTTCAACAAGTTGGATTAGCACAAAGGTTGCAACAATGGGCGCAAAGATAATAATGATTGTAAGGATTTCATAAGATTGCACAAGCAAGTAGTGCTTCTTTCTGCTGTACACTCTGGGTTGCTATGAGTCAGAAAGAATTTGAGGGAGCCTGAAATCATACATACATTAAAAAATAATAGAATGCAATGGTAAGATGAAAGCATAGCATGAAATAAAGGAAAATGCTGTAGATGAACTCGGATATTGATTACAATTTATATTTCTATGACTTCCAAATGCTAGACTGTAGAATAAAGAAGATAAATCAGGTGTGTGTGTGTGTGTGTCCCTCAAAGAGATATTCATGATGGTCTTTCCTTTGACAGCTATATGGGCATATTGGGGCATTTTAAGACTATGGAAAAGCACATGGTGAGAGAAAGGCCAGTAAAGTTTCATCAAGGCATCCTTTTCCATCCCATTAATGAAGCTGCTCATTCTTTGAAGCTTACAGGATTATGTCCAAAAAAAATTATTGGGAAACCTTCCCCATCTACCCTAGAGGACTGATCTTCCCCCTTTAGCCTCTTTTTGGTTCTTCAAAATGCAAACTTTAAAAGGAGCACAATTTGAGTTTGCTGAGGATGTCAAAACTGTTATTTTAATGTGATGTGAATTGAAAAGTGAAGAATTCTTCAGGAAAGGTTTCAAGAAATGGAAATGCCAATGTCAGAAAGCTGTATAGTTCTCAATGGAGGTATGTTGAGAAACCATTGTTTCACATTTTGATATTTTTATTTAATAGTGATCTACATTATTGTGTAGTAATATGTTTTTACTTACCTTATTAAATTAAGAAAGTCCATCTTTAAAATGAAATTAATGGTGTTTAAATTTCCAATAATGATAGAGTTGCTTCCTGTTGACCACACCTTCCACTCAGATCTAACTGCTAGAAAGACATGAAAACCAAAGTATAAAATTGTCAAGAGGCTAACAAGGCACCAAGGACTTGAGATGTAAAGATCCTAGGAGGAAGATGTAAAGATCTAGGAGGAAGAAAGAAGGAGTGGGAGAAGTTATTCGAAATCCATATAAAATCCATAAGAATTTTTACCTTTAAGATATAAAGAACTTCTGAAACTAAAATGAAAGGAAAAAAATAACAGGGGGGAAAGGAGGTGATGCAATATAAAATGAAAAAGACGTGAATAATACTTCATAAAAAGATATTTCCAAATAGCCAACATACACGAAGAATCAAATTTCATCAGTCCTCACAGAATTTCAAATTTGAGCTGAAATAGCCAAAATTGGAAAGACAAATAATATCAACATATCCTTGGGTGCAAGAAGCCAGTCATAAAATAATACTTTTATGTTCCAAAATTACAAAGCTTTGTGATATTGCGAGTTAGGTTAGTTGCTACATTTGGGAACATAATAGGTGCATGCATTTTCAAGGGGATGTAAGAAAGACAAGGCATTTTGCTTTTGTTCTATTTCTCGATCTTGGTTACATTAATATTTTCACTTTATGATATTTCATCAACTACTACATCTTTGAAGGCACTTTATATGTATTTCAGGCATTGTATATGTATTTCAATCAAAATGTTTGACAAAATAATCAATCAGTAACAACTAGAGTGAAAAATAGAATCCTTGAAGAAATAGATTTTATAAAGTTTGGAATATGAACTTAACTGATGAAATGTAGCTGCCACTGGTTACATATAGCTCTTTGCCATCTGCCTATCCTAGTAGATATGAACATTATTTCATTAAGAAATAACTAAGATCACATAATTTCCTACATCTCTATCACCTGAAAGTTCTTATAGTATTTGTTTGTTATTGTCATCATTATTATACAATTTATAAAATTTATATTCTTTTAAAAAATTATAGTTCCAATAGTTGCTAGTCTTTGTATACAGGAAAACGAGTCAATGCTCATAACCTGCCCCTTTATCATAACTTTTGTATTGAAGTTTTGTTGGTTTGCATTTGTTCTCAAATAATATTTTTCAAGAAATATATTAATAAGGACTATAAAGTCCTGATTATTGAATTTTTGATAATATGTGTTTCTTTACTTGATTCTTATACAATAATTTATGGGGACAAAATTATTGGAGAAATATGTCTCTCATATTAGTTATTTGTTATCTCATCATTGAATATGACAGAATAGAAATATGAAACAAATGTAATCATTTGTTCAGATGACCACACAGTTTCTTTGTTCCCCTTAAAGCATGCTAACTTTACTAAGCTAACTCCTGGTGCTCTCTGTTCTGTCTCTTCTAAAGCATGACCTGAGCAGCCGTTTCCTTTTGGTACACTTTGATTCTGACTTCCTTTTGGCAAAGGAATTTTCACTCTATTGTGCAAAACAATCCCAGCCAGGGTTACAAATATCAGACTTATGGAAATCATAATTGACCTTTAACCCTACGTAAATTTGCCCTTTTTACCCTCACTTTGAAATGATTAAACAAATCCCTGCTGGCAACAGATTCTTCATCATGATCACTTTCATTTGCTGCACTTTCATTGCAAAGTATATCTTTCCTTGTTCTAAAGTCAGGCTAGATAAGAACTCTATAATCCTGTTCTGATTTATCTGCAAAGTCAATGGAGGATACAATTAGGAATCCTCAAACATGAGGATTGCTGTATCTTAAAATAAATTTACCTACCGCTATTATATTTTGTTTAATGATATCAGATGGTAATTACACTTTGCTAATATTTCCAATGTTTTCCACTTCAACTTTTTTTAACATTGCATTCTTTTTCGTTTTATTTTGCTTGAATTTCTCAAGCCTGTCATTCAGATTCCTATTTTCAATGATGTCTATTCTCCTTTTACTGCTTTAGACATGCCATTCATTTCTATAATGATGCAATTATCTTTTTATTTCCTTTAGAAGAGTTCTGCCAAGTCATAAAAATTTCACAGGGCAATATATCTTACATAAAATAATTGTTTCAAGTGTAAACACATATTTAAATAAAAAATGATAATAAACAAACCCACATACCAATAGAAAAAGAACCTGATTGAGATCCATGTACACTTGATCACTCATTTTTCTGATGCAAGTTCCATCTCCAAATAAAGTCAACAATCTTATTTTGATTTTAACTGTAATGGCTTTAAATAATAATAATAATATGTATCAATCCATTTACTTATTATTTACATATTTGGGGTATTTTAAATGAGCCTTCTATTACTCTGAGGATAATTAACACAGTGAACCAATATTCACTGTGAATTTTTCTGCAGACTGTACATTAGCTTTCTTCAGACTCAAGTGTATGTACAGTTTAGCTTCCTTTCAGACTATAGTGAACAAGAGAGCAGGAGTCAAGGAGACAAACCATCACCCTAAGCAGTGGTTCTCAACCTTCCTAATGCGCAATCCTTTAATACAGTTCCTCATGTTGTGGTGACCCTCCAACCATATTTTCATTGCTACTTCATAATTTTAATTTTGCTACTGTTATGAATCAGGCGACCACTGTAAAAGGGTCATTCGACTTCCAACCTGTCATGACCCACAGGTTGAGAACTACTTAAGGCAAGACAATGAATACATAGTGTTGTTTATTCCAAAGGCATGCACACTTTTCGTGTTCCTTTCTCCATCAGTGTTCATTTACCTGGTCAAAAGCCACACATAAAATTCCACTGGGTGTGTTGACTTGTTTTATACATTACATCTGCCAGAGCATCGGACTAAGGAGCCAACTCTGTTCCGTTTCTGTCTGCCCATATCTATCATGAGGATGCTTCAATGAGTTGTAGAAAATTTTAATTAAAAGGTCATAGAATTTTTCCAGAAGCTTTTGGAAGACCTATCTTATTACCTAATTAGATTTTCAGAATCAAGATCACTAACTTATATATTTTAATTTGCTGTTCTAGTTAGGTGGCAGCATGTTGGTTCCAGCTCATAGGGATACTAAGTCCAACAGAACAGAACACTCTCTGGTCCTGAGCGGTCCTCCCATCGTTGTTTATGTTTCCATGGATTATTTCAGCCACTATGTCAATCCATCTCATCAAGGAACTTCCTCTTTTCCTCTGCACTCTGCTTTACTGAGCATGAGTTCTTTACCAGGCATTCATGCCTCCTGATAACATGTTCAAAGGCCTTGAGATGAAGTCTCACCATCCTTGCTTCTAGGAGCATTCTGGTTGTACTTCTTTCAACACAAATTTGCTTGGTTTTGTTTTTAGTCCATGGTACTTTCAATATTCTCCACCAATAATACAATTCAAATGCATTAATTCTTCATTTGCCCTTCTTAGACAATATCCAACTTTCAAAATTCATATGAGGCACAGAGTAACATCCTTGCTCTTCAACACTTGAAAGAGGTCTTATGCAGCAGATTTACCCAATGCAATGGGTCCTTTGATCCTTTAACTCTTACTTCCATGACCACTGATTGTGGATTCAAGCAAGATGAAGTCCTTGACAATGTCAGTTATTCTGTATTTATAATAATGTCACCTGTTGCTCTAGTTGTGATGACTTTGGTTTTCTTTACCTTGAGTTGTAACTCATACTTAAGGCTGCCATCTGATCTTCATCAGCAAGTACTTCAAAGCTTCCTTACTTTCAGCAAAGAATGTTGTTTCATCTGCATATTGCAGTTGTTAATAAACCTTGCTTCGATCCAGATGTTGCATTCTTTTTCACATAATCCAGTTTCTCTGATGATTTGCTCAGCATACAGATGGAAGTATAATGAGAGGACACAACCCCGACACACAGCTTTCCTGATTTTAAGCCATGCAATATTCCCTTGTTCTGTTTGCACAACTTCCTTCTTGATCCATGTCCAGGTTTTGCATGAGTCTCCTCAAGGGATCAATAGCTTGGTACAATCCACACTGTCAAATGCCTTAACTTAGATGATAAAACACAAGCAAAGTTTTTTTTTCTGGTATTCTTTTATTTCAGCCAAGATCCTTCTGACATCAGTAATTGTACCCCTGGTTCCATGTCCTCTTTTGAATCTGGTCTGAATTTCTGGCAGTGACCTATCCCTGGAAGCCCTGGTAGTGTATGGGTAACCCATTGGCTTATGAAACATAAGGTCAGCAGTTGAAACCCTCCAAGGGCTGCATGGGAAAGAGATAAGGCTTTCTGCTCCCATAAAGATCCATAGCCTCAATAACGCAAAGGGGCAGTTTCAGAATTAAACTGAAACCTTCTAGTCTTGTTGTAAGTTGAAGTCAACCAGATGGCAGTGAGTTTGGCTTATTTTTAAACACAGTTCAACACAAAATAATATGCTATTGATTTAGACTCATAGCAACTTCAAGGAATGTGTATAGTCTGTATTGACTAGAGAAACCAATTCATAGACACTCATATGTGTGTGAGAAAGATCTTTATAAAAAACTGCAATTGTATGTTGAGAAAACATCCCCATCCCAGTCCAGATCAAGTCCGTAAGTCTGATATTAGTGCATATGTCTGATACTGGTCATAAATTCCTCTTCAGACTCACACAACACATACAATGATGCTAAATGCAGGAAGATCACCAGCCAGGGAGTGAAAATTCTTGTGGATCCAGTGGTGGTGGAAACATCTCAGCACTGGCAGGGGGTCTTCACATGGACCCTTTAGCTCCAGAGCTCTGGTTCTATCAGTGTAGTTCCATGTGGCTTGTCAAGAGGAATGTCTCACAGGGAAAGTGTGTGTGTCCCACCTCCAGCAAGCTGCTTATCTCTATAGCACCTCCAAATGAGATCATCAAGCTGCGACCTGATTGATAGGCTAAACTCCACCCCTTCACTCTTAACAGTCTCAAGTTGACACCAGATTATGTAACTACCACAAGGACAAAACACAACGACCTTGTAGGGATTCCAGGCTGTAAATGTTTACATAAGTAATCCGTCACAGCTTTCTCCTCCAGAGAGACTGGTGGGGTCCAACAACCCATTGGTTAGTACTTGAAGTTCTTTTACAGCTGAACCACCAGGGGTCTTTATGTAATATAGAGTTATACATAATTATAGTGTAAATATTTATTATATATACAGTATAGTAGATAAATGTGATGTAAAGACAGTAATCAATTATGCTCTGAGATACACCTATATGACATAGCTATCTAAATATGTGTATCTATGAATGTTTACTAATATAACACAGCCTGCAAGTTAATTACAACTCCTGGCAACGCTCCGTGGGGGTTTGGGGAAGCAGACTGAAAGACCGCCTGATCCTGTGCCAGCCTCGAGACGTGGCTGCGCTTGAACTGACCGTTGCAGCTCCAGTCAGTGCTCTCAGGGGAGGGCATCCTCTTCTGCGATGTCCTTTTCCAGAGATTGATCTCACCTGGTAACCTGCCCAAGTACTTAAGATGATGTCTTTCCAGCCTTCTGTCTAAGGAAAATTCTGGTTGTACTTTTTCCCAGACAGAATTCTTTGTTCTCTTACAGTCTTTCAGTCCACTTCACCAGCACAATTTCTTTGAGGGATGTATTCCTTATTCGTGGTCCAACTTTCAAGTGCACTTGAGGCCATAGAAAATACCATGATTTGGATGAAGCACACCTTAGTCCTCAAAGTGACACTTGTGCTATTCAGCATTTTTAAAAGCAGGTAGCTTCATCTTTCTCCTGCAGAGTAAGAAACTGGTGGGTTTGAACTTCTGCCTTTGAGGTTTGCAGTCCAATATTACCCAATAATTCCACCCCTGCTCCTTATGCAAATATGCTCCAAAATTTTCAAACTCACTGCCATTGAGATGATGCTGACTCAAAATGACATGATAGGACACAGTAGAACTGCACCATGTGAATTTTTGAGACTATAACTCTTTAGGGAGTGGAAAGCCTTGGTAGTTTTGAAATGCGAACCTTGTAGTTAACAACTGAAACTGTAATCACTAGACCAGCAGGGCTTCTTTATGCAAATACAGTCCAAATCAATTTATATTTTGAAGATACTCAGAAGAATATCTAGCACATAATATGCACTTTACATTGAATATATCTTTAAATGCATACAGGTAACATTTGTTCAGTATCCAACCATAAACTTTCTTTTACATCTGTTCCCCCTTTTTTTGTAAATCTGGAAGTATATATGTATTATGAAAATATATTTCTCTTCATCAAGCTGCTATTAAATTGTTGATGAATCTTGAAGATGGCTGGAAGGATAAACAAATGCATTATATTACTATTTGCTTGAATTTTTAGGAAAACTTTCATTCAAAAGTCATTTTGTTAGAAAACACAAAGAAATAATTATTACTGTGTTCCAGTTCACACATGCACCGATTATTACTATTTTTGAACATGTGTTTAAACATGTCTCTGAAAGCAGTGGATAGATGCAGACACATTTTCTCAGTAAACTCTCAGTAATCTCATTAGGATGCATTCACCAAAAAAGGATACTTTGTGGGAAAAAGATATTTTGATGTCAGAGCTAATATAAAATTTAAGACACAGGTGGACATCTTCTTAAATAACAGACATTTGCAAACAGCTTGTCAAATACTGCTCCACATAAAACAACAATGTTTAGATTAATCAAATCATGTTAGGAAGGTCAAGAAGATCACAAAGATGAGTCAACAGAGGGAAGACTGCCAACCTCTCTGAATGAGGAAAGTGGTTGCAGTCCAGAAGCCCGTGGAACGAGATGGTAGAATTATGGTCATGTGCTAGCTGCTGAAGGTGGGATCTCACATGCTTCGGCATTTTCAATGATAAGTGCACAACTCGGCCTCAGAAAGCTGTTGGGCTGCAGGGGTGCCAGAAGCCTTGTTTGAAGATCAACTGATTCTGAAAGCTGATCTTGCCCTCTGTCTTTTAACCAAGATAGAAGCAGATGAAGACGATGTTATAAAACAATTTATAGCCGTTTTAAGTCTCAGATTTACCAATTGAATCCACAGAGCAAGGTCCAATCAAGAAGTGACTTCTCCCAATGAAATAAAAAGATTAATTATATAGTACTATGAAAGACTATTCCAACAAATTCACTAATTTGGAGGAAATAGACAGATACTTGAAATATCACTCTCTCCCCAAATTAACATACATGGATATTAAAAACTTGAACAGACCCATAGCAAAAGAAGACAGACAAGGTTATCAAGAAACAACGAAAAAGAGCCCCACTCCAGATGGCTTCACAAGAGAATTCTACTAAGCATTCAGAAAAGAGCTGACACCAATCATACACAAACTCTTCCAGAATATATAAAGGGATAGCAAACTCCCAAACTCATTCTATGAAGCCAGTAGTTAATATACTGGAAGTCTTTCAACTCACAGGGGCTGCCGGGTCCAAGGTCAAGAAAGCAGACAGCAGAGTCCTTCCTTGGGCAAGGTAGACAGAGTCTGCCCACAGGCAGCAAACAGCAGGGTGGGTCAGCAACAGTCAGTAGCTCAGTAGCTTATCGAAGCAGCATGCTGGTCCAATGACCAGAGAGCAAGGAGCATGAGCAAAAGCACGTTTCTATTGGCCAGGTTTGTACCATAAACCTACCTATCACACTGACCATCTACTTCATCAAGCATGATACCCTTTTCCAGGAACTGGTCTCTACTGATAACATGTCCCAAGTATGTGAAAGGAAGTCTCAACATGCTAGTTTCTAAGGAACTTTCTGGTTGGACTTCTTTCAAAACAGATTTATTGATTCTTCTGGCAGTCCACGGTACTTCCAATCTTTGTCAACATCATAATGGAAATGCATTGATTTTTCATTCCTCCATATTATTTGTCCAGCTTTTATATGCATATGAGGCCACCGAAAATATAGCTTCAATCTAGTTCACCTGTACTTCACAATGACATATTTCCCCCCCAATTTTATTGGCATATAATTCACATATCATATGATTCAATAGTTAAATCACATCAAGAAAAGTTATACAATCACCACCATATGCTAATTTAGAATACTTTTTCAATCTTGTATTAATCATTTTTAGCTTCCCAATTCCCCCCACACCCCGCCCAACGTCCCGTGCCATACCCTCAACAGAAAATTAAACCAGTTACTATCGCTATAGATAAATCTATCCTGGATTTTATATACAGAAAACATTTTAAAAATAAACAACAAGAATAACAAAGTAAAACCGATAAAATTCTCAACCAAAAGAAAGCATAAAATATTAAAGCCTAAGGAGATCAAATAAGATATTACATTTTAACCTAACTATATCCACCATAATCATTTTTACAATGTTCTCTGTCTTATTCACATCCCTCAACTCTGGTAAGAGGAGATTTATTCTTTTATGGGTCATTGGTTTTCGTTTTTGTTGCCATTGCTGTGTTCTCACTCATCGCCTATCTTGCTATGGCTTGATTTTTGGTGCATATCATTATCTCTATAGATCTATCTAGATAAGATAGGCTGGATGAATAGTCTGGAGGAGAAAACAATGGGACCAATGGTT
>NW_022111300.1:1524630-1530042 GCF_000313985.2 Echinops telfairi | reverse complement strand
GGAGAGGGAGGGGGGAAATGAGCAGCAGATATTAAGGCCTCAAGTAGAAGGCAAATATTTTGAGAAGGATGATGGCAACAAATGTACATATGTGCTTGACACAATGGATGTGTGTATGGATTGTGATAAGAATTGTACGAGCCTCCAATAAAATGATTTAAATAAAAAAGAAAAAGAAAAAAGTATAAAGGGGAAAGACATGTAAACTAAACCTCAGGTGAATTCCCTTCACCATAGACTAGGGCTGTGAATAGCCCTTCTATCATGCAGAGGGCATTGGGAAGAGTGGATTATGACAAATGTAATTACTTTAAAAGTTAGCACCTTATCATTTGATCATGCTTTTAACCCATTTTAAAGCCTTCTAATTTTAAATATTTTCTTGCTTTTTGATTGAGGTTTTTCTCTACTTTATTTTGCTATTATTTTTAGTATGTTTTCCTGTATATGAAATCCAGAATAGGTAAATCTATAGAGATACTAACTGGGTTAATGGGTTCTTGGGGGTGTGAAGGGGAGGCTGGAGGGAAATAGGGAGCTAATAATAATAAGTACAAGGAAGAAGGAAATGCTCTATTATTGATTATACTACTCTTCGTGAGATGATTGAACCATTTAATTATTTGATATATAGATTGTGTGCCAATACAACTGCTTTTTAGTAAAAAGGATTAAGACCCTTAAAATATTAAAACCTAGAACAAATTTAAATAGATCATAAGGAAGATCAAATGACAGGATACTAACATCTTTGCTCTTTAACATTTTAGAGATTTTCATGCAACAAATTTGCCCAATGTGATCCATCATTTGCTTTCTTGACTGCTGCTTTCATGAGCATTGAGTATTGATCCAATTAATAGGAAAGCCTTGACAATTTTAATCTTTATTGTGATGCTGTCTAGTGGTCTAGTTGAATATGTTTGTTTACCTTGAGTTGTAATTCATGCTGAAGACTATAATCTTTGATTTTTCATCAGCAGATTCAAGTCCTCTTGGCTTTCTGCAACCAAAGCTGTGTCACCTGCATTTTGAAAGTTGGTAAGTTTTCCTTCAATCATGATGCATATTCTTCTTCATATAGTTCAGCTTCTCTGATTATTTATTATCATATAGATTGAATAACTATTTTGAAATGACACATTCCTAATGCACCCTATTTTCTGATTTTAGACCACGCAGTATCCCAGGAACCCTGATGGTTTAATAGTCACATGTTGCGCTGCTTACCCCAAGATCAGCAGTTTGAAACCACCAGCTGCTCCATGGGAAAAAGATGAGGCTTTCTGCTCCTGTGAAAGTTCATCTTGGAAACCGACAGTAGTTGTACTTTCTCCTTTAAAGGCCGCTACGAGTAGGAATTAACTCAGTGGCAGTGAGCTTTTCAAGTATCCCCTTGCTTTGCTTGAATAATTGCCTGGTTTTCAATGTCAAGGTTCCAGATGACAAAAATGAAGTGTCTTAGAGCCCCTCTTCTCCACAATGCCATCCATACTGCGTTATAATGGACACCACAGCCTCTGTGTAGTCACTAAAATACAAGTAAACATAGTTTTAGTCTTTCATTTAAACCAAGATCCATCACACATCAACAATGATATTCCTTGTTCCATATCCTCTTCTGAGTCTTACTTAAATTTTTGTTAGCTCCATAGTGATGAACTGCTGCAAGCATTTTTGAATTCTCTTCAGCAAATCTTAATTGCATGCAATATTAATTATATTTTTGGTAAATTTGCATTCTGTTGGGTCACCTTTCTTTGGGATGTGCACAAATATGGATCTTTACCAGTGTGTTGGCTCCCTAGCTATCTTCTAAATTTCTTGGCATAGAACAGTGGCTGCTTCCAGCATTTTATCACTTTGTTGAAATATTTCAATTGGTTTTCTGTAGATTCTTGGAATTTATTTTTTGCTAATGCTGTCGATGCAACTTGGAATTCTTCCTTCAATATCATTGGTTCTTGATTATAGGATACCTCTTGAAATGGTTGAATATCAACCAGTCAGACATTGAGCTGCCAACATTCTGGTCAGTAGTTCATACCTATCAGGTTCCCTACAGGAGAAATCCCATAAGATAAACTATCTCTGAAACCAAAGGAGCGATTTTACTCTGTCCTAGAGGGTCGCTATAGGTTTGAATCAGGGATCTCAGTGACTTGAAATGCCTCGGTCATAAGAGCCTGGTGGCACAGTTGCTTAGTATTGGACTGGTAATGTAAAGGTCAGAAGTTTGGACCTCCCAGCTAGCATCCTTCATCACAAGGAGATAGAAGATACAGTCTGCCTCTGCAAAGATTTACAGCCTTAGAAACTAAACAGAGCAGTTAGTTCTACGCTGTCTGGAATCTGTTCAAAGCCTGCAGGTGGGTATCTTGTTCCAGTTCTCAAGCTTGTGGTATATTCCTAGTAGCTCCCTGCATTTTCTTTTTATAGTTCTTATCACCATAGTAATTGTTTAACTGTTTATAAGATTATTTGTTTAATATGTCCCTCTCAATGGACTGTAAACTCCATGAAGGGAGAACTTGGAAGCTGCTCAACTGATCAGCCACTCCACAGAAGAATGAGGAGGTAGTCTGATCCAGTCAGGGTTTAAGGTCGAGGAAACCATAAGGAGCAGTTCTGCTGTCTTCTATGACAGGAATCAACTTGACGTCACTGGGTTATGTTAAATGAGTGAATAAATGAGTGAGTCAACGATAGAATGAATTAATGGTCAATTGTGGCTTAAAAATGATCATTGGAAAAGTCTCTTGTTTTCAGGGTCGTGTTTTGTTCACTCATCTGATAATTTTTAATTAAGGATACTGTTGGCTAGTACAACTTAGGTGATTAGTGTTTTCTCTCAAATATCATGAAGCAAAATCATTTAAGAATTATTATAATAAGCCTGTTTCCTTTTCCATTTCCCTAGGCAGAACAGCAGTCTAGAAACAGTAAGTTAATGTTAGTGATATAATTTCACAGAAGTGAAAATATTTAAAGAGAAATTTTATTTCAGAAAATCTCTGCTGTGAATTGATACATCACTTAATGGATGATCTAGTGCTGTCAGTGAATACATAATATAATGCAAATACACGAAAGAACCCACTATTAAAAAATACTAGTGAATTTATATAGTCAGTGATCCTTGCTTTAGAATTCCAGTAGTGCTTCAGTTTTCCAAAAACACTACTGAAAAGACTTCTCCTACCAGTTAGATAGTTAAAGTTGTGTCTTCAAAATAATAACAGCACTTAAAAGACAAGGTTGTTGTACAATAGATATAATCAATAAAATTATATAGATATTAACACAACTTCAGAAGTCATTCTTATATTTTAGAGACAGTTCTTTTATGAATATTTTTTAAATTATATAAGAAAAAATGTGAATAAAACTTTAAAATCAGCATTAATTTTGACTATAGCTATTACCATAATGACTCATTATGACATCTGTTAAAGTGAAGTAATTATTCTAGCAACTTTATTCCCATATGTTTTAAGATTTTCTTACCCTTTCCACTTAATATTTATTTAGTCTTTTGAAATAAACTATTTCTTTTTCTCACTGTATGTGTCCTAGAGAATGTTAAATGTTCTACAAAGCTTTTAGAATCTATACCTTTAGAGCATAGTTGCAAGATAATTTAAAATAATAGAGTTCATTCTCTAATCATTTCCTCTGCTGCAAACAAACAATAACTGAAAACAGTATTAAATGTTGAAGCTTAGAAGACTTACCTGCACTCAAAAGTAAGAAGTATTTTATGAATAAGCTCATATATATATACATATATATATCCAAGAGAGAGAGAGACTATTGAAGCTAAAATGCAGAGTCTCCTTGAGTGAGCAATAACTGCATGGCATAAATACTAAACTAGGCAGAGTTGAACAAAAGTTTTTTGAAAATCAGCCAAAATTTATTAAAAACCGACAGGTGTAAAGAGGTCTTGTACATCAGACTTGCCCAATGGAATATATTACTTAATCTCTTCGTATCCATGACCATTGATTGCGCACACAAGCAAGATGAAATCCTTGACAACTCTAATTTTTTCAACTTTTGTCATGATGAAGGCTGCCACCTGATTTTCATCAGCATGTTCTTCAAGGTTTCTTCACTTTCAGCAAGCGAGATTGTGTCATTTGAATATTAAAAGCTGTTAATATGCCTTCTTCCAAGTCTGCGGCTGCATTCTTCTTCATACATTCTAGCTTCTCTGATTATTTGCTCAGCATCAGATTGAATAAGTATGGTGAAAGGATACCACCCATACCCACACCTTTCCTGATTTTAAACCACGTGATATTCCCTTGTTCTACTCACACAATCACCTTCTGATACATGTACAGGTCCTCCTGGGCACAATGAACTAATCTGGGATTCCCATTTTCCTAAAGGCTATCCATCGATTGTTGTGATTCACACAGTCAAATTTCTTGGTATAGTCAATAACATACAGGTAAACATTCCCTACTTTCAACCAAGGTCCATCTGATATCAGCAGTCATATCCCTTATTCCACATCCTCTTCTGAATCTGGCCTCAACCTCTATCTGCTCCTCATAGTTGTACTGCTGCAACCACTGTTGGATGGTAGTTAGCAAAATGTTATTTACATGTGATATTGTATTATAATTTGCTAATTCTTATGGGTCACCTTTCTTGGTAATGGACACAGATATGTGGCTCTTCCAGTCAGTTGGCCAAGTAGCTTTCTTCCAAATTCCTTCCCTAGATGACTGAGGGCGTTGAGTACTTCAGCCACCTGTGGAAACATTTCATTGGGTAGTCCCTTGATTCCAGGAACCATGTTTTTAGCTAATACTTCCAGTGTAGCTTGGACTTTTCCCATTAATACCAGCGGTTCTTGATCTTATGCTATCTCTTGAAATGGTTGAATGTCAACTCATTCTTTTTGGTCCCGTGACACTGTATTCTTTCCACCTTCTTTTGATGCTTTCTGCTTTGTTCAGTATCTTGCCTGTAGGATCTTTCAAGATTGCAACTTAAATCCTGAAGGTTTTCTTCAGTTGGTTCAGTTTAAAATATGTTGAGCCTGTTCTTCATTTTTGGTTTGCTAACTCTAGGACATTGCACCTTTTGCTATAAGATTTGTCACTGTCTCTCAAGAAAATTGAAATTTTCTATTGAGCTCTTTGACTTCATCCTTTCTTCCACGTGCCTTAAATACTCTATGATTAAGAGCACATTTCAGAGTCTCTCCTGACACATTCAGTTTAGTCTTCTCTTCCTTTCCTGTCTTTTTCCTAATAACCCTTGCTTTCTTCCTGTGGGATGTTCTTGATGCCATCACACAACTCATCAGATCTTCAATGTCATTAGTGTTCGATGCAGGAAATCTGTTCTTGAGATGTTCTTTTTTTTTTTTTAATCAATTTATTGGGGCTCATA
>NW_022111300.1:1505187-1524491 GCF_000313985.2 Echinops telfairi | reverse complement strand
CCCCCCTCCCCCATGCACCCTTGATAATTTATAAATTATTATTATATCTTATATTACACTGCCAGGCATCTCCCTTCACCTACCCCTCTCTTGCCCGTCCCCCAGAGAGGAGGTTATATGTAGCTCCCTATTCTTTATTGTAGATATACTCAAGGTATTATTTTGGTTCTTGTGGACTTATTTTAATTTTCTCTACCTTCATTCTAAGCGTGCATAGGAGCAATTGATGATCCATTCCACATTCTTCTGTAAAGTTATATTGGAGGAACTGATTGGTATTTTCCCTCTCTCTGAATCATAGGAAATTGATCCATTTGAGGTGAAGCTTCTCCGGTTGGAATGGTTTTTAAGATGTACAAATAAGGGATGTTATATGGTTCATGAGCTCTGAGCAGCCATTGTACATTGTTGCCTGGGAGACTGGAACAGAAGATGAGATGCCTTAAGAAGAGCCTGCCTTTGTCCTCATGTTTATTTTTATAGTAGTATTCTTATACAATATTTGCCCTTGTGTGATTGGCTAATTACACTCAGGGTTTCAGTACTGTTTATAAAGCTGCATAATATTCCTTTGTGTGTATGTACCGGGGTTTCTTTATCCACTCTTCTACTGATGAGTCTTTGAGCTGTCACCAGCTTCTTGCTATTGTGAACTGTGCTGTAGTGAACGTAGGAGAACAGATATCCAATGGTCTGAAAGAACGTGGAAAATAAGTAGAATTACAATTAAAGTTAAATTCCTACCTTCCATTTGACATGCCTTGTTACCTGCTGTTGAACTGAACCTGATGCATCTCATTCACTAACATCAAGTCCAACTCACAGTGACCTTGTAGGACAAGGTAGAAAGGCCCTGTGGGTTTCTGAGACTGTAACTGTTTACAAGAGTAGAAAGCTTCATTTTTCTTCCATGGACTGGCTGGTGGTTTTGAACTGCTGATTATGTGGTTAGCAGCCTAATGTGTAACCAACTACTGTATACCACCAGCACTTACACTTCTGACTCATAGAACTGCCTTGTAAAGTTTAATAGACTAACTTTTAACAAAACACATTAAAAAAATCATTTTATTGGGGGCTTATACAACTCTTATCACAATCCAGACATACATCAATTTTGTAAAGCATATTTGTACGTATTGTTTTAAGACTCAATTTAAATGAATACTACTTCATTAACATAACCTAGAAAACCTATTCCTGAATGGGACCACAGCCATAGGATTTACAACACATATTGGGGGGACACAAATCCATGAGATTTAAAAAAGTGAAATTATTATAAATTAAGTGAACATGAACAGATCATTATCTTTGTGTTTCATAAGTTATCAAACCTCCCAACATCTTGCACGATTTCCACCATTTTGTTGCTCATTGGATAGTGTCTTCTCCTTACCCCAAGTGAACACCTATCTACCATCTAGCCTATGACTGCCCTCTTCTCTTTTCCCCTGCCGCCCTGGGTGTGTTCTTTTAATTAATATTCTCCACGTTAACTATAAGTTCTAATATCTATTGCAATGCCTACACAGAGCTCATAGACTAATATTCATGATTAAAGGGTTTAGTGAGGAAGCTGACAAGTTGCAATGCAAGTGAGAAATACTGAGGATACAGTTGTTTACCAAGATGTGGTACACAGTTCTTTCAGGTATCTTAATAAATATCCAAAGGGGCATCCCATTCTTCCGTAAGCCTCAACCTGAAGGGATTCAGCCCATGCTCTATGGTTCAGCAAACCCAGTGCCCCGAATGAAGTGCCCAAAGGCAGCGCATTCTAGTAAACCTCAGCCCCCAAAGTACTCACTTCCGTTTCCATGGGTCAGAAAACCCAACTCCCCCAATAAAGTGTCAGAGGCACCCTACTCCACAAGCCAGCATCCTGCACAAAAGTGCTGAGCTTTACTTGCCTCATGGGTTGAGAAGTCCACTACTCTGTTCCATGCTCTGGCTCCTGGTTCTGCTGTTGCTCCTCCAATGTTATAGCTTTCTTCTGAACCTAGGAGATTAAGTGCACAGGGATCTCTGCTCCAGAGGAAATGTTGCAATCCTGCCTCTTGCTGGTAATGAAATCCTACTCCTGCTTCTCAACAGGCTCATTTTCTATGCAGCAGGATGGCCTTCCAGGGGATCCTGTTCATGATTACACACAGATGAATCCTATCACCTTCTTACCAGACCCATACAGGAAAAGGTAGTTTTCTTGATTTTTTTTTTTAGTAGAAGTTGTCTCACACAATACTTGCCCATTTCCTTTGTTTGTTTGTTTCTATCTTTTTATTTTATTGGGGGCTCATACAACTGTTATCACAATCCATACCCCCATCCATTGTGTCAAGCACATTTGTACATTTGTTGCCATCATCATTTTCAAAACATTTTCTTTCTACTTGAGCCTTTGGTATCAGCTCCTCATTCTCCCCCCCCCCCTTCTTCCCTCATGAACCCTTGCTAATTTATAAATTATTATTATTTTTTCATGTCTTACACTGACTAATGTCTCCCTTCACCCACTTTTCTGTTGTCTGTCCCCCTAGGAGAGGATTATATGTAGATCATTGTGATCGATTCCCAATTTCTACCCCCACCCTCCCCGTACCCTCCTGGTATCACTACTCTCATTATTGGTCCTGAAGGGGTTATCTGTCCTGGATTCCCTGTGTACCAATCTGTACCCATGTACATGCTCTGGTCTAGTTGGATCTTCAAGGCAGAACTGGGGTCATGATAGTGGAGTGTGGGGGGAAAGAGGAAGTATTAAAGAACCAGAGGAAAGCTGTATGTTTCGTTGGTGCTACACTGCACCCTGACTGGCTTGCCTCTTCCTTGTAAAACTCCTATAAAGGGATGTCCAATTGTCTACAGATGGGCCTTGGGTCTCCACTCCCTACTCCTCATTCACATTGATATTATTTTTTGTTCTTGCTCTTTGATGCCTGATACCTGATTCCATCGACACCTCATGATCACACAGGGTGGTGTACTTCTTCCATGTGGACTTTGTTGTTTCTCAGCTAGATGGCTGCTTGTTTATCATCAAGCCCTTAAGACCCCAGACTTTATATCTTTTGATAGCCAATCACCATCAGCTTTCTTCACCTCACCTGCTTATGCATCCATTTTGTCTTTAGTGATCATGACAGGAAGGTGAGCATCACAGAATACCAGGTTATTAGAACAAAGTGTTCTTGCATTGAGGGAGTACCTAAGTAGAGGCCCAATGCCTGTCTGCTACCTTAATACTTAGCATATAAATATATGTACATAGATCTATTTCCATATAATTATATATAAATATATTTGCATATGTACATGCCTGTATTTAGACCTCTATAAATGTCCTTTGCCTCCTAGTTCTTTCCTCTATTTCCTTTTACTTTTCTCTCATCCACTATCATGTTCAACCTTCATTCGGGTTTCAGTAATTCCTCTTGGTTACATTGCCCTTGATCAAGCCCTACCAGGCATCCTACACCCTCTTTGCCATTGATTTTAGATCACTTGTTGTTACCTTGTCCCTGGGTTCAACATAATGCTTTCCAGTTCCATCTATGTCATGAGGTGTTTCACAAAAAGAATTAAAAAAAAATACCCAAATTCACTGCTAATGAGTTGATTCCAACATGTGGTGATCCTTTGAAACAGGATAAAATTGTCCCTGTGGATTCCCAGAACTGTAACTCTTCATGGGAGTAGAAAGCCTCATGTTTCACCCATGGAGCAGCTGGTGGTTTTGATCTGTTGACCTTGTATTTAGCAGCCCAACATGTAACACTATGCCACTAGGACTCCTGAGGTGTTTCAGAGATTCCTCATCATTCTTTAACATTTCATAGACCATTTTGTATATGTACCAAAGGATATGCATATGTACCAAAGATTGGTACATTGTGTATATGTACCAAAGATTATCCTCTTTTTTTTTTTTCACCAAAGATCATTTAGGTTTTTTCCATTTGCTTTGTATTGTAAATAGTGCTGCCTTGATCATGGGAAAGAGAAATGGAATAAAAACTGTAACCCCAAGGACTTGTGGACTTGGAGATGGTGGTATAGTTGGTTACACATTAGGCTGCTAACCATATAATCAGCAGTTCAAAACCACCAGCCAGTCCATGGAAGAAAAATGTAGCTTTCTACTCTTGTAAACAGTTACAGTCTCAGAAACCCACAGGGCCTTTCTACCTTGTCCTAAAAGGTCACTGTGATTTGGAGCCATTTAATTCTTACAATGCTAAGCAATGTGCTCAATTAATAATTTGACAGCTGTAGCCAACTAACTAATTCATTGACAAAACTTGGAGATACAATTGGGATTTAAACTACTTCACCAATAATAGTCTGATAGGAAGTAATATCCATTTGCATCTCTTGGAAGGCTGATATGATAAGATATGGTGGCCATGGTGCCTTTACTTGGTAAGCTTTGAATTCCAAACCACAAGATCAGTCATTCAAACCCACTCCCTCTCTATCAGAGAAAACGAAAGAGCCAGCTGCTGTGCTCCTGTAAAGATTATAGATCTGCACCATGAGAAACCCTGGACAGGGCTCCTCTCAGTCAGAATCTACTTGATGGAACTGAATTTGTTAGTTTTGGTTGTTGTTTTATAGACTATTTTTGTTGCTCTTTTATTTGTTGTTGATTTAGCATTGATCCATACCAACCTTATGTATAATAATAATGCAAAGTTTCTTTGTCCTGCATCATCTTCATAATTGTTTACATTTATTATTGAAGTCATCATGTCAGTTCGTCTCATTGATGTTTACCACATCGCTAAAAAATGTATCAGGGTAATGAGAAGAACAAACAAGATGAGATAGAAAAGCAAGAAAAAATGTGCATAGAGAGTGTATGTAAAGAACAATTTACGACTTGGAAAGGCTGTTGTTGAATAATTAAGAGGATGGACCCCACCGGAGACAGAGATGTTTTGGACTGAAGGGATCATCATTCTAACCATTATTCTTATTTTCTTTTAAAGGGACCTCTTTTTAAAGAACACAGATATTGGACATTAGTTTCAGTCTAACGTCCCACCTTCTTTGCCTCTGCCTAAAGAAAACAGCTGCAAAAACCCCAAGAGGAGCTCAGTCATGACACATGGCGCCCAGCAGGCAGGAAAAGGGAAGGATGGGGTTTCACGGCCAGTTCGCCGAACTCTCAGGAGCCATTATTTAGCGTCTGCCGATTGGTTTAGCGTGAAATGGGAGTTGAAGGCCTCCAAGCTTGGAAACTATCAGTTTTTTACCTTATTCAGAATGTACTTTTAAAACTGACATTGTTAATGGTACAGTAAATGCGTAAAGTTAATTTATTTCTAGTTATTTTTACTTATGTATCATTCCCCTTGTTACTCTAAACCACTATCTCAAATATTTTCTAAGCTTTCACTAAACGATAAGAATTTTATAAGTTATGTAAATTATTTATATTCTCCTAGCTTTCTAAGGGGATCATTTCTATAGGGTACATGAACTAAGCGAATTTTTTTTCTGAGAAGTGTACTTTGCATAGACTATCCTATTTATAGCAGGGCATCTTACTTCTTTTTTATTTCCCATAATTTTATTAGGAACATATTATGTGCTAGGCATGCCCAGAGGATACATACATATGTACACCACACACTCAAGGAAGATTCAAAAAGTTTGTGTTAAAGTGGGACTAAAAGATAATGAAAATTTTCCATGAATTTTTGAAGCCATATGTGCACTTACACACACACACATGCACACACATATAGATATGATGTATTGCTACTGAGAATCCATTTCATAAGTGCATGGGTTTATTCCAACCAAAATGTCTTTAACCACAATTTAGACAAAGTGCCAGAGAAGTGAAGACCCCTGGTGTTGTAGTGGTTATGTGATAAGCTGTGATCCACCTGGTCAGCAGTTAAAATCACCAACAGCTCCAGGAAGAAAGACTGAGCTTTCCATTCCTGGTAACAGTGACAGACATGGAAGCCCACAGGGGGTCACTATGAGTCAGCATTGACCCGATGGCAGTGAGTTCTGCGATTAGTAGAAGGCTGCAGACTCTAGTTCCTTCAATAATAAATTCGTTTTAGACTCATTAGGCTGCCGTTTTAAAACAGGCACAATCAAAATAATGGCTTCCTCTAGGATCTGCTGAATCAGCAAAAGTCAATACAGAGAGGTCATCTCATAAGGTTATGGTGGCTGTTTTTATTTATTTTTTATTGAAAAGGAGAAATCTTGATAGACTTTCTAAAACACACAGAACGATAACAAGGATTTATTAGGAAGAAGTGTTGAGAAAATTGAAAACTGCCCTGGTGAGAAATAGGCCAGAAAGTTGTTTCTCCATCACCACCATGTCCCTACCCCTTCTTCAAAGGCATCAAGGGCAGACTTGTCAGAATTGTGTTGGTGACCCTCACTCCATCCCTCCTACAGCCCCGGTCTTTCTCCATTTGACTCCTTTAAAGAACTTTATAAAAGAGCATAATCTAAGTGCCTAGAAAATGTCAACATTGTGTTTTTAACATGGTGTACATAAAAGACAGCAAGCAGAATTCTTTGGGAACGGGTCAAAAAGATGGAAATTCCTCATATAAAAGTATGTAGACCTAGGCAGAAAATATCTTGAGAAACAATGGTGTTACTGTCCAATTAAGTTATTCCTGTCTAATAAAGGGTTCTCTGATTTTTAGCAATACTTTTTGACTTATACTTGTGTAACAATATGTACTTGAAATTTAACAGTTTAATTTCATTTTCCAATTACTTTTATTCTCAGTGTGTCATGAGCTATATGTATTAGTAAAATATAGATTATAATAGGTTTTGCTATTTAACACAACTAGACTGAGTACTCCAGAGTGAGAAAAATCAGTCTTTTAGTCAAGCACAGAAAGGATTTTTTTTTTTTTAGAAAGAGACAAAAGACTATGCTGCCACTGTTGCTATTTTTGTGTTTTACTTGGAACCAGCCCATGTTATCCTCAAAGTGATCCGCAAAGCATATCTTTGGAAATGAAAGGGTTTAAAATACCTTCCTATGGATTTCAAATATGTCCTATGGACAATACTAAGTGTAAGCACAGGAAGGGAAGAAAGCACACGGGAGGGGATGCTATGGCTTTTGTGGGAGATTGAGCGAAGGCTTAAGAGGAAGCATTAAGCAGGGACTAAACAGATATGAAGGAGAAGAAAATTCCAGAAATAGAGTAATACGAGCTGAGTTAGTTAATTGTGCCAGCCTGGCCGATAATCACATGTGGTGCTGGTTGAAAGGCAGAGGGATAAATGGGTGGTGAAGCCTCGCCTTTTGAGTTCTCGGGTCTCTTGTTTTGTGATGGTTGCATCGGGTGCAGCTGCCTTAGCAGTTCCCTGCTTCAGCTTGCAAGATGGATTTCCTCCAAGACATCCCCAAGGAGAAGCCGCATGGATCTATCCCGATGCAGCCCTGGGTGCTGGAGCAGCCGTGTGGAGACCCTTGCCAGTGCTGAGATGCTTACACGTTCATGGACTCAGCTTTCCTCCTGCAGTTGGCATCATTGCCTGTTTTTTGTGGTGTGGGGGTTTTTGTGGTGTTGTTTTGTTTATGGGTTAATGTTGGACTTGTGGGCTTGGGCAGCATTGGGTTGGGATGTTTTCGTGATGCACATTTTCTTTGCATAAAACTCTCTCTTATACGTGAGTCGGCCGTGAATTTGTTTCTCCAAAGTACCTAGACTAATACACGAGCTAAATCTAAAAGTAAAAGGTGCGGTGTGTTTATGAAATTGCCAGCGATTATTTAATTATTCATGGTAAGAGAAAAGGGTACTGGGGAGGAGGGACTGGAGTTAAAACTGGGAATTTATGAGAGAACGTATATATGAATGGGGTCCTCGGGTGCTGGGTAGGATTTGGGAAGTCACAGGATGCCGTGAAAGAATAAAAAAGGGTATGGTAAATGTTCAATAAAATGAATGTGCAGATGAAGGTCTTTTGTGGAGGTAGATCATGTAAGGAGAAAAATATATTTGGGATGAGATAAAAGAATAGTAGCATGCTAAGTCACAGTAAGCTTTGGGCTGATATGATTTACAGTATTAGCTAGGAGGTTGGAATTTTGACCATGGATCTCATAAGAAAGTTCTGTGTCAGAAATAATTGCTTTGAGATTCATCAAAATATGCTAAAAATAATGTGCATTAATGAATACTCTCCAGATAACACAACTAGTGAAATAATTAGAGAAGCAAATCATATCCTGAGAAACTGAATTTTACGAGTTCCTTTCTAATATCATTGCATTATGCTTTTATTATATTCACAAATATCTAAAATATTTCAATATGTGTTTGTTCATTTAATTAAGATTGATGAAACATAAGTTACCTAAACTCCTCAGATGCAATGGTTAGTATTCGTTTCCTTTATTAATAGGTTTCACCCGCATTGATAAATAAAAGTGCCTGGTTTTTAATAGTTTATCAATAACCTATTACAATGTATGCAAATGAAAGAATTAATGAGAAAATGAGTCAATTAGTGACACCAGCACTGTTGAAAATAACTAAGGTGTGTTCCTTCTTCAAGGTGCTCACAGACCTGTAGGAAGACATAGAAATAAGCAGCAAACGTGAGACAAGATGGTAAGCAGAGAGGACAGAGGCAGTTTAACTGATGGGAGAGGGGGTTAAACCACATGCGGACCTGATAAAGCCCAGTGTTTTCCAAAAATGTTTATATCTTCTTTTTGGGGTGGGGAGGGGGTTGGATGGATGGGACATGGTTAAAAATGGAAACTTGACCGCTAACAGTTTAAGAGGCTAGGAATCTAAAATCAGGGTGCTGGAGCCTGAGTCAGGCTTTCTTTCCCTATTGGCCCTGAAGAAGGTCCGTGTCTCAGTGAGCCTCAGCTCCTGGGAACCTCTCCTCCCTGTCACTGCATCTTTCACTTACTAGTTTAATCTCTCTTTTCAAAACGTTTTGTCAATGAGATGGTTTACCTTCATTAGACCATTAGATCCTCATTTTTGTATTTAAGGATTGATCAATTCTCCCAATGTCTTGGCCTATTTCCACACATTTTTGCTCATCTTCCTCTCATTGGACATTATCTTCTTCACCCAAGTTAACAGTTGTCTCATTTCTAGCTCATTACTCCCCTTTCCTTTCCTGACCCTCCCTTCCCTGAAGACCATCAAAGTTTGACATTTTTTTCTTAATTTCCTTCTATTTTCTGCAAATGGGCTCTCACTGTTATCCATAGCTTTCTGCAAATTGGGTGCTCAGAATATAAGCTCTCACACAAACCTCTCCATTTCTCTTGGATTTTATTATTTATAATCCTTGGATCACACAAACTGGTGTACTTCTTCTGTGTGGATTTTTTAACCAACTTTGATATAATACTCATCTCTTCAGTGATCTTTTTATAAGTGCAAATACCATGTAGGGGCAGGGTATAAAAACTAGTTGTTCCTAGAATAAGACTATAATTGAGTGCAATCTCAGAATTCATTCATTTATCCATAGCTTATAGATGTCCTTGGTCCACTTTAGAGACACCATTATAATTTTATTTTGGAATATTATAAATAATGCCCATATGGAATATAATAATTCTAGTAATAGCATCATTAATTTAGTCAATGATACAACATTTAAAATACTTTTGAGAAAAGGAAAACATACATGTAGAGTTCTGTTTTTTAAACTAAAAGACATGGATTATTGACGTGTACAGATGACAAATTTAACTTGTTTATGCAAACAATTAGAGTTGGAGATAAGGCAAAACTTTCAATAACACTCATTCATAAAGACAAAACCATGCCTGCTGGAGTAAGACCTGCCCTAAGAAGCAAAAAGAGTATGAAAATAGCAAACATATGGTGGTCTTAACTTGCCAATTAGTGGGTACCCTCAAAGCAAGAGATTTGAACCCAAATCTAATGACTTCCAAATTCACAACCTTGGGATAATAGAGATCTGCTTCTTGTCACACTGGGCCACTTGAACCTTAAGTCCAAGAGAGGAGTTCAGTTCCTTACGCAGGTGTATTTAAGGAAATGAGCAGTATGCTAAATGGGATTAACAACTGGGATCCTTTTTGAAGTGGCTTATGAAGGATGTTGTGCACCTCAAAAGGACAATGTCTCAAGTGCTGGTTCTCTGTAGCGTGGGACCTGGATCAGCAAGGGCTTTAGGAAATTCAGTTAAAGGCTCGTGATTGGGGACATAATACTGGGCGTAGTTGCCCATTGGGGGGTCAATATAAGTAATGTTAAGCATTTTTCCCAAGGGCAGGTTGCCCCTCCTGCTCTACCCACCAACCTAAGGGAAATCATCTTCTCTGAGACAGACATGACCTCCTCCCACCTCTAGACGAGCATTTCCTTTAAGATCGTGTCTATTGATGTGAGGTGACTGTGGAACAGTACTATGTGGCAGGAAGTGATTGGTCTTCAGGCCTC
Source organism: Echinops telfairi (assembly GCF_000313985.2). Lineage (NCBI taxonomy): Eukaryota > Metazoa > Chordata > Mammalia > Afrosoricida > Tenrecidae > Echinops > Echinops telfairi. The sequence goes on along the minus strand of NW_022111300.1, from coordinate 1,514,043 downwards.
TTCGGATGAAGTTGCTATTAGATGTGCAAACACTGGAGCAATATGTGGCTCAGAGCATCAGGCAGACACCTCTTTGTTGCTTGGGAGGCCAGAAATTACCTCAGATACCTGCCTTTTCTTGGTGTTTATCCTTAATCATAGTGTTCTCCTGCAATAGTTGTCCTTCTGTGGTTGACTGACTTCACTCATCACAATGATTTTCAGATCCATTCATGTGATGAGGTGTTTGTGATCACTATTTTTTTTAGACCACTGTGTTAAGACACTGTGTGTATTTACTAGAATTCCTCTATCTCTTCTGTTACTGATGGGTGTTTGGGCTGTTTTTAGTCTCTCACTATTGTGAACTGTACTGAGAAGCACCTGGGAAAGCACATGTCTTTTCATTTCGCATCTCTTACCTCTTCTTCAGGGTGTACACACCGAGGAGAGGGCCCCGGGGCATGGGTCAGAGTTGCGGGGGCCAGGGGAGCACTGGAGGAGGAAGAAAGAAAGAAAGCGGAAGTGTTGCTTCAAGTGTTGGTCTGTACCAACTAGGGGTGATGTCTATACGAAGTTGATCCTGTGGTCTGCTATCCACGCAGGGTCACTGGACGCTAATTAGATAGAGGTTCGCTTGCTGGGTTGGCACAGTGACAGGGAAGGTGGCACTCTGGTAGAGGAGTCAGTGAGTGTGTGTGTTTGTGCATGGCGGTGGGAAGCACTGGCCAGTGGTGAAGGAGCCTCAGTATAAGTCAGCAGGTGTTCTCTGTCTTCACTAGTGTGACTACACTGCGCCCTCTGCTTTCTCCCTCCATTCCCACAAACTACAATTGTAAGAAAGTTTGAGGCACTTCATTTTTAGGTTGTTTTTCTGGCTTCCAGTGAGCACAGGACTTCCTCCTTGGGGACATTGTTTTGGTGGTTGTTGTTGAGATCTTCTTGTGTTTGTTACCTGATAGCCACGCATTTAGTTTGAACTTAATCTCGCTCTCTCTCACACACAAACACACACACTCTTATTTTCATTGTTCCAGGAGGATGAGGTGTTTGGAGGCCCACATTTGTTCATCTAATTTGTTTACGATTGCTCAATTCAGTAGCCATCTCACTTACATCCCTGCCTTTGCAGGACAGGAACAAAAGTTGTGAAGCAGTAACGTTTTTAACTGTAATAACTAAATATATAGTTTACAGCAGCATCAGATTTCCTTTTGCTGCATATAGCACAGTCTGAGATTACAATGTTACTTACTGAAAATTAAGAGGACTTGAAGCACATATTTATGAAATTAAAAATCTCCAGAGTTCAGTAAGAATTCCCAACATAAAGAAAACAAAAATCATCACAACTAGACCAATAAGTAAAATCATGGTAAACAGAGAAAATATTTCAATTGTCAGAGAGTTTATTTTATTTAAATCTATAATAAAAGCTGCAGCCAAGAAATAAAATAATGCACTGCATTGTGCAAATCTGCTACAAAAGACTTCTTTATTAAAAAGCAGAGATGTTCCCTTGAGGGCTAAGGTATGCCTGACCCAAGTCATAATAGTGCCCCTGACCTCGTGTACTTTATAAATCTGCACCATGAATAAAGAGGACTATGAAATTGTTGCCTTGAAATTATGGTGCTGAAGAAAACACTGAACATATCACCGACTTTCAGAAAAAGTATAATCAGAATTCTTCTCTAAGGATGAGAGACTTCATCTTATATTATTTGGGTTTGTCATCAGGAAGGACCCATTCCTGACGAAAACACAAAACCAACAACAAACAAATGAAAGCACCTCATTAATGGTAAAATAGAGGGACAGAAACAAATAAGACATCTCAAATAACCAAACTGACCACTAAAAATAGTGAAACATTGTGAGACTGCTGACGATGTCCTGAGAAGACATTTGCCAACCTATGGCAGCATCCTGAGTCAAGAACTGAGGAAAACAACAGGCAAAACTAAGGGGCAGTCTGTGGCATAACTGAGACTCTTCATATAAATAGTGTGAAAGACAAGGGAACAAAAGTTTCCACAATAAAAGACTAAAAAAAGGGGATAATGAAATGCAAATAATGATCATCACTAGATTGTGGATCCAAATGAGAATATACATAAAGGAGTGGTAAACAACATCATTCCACCCTCTATGGTGTCAAAAGTAGGTGGAACCAATTCCATGGCACCTACGAAGAACAATCAAAAACATCATGAGGACAATACGGAAATTTGAATCTGAACTATAGATTGCCAAATACTCTGTCATTGTTAAGATTTTTGCAGGTGATGGCTTGTACTGAGGATATGTTGCAGAATGCCGTTGTATTAGGAGATGCATTCAGCTTTATTGAAGAGAAAGGGATACCACTAATCTATCAAAATGTCAATTGATGATTCTCAGTAAAGAATATATTCAAAATATAAAATTGGCAAAATAATTTCTTAGTAAAGCTTTTATCAATTATACTTAGAAATATCATAATTTTTAGATTGTTTTTTTTCTTCATAAAACAGACATTACCACTGTCTCATGGCTTAACGGTCTCATCTATGTTGTATGGTAATGATATGCAATGATGTTATAACTCATTACTTACAATGTCAGATATTATCTAACACTTTAAGTGTATTATATCATTTACCTCTCAGAATAACAATATAATTGTCATTTGTACATTTCACATGAAAAAGATTGGGGTTTAGTGAGAATATGTTAACCTACATGAGCCTCCTCAGAGGTTGATTCAAAATTCAATTCATGCATCTACTGCCAAAACCCAAGTGTTATCTTGTACAGTCTACCTAGAAAGTGTTTGTAATTAAAAATGACCTTGTTTGTTAACCTTAGCAAGAGGCTGGAAATAGTTCAAATGCCTATAAGCAGAAGAATGGATAAAGAAACTCTGGTTCATGCCCACAATGGAATACTGTGCATCCCTAAAAGACAGCAATGAAACACATCATGACATGGCCCTGCAAACCATCCTGCTGAGTGAAGTTCATCAATCACAAAAGGATAAATATTGTATGAATCCATGGCTTTAAGGATCAACACCAAGTTGAAGGCTAACTCCTGCTCCCAGTACATGACATTTTCTAATCTGGCCTCCTAAACAATGCCTACCATCCTTGAAACATATACCACATCCTCTATATGTATATATTAAAACCACTTTGCAGAGGAGAGCCCACCTAAGCTAGGGTCAGTTTTTCAAGATGCAGGGAAGCAGAGAAGACCATTCAGTTGCTGCCATACGGAATTTTGCTAAGATCACCCCAAACCAACAGACCCTCTTACCAAAGTGATAAGGAAACCTTATTGGAAATTCAAGTCAAGCTTTGGGGAGTGCAATGGATGCCTGTGAGAAGGTAATTACATTCATATTGGTAGGAAAACAGAGAGGAACAACCTCCCATAGGGAAAAAATGCTTAACAATGCTTATATAGAACCTAAGGGGAAAATATGCCTGGTACTATGTTCCTAATTGGACATTATGTTAGTCCGAGTTGACGAGAAACAAATTCATAGACACTAATATGTGGATAAGAAAGAACTTTATGTAAAAGAGTAATGGCATATTAAGAAAACAGCCCAGTCCAGATCAAGTCCCTAAGTCCGATATTAGTCTGTAAATTCTTCTCCAGACTCACACAACACATGCAATGACGTCGAATGCAAAATCACAGGCCAGTGGGTAGAAAATCTTGGGGATCCAGAGGCAGTGGAAGTATCTTAGCTCTGGCATGTGTGTCCACGTGGCCCCTCCAGCTCCAAGGCTCTGGCTGGCATCAGCATAGCTCCATGTGGCTTGTCAACAGGAATGTCTTGCAAGGAGAGAATGTATCTGGCTTCCAGTAGGCTGTTTATCTCTGTTGAATCTCCAAATGAAGCCATCAAGCTGTGACCTAATTGACAAGCTAGACTCCACCCCTTCACGCTTAATATTCTCAAGTTGACACCAGATTTTGTAACTATCACAGACTCCTTTGCCCTCATTTCATTGCAGACCTCAGTGACCCAGTCTGGGTGTTATAATCTACTGAGACATTAGACTCTGCTCTTTTAATGTGCGTAACATCCTTCATAGGCCACACTAGAGGGACTTGATGTAAAAACCACACTAAGTGAACTGGGGTTTACCTCAAACTCACTTGTCCCCCTTAGACTTAAAGTTGAAACTCCTGATGGTCATTGGACTATGGTTTGGAGCCTTTGTCTTGAGGTTCCACAATGAATGATGATTTAGGACTGCCATCTACTTACTATTTTAATATTTGCTTTGCTTTATTATGACATGTTTAATCTGGTAGCTATGACACTGCTGCTGTAAATGCATATTAACGAAACTTTTACACTATCATCAAGCCCCATTGTTTGTATTGTATCAAGTTACTTAAAAGTTTAATCTGTGCAAGTCAACAATTCATGTATTGTAGATCATAGCTGGTTTATCATGGTATCATTTTATTTTCTTAACAGTGTTTTAAATTCTCTACTATTGGCTAAATTGTGACATTATCGATAAAATCTCCTTAAGCCCTAGGGGGATGGCTGATGATGTTCTCTAACATAAAATGATCCTAATGTCTTTAAGGAGAACTAGAGAAATATATAGACCATAGATAAATGAATTGATTTGGGGCTCACACGTAATTCTAGCCCCGATCTAAGAGCAATTAGTTTTTATAACATGGTCTTGCTTGATGCTCAGTCTCATGAAGAGACCACTGATGATATTGTTTCTAGAGCATAGTGTGGTAAAAAACTAAATGGTGCCCAACTATCAGAAAGATTAGTGTCTGGGGTCTTACAGGCTAGTTTTTAAATGAGCATCCGTCTAAGTGAGTCATCAACTAAGTCCACAGGGAAGAAGCAAACCAGCCTGTGTTTTAAATTTTAAATAGTAAAATAAAAATCTGAAGGAAGGAATAGTATCAGAGCTTAAATTGTGAACACCTGTGGTTCAGAAGGCTGTAGATGAGTGGAAGCCTGGAATCTATTTGCAGGATCCACATGTGCATTAAACCTTTGGTTAATCCCCTCTGATCAAAGGTGAGGGATGTCAAAAGCCATGTTGTCAGACAAGAAGCATTGCAAAGTTGATTATGGCAGAAGTAGATAGGTTAACATGTAATAATTTATCATTTGATCTCCCTTTTGACCCACTCTAAAGTAGCTTTAATTTAAAAAATAAAGTGAAGGGGAAATCCATGTGGATTAAGCCACTGGCGATTCCTCTCTGACCATAGACCGGGCACAGGAATAGCGTTGTTGCCCTGTAGAATATATTGGAAAGTGGATTATTGAAAATACAATTAGGTTAAAATTTGGCATTTTATCATTTGAGCTCCCTTGTCATCTAAAATTTGCTCTACAATACCCCTACAGAGGGGTCACAGGGAAGGGATAAGTTAACCAGGGTGTGATAAAGCATCGATGAAACAAACAATATTCCTCTGGTTCCTTGAGGCTTCCTCATCCCCAACCATCATGGCCCCAGTACTGTTTCTCAATTCAGACTAGACACAAGCATGCACACAGGTCTAGATAAAAGATAAAGGCTCAAGACACATGGAATCCGGGAATAGCGATAAGAAAAGGGTAGGGGGAAGGATGGGAGAGGAAGGGAGAAAGAGGTAACTGATCACAATGATCAACATATAACCATACACCCCTCTCCAGGGGGAAGAACAATAGAAAACATGAGAGAAGGGAGTCAGCAGTCAGTGTGAGAAATGAAAATAATAATGATTTATAATTTATCAAGGGGTTATGGGGGGTAGAGGAGCAGATACTGAGAGCTTAAGAGAAAAGAAGGAAGGCAACATATGCTCAAACATGCCTGATACTATCAATGTATGGAGTGTACCAAGAGTTTTAAGAGTCCCCAGTGAAGATCCCCTTGCAGAGGGGTCTCAGGGAGGAGACGAGACAGTCAGGGTGTGATGTAACAACGATGAGAAATACAACTTTCCTCTATTCCTAAATGCTTCCTCCCTGTTCCCACTACCATGACTCGAATTCGACCTTGCAAGTCTGGCTAGAGCAGAGGATGTACACTGGTGCAGATAGGAACTGAAAATACAGGGAATCCATGGCGGATGAGCCCTACAGGACCAGTGGTGTGAGTGGCGAAACAGGGAGGGTAAAGGGAGAATGGGTAAGAAAGAGGGAACCGATTACAAGGAACTATATGTGACCTCCTCCCTGGGGGACAGACAACCGAAAAGTGGGTGAAGGGAGACGTTGGACAGGGCAAGATATGACAAAATACCAATTTACAAACTATCAAGGGCTCATGAGGGAGGGGGGAGCGGGGAGGGAGGGGAAAAATGAGGACCTAATGTCGGGGGTTTAAGTGGAGAGAAAATGTTTTGAGAATGATGTACAAATGTGCTTTACACAATCGATGTGTGTATGGATTGCGATAACAGTTATATGAGCCCCTAATAAAATGTTTTAAAAAAAAAAGAGTCCTCAGTGAAATGATCTTTTAATAAAAGGTACAATAATAACAAAAATAAATAAATAAAAAGTCGCCAATGAAAATGCTATGGATTCCGACAGAATAGTATTGCCCAGTAAGTGCTGGGAGATGAACCCCTACCTAGACTGGAAGATCAAAACTACACTCATTGCCATAGGTTCGGTGCCAACTCATAGGGACCCTATAGGGCAGAGTGGAACTTCCCTGCACGTTTCTGACGCTGCAACTTTGTACCTTAGCATCAGTAGAAGGCCCCATCTTTCTCCTGCAGATTGGGTGGGAGTTTGTAACTACTCACCTTGCAGTAAGCAGGCAGGTAGTCAAAATACACAGCAAACACACAACAGACTCCAGCATACCGAGGAGCTGACAATCAACTATGACATTTGTAACAAAACGTTCACATGGCTAAAAGTAACATTTTCTGTATTTTTTGTTTGATTGTTCAATATTAGGGTTTATCTCAGAGGTGTTCTGTCACTGCAGATAACCTTTTCGAATTTGTGTTTTGTTTATCTATTTTTAGGTATATGAAACCCAGGACTGATGAACCTATAGGGACAGCAAGTAGAATAAGGGTTTGGGGGAGGGGAGACAATGGTGCTGTTGATGGAGGTGGGGGATGGGGTAAAAGGGAGATGATGTCAAGCAGTCCAGGAAGGCAAAGAATGCTTGGAAACTGATTTTTGGTAGCAATTGTAGAGTATTGCTTCATGTGCTGGAATTATGGAACCATCCTGTCTATTTTGATTGACCATGTAGGACAAGGTAGAACTGATCATGTATGTGTCTGATGCTGTACATCTTTACCAGAGCGGAAAGGTTTATCTTTGTCCCTTGAAGTGGCTGGTGAATGAGAACTGCTTGTAGTAACCCATGACACCACCAGGGCCCCTAGCATGGTAGAACAGTTTTACTTTGAAAGAAAAGAAACGAATAAAGACAATGTTAAACACAATAGTATCTATCACTTGCTGTAGAGTCGATTGTGATTAATGGAGACAATCTGGGCAGAACTCTGCTCTGAGCCCTGGTGGTATACTTGGGTAGGGACTGGACTGCTAACTTCAAGAAAAGTTGTTTGAAATGATGATATTTTTCAGGGTGCATAAAGACACATTTATCTTTCTTATACTTGTGAGAATCTTCTACTGACATATAATTTACTATGTCTGTCTTAGTCTGGGTAGACTAGAGAAACACATTCATAGGCACTTATATGGGCATAAGAGCTTTATATATAAGAGCAATTGAATATTGAGAAAACATCCCAACCCAATCCAAATCAAGACCATAAGTCCAATATTAGCCCATATGTCTGATACCAATGTATAAAGTCCTCTTCAGGCTCACATAAAACATGCAATAATGCTGAATGCAAGAAGATGGGTGGCAAGTCTTGTGGATCCAGTGGCAGTAGAGGTATCTCAGCAATGGCAGGGGTCTAAACATGATTCCTTTAGCTCTGAGGCTCTGACTTCCATCAGACTGTCTCCATGGGGCCTCCACGTGGTTCCTTCAGCTCAGGACACTAGCGCTGTTCCACGTGTCTTGTCAGTTGTAGTGTTTCTCTGGGAGAGAGCCAAGAGAGAGAGTGTCTCCCACCTCCAAGGAAGAAATGCAGGAGTTCTCAGAATCATCAGGAGAAGGTCATGCCCACACAGAGGCCTCATTAGCTATGATCTGATTGGCAGGCTAAACTCCATTCCTACACTCTTAATCCTTAAATTGACAGCAGATTATATAACTACCACAATAGGTTATAATTTATTTTCCATTCCAAAACACTATAGATTAAAGTATGAAATGAGAATGAATCACACTATCTCAATAACACATAAGAAAATAAATCCCAAAAAGTTCTGGCAAGATGGTGCCCATGTAAGCAGGTAGTGTTTGGAGCTCTGTGGCGGTCAGGGAGTCTGGAGATGGGGAGGCCTAGTGGGGGATCCGAGTTTGACAGTTAATCTCTGTGACAATCCAGAGCACTTCCCCACTGGGAAATGCACCTGTACCTGCAGCAGAGCCCCGGAGACCTACAGCCCTGTGTACGGGATACCACAGCCTTTGCCACTTGTACCACTACATATCCCTCTACTGCCAGAACCCATTGGTTGTCCACCCAATGGCAGCTCTTACAGCCACAGTTTGACCTGCCACACTGCTGCCATCTGCTCGTGGCTTTCCCTGTCATACCTGGCACCTTCCCATCACCCACCAGTGCCCCAGCGATCCTTGAACTAACTACAAGCTTTTCTTTCTTGGTATGTTTTAATTTGTTCTTTGTCAGAGGCTTGATATTGTTGCTGTTTTGTTGTACATTGTTGCTTGGTTTTGCTCTGTCTTGTTTTTGTGCATGTTGTTGTCTCCGCAGGTCTGTCTGGAT
>NW_022111300.1:1475089-1504019 GCF_000313985.2 Echinops telfairi | reverse complement strand
AGTGGTGTGAGTGGCGAAACAGGGAGGGTAGAGGGAGAGTGGGTAGGAAAGAGGGAACCGATTACAAGGAACTATATATGACCTCCTCCCTGGGGGACGGACAACAGAAAAGTGGGTGAAGTCCAGAGTGCATGAACAGTTCTGGAACTTACTTGCAGAGGGAAAGTACCCAAACATGAGAAAATGTGTTATAGGAGAGTGGGGGAGCTGGACCATGTAAGAAGACAAAACATATCACTTTCATATGGAATGGGAGATTTTGACACTATAAGTTGACTTTCAGCTGAAGTCCAGAGGGCACGAACAGTTCTGGAACTTACTCGCAGAGGGAAAGTACCCAAGCATGAGAAAATGTGCTACCTCCTTGACTGCATTATTCGTCTCTACTTATTTATGCGAGTCAGCCTCTCCCCACATAAGTCCAAATACCATTTCACCATGACTGATGATCTTTTGGAAGTGAAGTGTGCTTGAGGCAAGCTGTCAGTAGCTACTGTCCAGACTATGCATCCCTGGCTCATTTCATTCAGGGAAAGAGATCAGAGTAAAGAAGTGATTCAAAATCAGTGACAAGGAGGGTGTAAGAGGCCTGGTAAGGGATTGATCAAGGGCAATGTAACCGAGATGATTTTTTCTTTCTTTTTTCATTCAATCTTTTGTTTTCTTCTGTTTTGTCTCTGTTATCAGTTTTGCCTCCCATTATAAGATAGGCATGGGAAGCAAGCTCAAGGAGAAATCAACTGGACCAATGGTTCCTGAGGGACCTGAAAGGAGGAGGAGAAAGGGGAAGGGAATGGTAATTAAACAATGCCATAGACAGGGAAAAACTGGAGAATTAAAAGCACCAACAAGGAGGATATAGAGATTCTGGTGGTGTTGGAGTAACAGCAGTCTAGCTGAGAAAAATGACTAAGAAGCAGAAGAAGGTTGAGCATGATCATGGGGTAGGAGGAAGGTAAAAAGTAAACAGAGGAAAGATCTGGAAGCAAAGCCATGGATAGAAGTATAAACATAATTGTGCACTTATTTAAATGTATTAATTCATAAAAATAGAGGTATTGGCCTATGTACATATATTTATAAGGCAATACATTGAGAAAGCAGTTGGACTCGGGGAATCTGCTCAAGCCCTGCCTAAATGCAAGAACACTTTGTTCTAACCACCTGGCATTCTGTGATGCTCGCCCTGCTGGCACGGTTCCTAAAGACAAAATGATGTATAAGCAAATGTGTTGAGGAATGCTGATGGTGCCTGGCTATCAAAAGATATAGCATCTTAAAAGCTTGAAAATAAATAAGCAGCCATCTAGCAGAGAAGCAACAAGTTCACATGGAAGAAGCACACCAGCCTGTGCCATCAGGAGGTGTCAATGGAATCAGGCAACAGGCACCAGAAGTCCCAGTTCACAATCGCAAAAAATTGAAAACAACCCAAATTTCCATCAATTTATGAATGGATTAAAAAAACTTGTATATACACATAATGAAGTTCTATGCATCCCTAAAAAAACAGCAATAAATGCATGAAGCATATCATCTCATGGGAAGAATTGGAGGAAATTATGCTAAGCAAATTTAGCAAGTGTAAAAGGATAAGTACACATGAGTCCATTGAAGGTACATGAGTCCATTGAGGTAAGCACAAAAAGCACAACGGACATAGAGGATAAGTTGCTTAAAGTATAATTTCTCAGTCCAGGTCCAAGCACTCTGGCAGGGGTCAGAGCCAACCCCGTGATGCATATAACACCCACCAAAAAACTAGGAGGTGAAAAAAGATGATGGTAGTGGGGGGACAGGGCACTAATCCACCCACAAGGAGGGTATTTATGTCTCCAAAGGAAAGGGAGAGAGAAACCAGACCTCATTCCAGTGAGCCAAGCCTTGAAAGAAACACTGGCATGGAGCAGTGCGTTAACAGAGAGGACTGCAAGGCCAGCCCCAGGCTGAGTTATGTTGACCCCCTCCCTAGAAGAATGTACTACAGAGGACAACACTGAAGATATAGGCTGGGGAGTGTGGCCATTCTCTCCTGACCACATGGGAGCCAACTAAGATGGAAAGAGGGAGAGAAGAGGGATGTGGGGAGGGAGGGAGAGAGAGCGCGAGAGAACCTTATTCTGGTCCACCAAGCCTTGACGATGACATTTATTCTCTAAGCAGCCAATACATAGAGAGTAGTGTAGGGTAGGGCCAGCCCCCAACATGACACACAACCTCCCTTTACTGGTTCACAGCAGTATAGGGAACGATATTGGAAACATCGTCCAGGCAGTGAGGCTGACTTGACCTCCTCACAACAGGGCAAATCTTGGTGGTTGCACAACAGAGCAGCAAGGGGAGCAAAGTACAAAGTCCCCAAGGAATCCCGAAAATAGACTTCTGACTCAGGGCTGTAGTTGGCAATTCATCAGACCTGGAAGGAAGACTTCCATAAAAGTCAGCAGATAGACCTGAGACTATTTACAGGGTTTTTTCTTTTCTTTTATTATTTTTAAACAATTTATTATTTTTTATATGTCTATATCAGATAGGCAGGATAAAAGCAACGGGATTGGTGGTTCCAGGGGGGCATGGGAGAGGAGGAACAAGGCAAAGGGAGTGGGGAGTCAACAAACTCAAGGACAAGACAACAATAAGTGATCTAAAATTGATGAGGAGGGTATAGAATGCCTGATGGGGGTTGATCAATTGTAAAGTACCTGAGAGGAATTACTGAGAACCAAATGAAGGGTGAACATGATAGTTTCCTGTAAAAGGAAACAGGGAAAAGAACTAGGAGGCAAGTCATATAGAGAGGTATAAATATAGGCTTGTATATATGTAAATATATTAATATATAAGGTAGGGGTATTGATCTATGTACATAATTTATATGTTAAATTATTAAGGTAGCAGACAGACTTTGGGTCTCTACTTAAGTCTTCCCTCAACACAAGAGTATAGCACTAAGGAAACATACACTTTTGTACAGTGCCTTATAGTTGTTTTAATCATTAAATTAGATAAAATTAAGTTAGTTTCTTGAAGTTTGTAGAAAACTATATGTAAGTAGTAATATTTTAGCTAACTGTACAGTGAAAAAATACTCTACTATCGTCAAGTAGGTCAATTCATCAATGACATTACCCTATGAACTTCTGTTAGAGAAACAAATCCAGAGACATTCACGTGTGTAAGAGAAAACTTTATATCAAAGAGCAAATGTATATTGAGAAAACATCCCAGCCCAGTGCAGATCAAGTCCATAAGTCTGATATTAGCCAAGTCCACATGTCTGATACTAGTCCATAAATTCCTCTTTAGTCTCACATAGTTACTTGGAGTTGTGCAGAATGCAGGAAGATCACAGACTGGGGGCTGTAAGTCTTGTGGATCCAGTGGTGGCGAGGGTCTCCACATTGCTCCTCCAGCTCTCTGAGTGTGTCTCCTCAACAAAAGAGTGTGGTTCACCTCCCAGAGGAAGTTCCCAGAATCCTCATGAGAGGGCCATGCCCACAAGGGGACACCATCAGGCTGTGACCTGATTGGCAGGCTATACTCCACCCCTAGACCCACTTATCAAGTTGACATGAAATTATGTAACTACCACAGAGCTAATCTTTAACGCAGCTTCTACTGAACACTATGATTTTAGCTATTGGCAACAGCTTTGGGTCAGTGCTGAGACTGTTGAATTCTAAATAGAAAACAAATGAAATTAGGTAAAATAGGGGAAACTGATTTTCTTTTTTTTTTAAGTAAAAAATAATCAGGCTGATGAATCACAATAAAACACTATTGCTTTAGACCCTTACCTCACTCCATGCACAAGAATAGACTCAAGGTGGATCACAGATCTCGAGATAAAACCCCAAACAATTAGGGCCATAAATGAGGGAATTGGGACAAACCTGAGAACCTCGACACAGGGAATACATAGGCTATCAGAAATAGGAAAGGATACAAACATAGAGGAGCCACAAATAGACAAGTGGGACATAATGAAGATAAGATACCTGTGTACATCGAAAGAATTCACCAAGAGAGTAATAAGAGAGCCCACCTACTGGGAAAACATCTTTAGCAATGAAACATCAGACAAAGGCCTTATTACTAAAATCTACAATGCCTTGCAAGCTCACAATCAGAGAAGAGCTAACTGCCCACTGAGGACATGGGAAAAAGACCTGAACAGAAATTTCTCAGAGTCTGAAATCCAAATGGCCAATAAACATATGAGAAAATGTTCCCGATCATCAGCCATACAAGAAATGCAAATCAAAACAACTATGAGATACCACCTAACACCCTCAAAGATAGCCAAATTCAAAAAATCAGAAAGCAACAAGTGTTGGAGGGGCTGTGGTGAGACAGGAACTCTCATCCACTGCTGGTGGACTTGTAGATATGTACAGCCACTATGGAAATCAATTTGGCGATTTCTCAAACAAATGGAAATTGAGTTACCATATGACCCAGCAATCCCCCTACTGGGCATATACCCAGAAGAGCCAAGAAACAAACCACAGCCAGACATCTGTGCTCCAATGTTCATTGAGGCACAGTTCACAATCGCAAGGAGTTGGAAGCAACCCAAATTTCCATCAACAGACGAATGGATTAAAAAACTGTGGTACATACATACAATGGAGTACTATGCATCACTAAAAAGCAGCGATGAACACATGAAGCATATTGCCGCATGGGAAGAACTGGAGGAAATAAGGCTAAGCGAAGTAAGCCAAGCACAAAAGGACAAGTTTAACATGAGTCTGCTGAGGTAAGTTCAAATATATGTATTTATATATATAAAAGAAAGAACAGAAAGGTAAAGGCAAAAGGGGCACAGAGAAAAAGCTACTGTATACAAACTCTTCAGGGGTAAGGTCCAGGTAGTATGGCAGATGCCTGACCAAATCCAGGGGTACATAGGGTAGCCAACCCCAAAAGGGGGGAGGGAGGAACGGGGAAAGGAAAATTAAAAAAAAGGGGGGGGGATATGTGAAGGGGGAATAGGGCACTGACCATCCAAGGAAAGGGGAAGGGTATTGTTTGTGTGTTCACAGGGAAAGAGGGACCAGATTTAAAGCCAGTGCCAGACAAATACAGCTTGTTGGCAAGGAGTGGGGAGCCAGTGGAGGGGCCTGAGGCTCGGCCCCCATGCCAGCTATGTGGACAACAGCCCCTCCCCCCAGAAGAAGCTACTTGAGAGGATGGCAATGACGCTGCAGTTAGGGGAGAGGGGCATGTTTGATCAAAGCAAATGGGAGCATTTGGGGAGGAAGAGAGAGTGGAGCACATCCTGACCCACCAGGCCTGGAGGACGACATCCCCGCTCTGAACAGCCTGTGGACAGAGTGGACAATATGGCTGATCCCACCATGAGACATGCCATCCCTTGATGGCCCCGGGCTCTAAGAGGGACAACGCTGGAGACTCAGTGTTGGGACTGGCCCAGACTGACCCTGAAACACCGAGGCAAACCACAAAAAGCATGTGGCAAAGCAACCGTGGGAGCAGAGCAGAGAGCCCCCGAGAGAGTACAAAGGACAGACTTGGGGGCCAGAGCATTGTACCCCATTGGTCTTGACCGAAGGACACGCCTAGAGATCAAAAATCAGACCTTGACCTATTTACAGGTTTTTCTTTCTGCTTAAAATTTTGTTTTGTTTGTTTGTTTAATTAGCTTATTCTTCTATGGGTAATAGGTTTCCGTTTTTTGCTGCCATCGCTGTGCTCTCACTAATTGCCTATCTTACTATGGCTTGGTTTTTTGTGCATATTAGTATCTCTACAGATCTATCTTGATAAGGTAGACTGGATGAATAGTCTGGAGGAGAAAACAATGGGACCAACGGTTCCGGGGGGACACGGGAGAGGAGGAGGTGGGGGTAAGGAGGTGGTGCTGACCAACCCAGGGACAGGGGAGCAACAAGTGATCCAAAAACAGTGGCAGCAGATGGACATTGGCCTCCACTCAAACACTTACTCATTACAAGAACACATTGTTCTTTTAAATTGGCATTCCAGGATGCACACTTTCCCGAATTGATTGCTGAAGGAAAATGTGAACATAAGCAAAGGTGGTGAAGAAAGCTGATGGTGACCAGCTACCATAGGATATAGCGTCCAGGGTCTTAAAGGCTTGAAGACAAACAAGCGGCCATCTAGATGAGAAGTATCAAAGCCCATATGGAGGAAGCGCACCAGCCTGACTGACCACGAGGTGTAGAAGGGATCAGATATCAAACATCAAAGAACTTAAAATCATATCAGTGGGTGCCCACTCTACTGACACAATCACTGTAGATAAACCTGTGCATAAGCAAGTGTGGTGAAGAGAGCTAACAGTGCTGGGTTATCAAAAGATACAGCGTCTAGGGTCTTAAAGGCTGGAAGATAAACAAGCGGCCATCCAGCTGAGAAGCATCAAAGCCCACATGGAAGAAGCACACCAGCCTGTCTGACCACTAGGTGAAGAAGGAACCAGTTATCAGACATCAAAGAACTAAAAATCAGATCAATGGTGCCCACCTTCCTGATATGATCACTGAAAAAAAGGTGTACATAAGCAAAGGTGGTGAAGAAAGCTGATGGTGTCTGGCTATCGAAAGATATAGCATTTGGGGTCTTAAAGGCTTGAAGATAAGCAAGCAGCCAACTAGCTCAGAAGCAACAAAGCCCACATGGAAGAAGCACACCAGTATGTGTGACCACGAGCTGTCGGGGGGGATCGGGTGTCAGGCATCAAGGAACAAGAAATCATGTCATTGTAAAGGTGGGTGAGTGCAGAGTGGAGACTCAGAGTCCATCGGTTGGCAACTGAACACCCCCCTGCTGAGGGGTTTTGGGGAGGAGACGAGCTAATCAGGGTGCAGGGTAGCAACGATGAAACATGTAATTTTCCTCTAGTTCTTAAATGCTTCCTCCCCCACCCCCCAATATCATGATCCCAATTCTGCCTTGCAAATCTGGCTAGACCAGAGGATGTACATTGGTACAGATAGCAACCTGATACACTGGGAACCCAGGACAGATGACTTCTTTAGGACCAGCGGTTAGAGGGGCGAGGCCTGGAGGGTGAAGGTAATGCGGGGTAGATGGGGGGAACCAATTACAAGAATCTAAGTATAGCCTCCTCCCTGGGGAATGGACAGCAGAGAAGAGGGCGGAGGGAGACGTCGGACAGGGTAACTTATGACAAATCTATAATAATTTATGAATTATGAATGGTTCAGGAGGGAGGGGTAGGGGGAGGGGATGAAGGGGGAAACTAGCAAACGATATTGAGGGCTAAAGTGGAGGGCAAATGTTTTGAGATTGATGAGGGCAACAGGTGTACATAGGTGCTTGACTCAATGGATGGATGTATGGACTGTGATAAGAAATGTACGAGCCCTCGGTAAAATAATTTTAAAAAATAGAATAATGAGGGTAACAAATGTACAAATGTGCTTTATACAATTGATGTATGTATGGATTGTGATGAGTTGTATGAGCCCCCAATTAAAAAAAAAAACAAATTAAAAAAATTTATTAAAAAAAACACTATTGCTTTCTAAAAGGTCAAATATGTGTGGCTTAGACCCAGTTAACAAGGTACTAATGCTAATGAAGCATGTCCTGAACCAAGTAACTCATTTCTGATCATTAAACCAAAGGTCAACCCCTATTCCTACTTTCCATGAAACTGAACCAACCACGCAGTGCAGATCCTAAGTTAATGGGAGAAAAATCTTCCTGAAAGGCAATGCAAACAAAGGGCAAAAATTCATAACAAAATTTCATTGAAATGAACATCAGCTCACAAGTTAACTATGAGGATTAGGTTTTGCATAAAGCGCCACATAAAGACCTGCCCTAATGAAATCGCTATATTTTAAAAATCTAGAGGGAAAGGTAGAATAAATTAGTCAATAAACTTTAAATATTGCCAAGGAGAAAATTGAAACCTATTTAAGAACATGACCAGAGTAGGAACAAGCACAAATATGAACTCATGGACTAAAATCGATCTCAGACCAAAAGCCTTGAGTGGGAGGGAGGTGGTGATGGGTGGGTTGGTGATTTTACATTCTTTTCTTTTTCCTCTCGCATTCTGATGATAAGAAATGTACGAGCTAGGGCTAGTAAAATTGGGATTGCAACTAGGGTTTCTGTTCACATGTGTATGGATTTAAAGCTATTAAAATATGTCTCTGTGAGTGGCTGCATACATCTCCTCTCAGTAATATACTTTTCTTAGTCTCATGTAACCAACCACTCTTCCATTAAGTTGGTTCTGATTCATAATGACTCTTTATAAGGGCTTACAGTTTGTAAGAACAAGACCACTCTTAAAAATAAAACAAATGCTATTTAATTAAATAATCAACAACAGCAGACAAACCTGACAGCAACATATATTAAAATTTCACATAAAAATCAACACACTCAAAGCAGAGTCCCCCAAAGCACAGAAATATAATAATGACAAAGAAACCAATAAAACCACACACAACACACACGCACCAAAATGACAGCAGAAAACTCAGAGATATCAATAGTGATACTGAACATTAATGCAATAAATGCACCAGTCAAGAGACAGAGAGCAGCAGATTGGATAAAATAACAAAACTCATCATCAATATCCTACTTACAAGAAACATACCTTGGACAAAAGACAAAAATAGACTAAATATCAAAGTCTGGACAAAAAATTATATATCAAGAAAATGGCAATAAAAGAACAGGTATGGCAATATTAATAAATTCTAACATTGGCTTCAAGCCAAAAAACATCATGAGAGATTTTTTAAAAAGGACATAATGATTAGAGCAATAATAAGATGCCATAACTATACTAAACACATACACTCCCAATGAAAAATCCTTGAAATATATCCATCAAACTCACAGAACTGAAGACAGAGTTTATGACAATAATAGGAGGCTTCAATTTACTACTATAAACAAAAGACAGGTCATCAGGAAAGAAACTCAATAAAGACACAGAAAAGCTAAACAACACAATCAACCTACTTGACCTCCTAGACGTATATGGTGCTCTACATTCAACAACACAGCACACACTTTTCTCCAGTACACATAGAACACACAGTATAAACCACATGCTAGGCCACAAGCAGACCTTAATAAAATTTAAACCATGGGGATTTTACAATCTTTATCCTCAGACCATAGTTTTAAACTAAAAATCAGCTATATAAAGAATAAAGAATATCAAATTAATGTAAACAGAATAATACACTACCTAAAAACAGCTAGGTAATAGATAAAATAAGGAGAAAGTTCAAACATTTCTTAAGTCAAATGAGAATGAAAATACAATAGGTGCAACAAAATATACTTAGACAATAGGAAAAAGAAGTCAACAGATTAGAGCAAAAATAAATTAATTGGAAAACAGAATGGAAAAAAATCACCAAGACAAAAAGCTCATCCTTCGAAAGTATTCACAAATTTACAAACCACTGTCAAGCTTAACAGGAAAAGAATGAAAGGATGCTGATATCTAGAAGTACAGATGGAAAGGGGGATATCACAACAGAACCAAATGAAATAAAATGAACATTAATAAACTACCACAAAAGACTGTACTCCTCCATGTTTGAAAGACTAGAAGATATGGACAACTTTCTAGAAACACATCAACTACCCAAATTAGTATATACTAATGTGGAAAACCCTAACAAGACCATAATTTAAAAAAATAAATACAGCAGGTCATTAAAACAAACAAACAAAAACAACTCAGAAACTCAGGCATCAGAAGTTCTGAAACAATCATATTGATGTGAACGAGGGGGATTGGAGTGGAACCCCAAAGCTCATCTGTAGACAATTGGACACCTGGGATGAGTCAGCCAGGGTGCAGTATAGCACCAATGAAACAAAAATTCCTCTAGTTCTTTAATGCTTCCTCCACTCCACTATCATGACCCCAGCTCTACATTACAAATCTGACTAGACCAGAGCATGTACATTGTTACAGATAAGAGGTCTTGATACACGGAATCCAGGACAGATAAACCTCCCAGTAATGGGAGTAGCGATGCCGTGAGGGGAGGGGGACGGTGGGGGGGGAAGGGGAGAAAAAGGGAAATGATCTCAATGTCGATCAACATCTAACTCCCCCCAGCCCTGAAGGGGACGAACAACAGAAACATGGGTGAAGGGAGACAGCAGGAGGTGTAAAATATGAAAATAATAATAATCTATAATTTATCAAGAGTTCACGAGGAGGGGAAGAGGTGGGAGGGAAAAAAGAGGAGCTGATACCAAGGTGTCAAGTAGGAAGAAAATGTTCTGAAAATGATCATGGCAACATATGTATAAATGTGCTTGATATATATAAATGATACAATTGATGTGTGGATTATAATAAAAGCTGTAATAGCCCCCAATAAAATGATTTATAAAACATACACACATACACACACAAAAATTACCTCCCAACCAAGAAAAGTCAAAGACTAGATAGCTTCATAGGGAAATTCTACCAAGGATACAAAAAGAATGGCCACCAAGTTTATACAGATTACTCCAGAAGTTAGGACAGCAAGCTCTCAAACCCATTATGAAGCGAACATAACTCTGATACAAAAATGAAGCAAGTACTCCCTCCACCAGGAGAGAAAACTACAGACCAATCAATTTTGCATAGATGCAAAAATTCTCAACCAAATCCTAACCAAAAGCATAGATACATTAACTATATATTAGCATATGTATATATATAAAACCACAATCAAGTGGGGCTCCATACCAGCTACACAAGAATAATTCAACATTAGATAAACAGTCAATGCAATCTTCTACATAAACAAAATGTAAAAAAAAACCACATGAGTATATTAAATCCTTGCAGAAAAGGCATTTGCCAATATCCAACATCCATTCCTAATAAAAATACTCAAAAAAAATAGGAATAGAAGGGAAAGTTCTCAACACAATAACGTCCATATGTGAAAAGCCAATGACCAACATCTTGTTCAAGGAGGGGAAAAAAAGTATTTATCTTGTGAAGTATTTCTCTTGTGAAGCGGAACTTGAGCAGGATGCAAAACAAAACCCACTGCTATTGAGGCATTGCTGACTCATAGTGACCCTACACAACAGGGTAGAACTGCCTCTGTGAACTTTGGAGACTAATTGTCTAAGGGAGTAGAAAGTCCTGTGTTTCGCCTGAGGAGCAGCTGGTGGTTTTGAACTGCCAACCTTGCAGATCACAGCCAAATCCATAACCACTATGCTACCACGAGTCCCAGAATCATTAGACAACAAAAGAAATTAAAGGAATACATTTGGGTTACTTAAAACAATGGAATGGAATGGAAATGGGAATAAAAATCTCATATGAATCAGTAATATATCAGGGCACATAGCCCAAAGAATTAATAGACATAACATGAACATACGTTTGCACTCTTGTGTTTATCACAGTGCTGTTCACAATAGCAAGAAGTTGGAAACAATCCAAATATCCATCAGCAGAAGATTGAATAAAGAAACTTTGTTACATTAAAAAGCCATGAAAACACTATGAAGCACCTCACGACATGATAGAACCTGGAAAACGTTATGCTGAGTGGCTTGCTCTTGGGGAAAGCACTTGACATTGCTTTCATGCCAGCCTCCCCAGGGAGAATCTGCCCTGCATTATATGGCTAATCGTGCATTTTTAACTTTCTCTTCAGCCCTTGGTCCCATATTATAGGCTACATTGACATTAGATTTTGTCATCTCAAGGTGTACAGCAACCTGAGAAGGACCCGAGTCAGGAAACCCACTAAGTGAACTAGACTTTACCTTAAACCCACTTGCTGTCAATTAAAGGAAGTGATATACTCTCATTTGTACTTATAAAACAAAAGGACTGTTACCCAAGGTTGTGGATTTGGAAGTCAGACTTTCTTCACACATCTTGTTTTTGAGGTTACCTAATAATAGGCAACTTAGGACTACCACATATTTGCCACTTGGATCTTTAATTAACTTTTAAAGATATATTTCAGTTCTGCAGACATAGTTCTCCTGCAGTGAATGAGGAGTGACTGAAGTTCAGTCACTGAAAGGTTATTTAATATATTCTAAGGGTACCCGCAAACCCTGGATGTTTTCCCCAAAGTTGAGTACTTAAATTTTTTAAACATTATTACTTTCAACGAACTCTCCATTATACTTAATAGAACTGTCAAATCTGTTATTCCATTCTTGGAAACATTTTTCAAACTTATCTGTTTGGATGGCTGACAGTACCTCCATGGTTTTTGTCTTCACCTCTTCTACGCCATCAAATCGCTGTTCTTTCATATCCCTCTTCATTTGTGGAAACAAAAAGTCACACATAGTGAAGCCAGGTGAGTAAGGTTCATGGGGCAAGTGAGGGATGCTGTTTTTATCCAAAACTGACACTCTGAAAAGGCTGCGTGAGCAGTACATTGTCATGCTGGCAAAATCAGTCCCCCATCTGCCACAAATCAGGTTGTTTTTGTCGCATAATGCTACACAATCTTTTTAGAACTCCAAATGCACTACAAGTTGACATTTTCATTTGCTTAGGAAGTTTGTTTAGGAAGTTGACGGACATCCAGAATGAGATTTGTCATCAATTGACATTTCACCTTTTTTGAAATGGAAAAAAAAACAAAACTTTAGAGTTTCCCCCATAGCGCTGTCCTTATAAGCTGGGTTCAACATCACAATACTTTCTGCAGCATTTTTCCTGAGTAGGAAACAAAATTTCATAGCTACGTCCTGTTCTTTTAAACTGGCCATCACAAATAATGAGGTTCAAGCAAAACTGTTTTTATGAAAAAATTCACTGTGACCAGAGAGGAGAACCTTCTCAGCAACACCACTGGTGTACGAACAGAGCAAGATGCTTGGTGCTCACCTAGCAGGGAAATGTGCACTATGAAAGTTATTTTCTGTTTTCGGGGGTTATCCCTCGTATGAATGAATTTTGGGCTCACACTTAACCGTAAGTCCTGAACTGAGAACAATCAATTCTTATAATGTGGCCCTGTTCGTTACTTAACTTCATGAAGTGATCACTGAAGATCAGTGCTATAGCAAAGTGTGGTGAAGACATCACATGGTACCCAACTATCAGAAAAAATAGTATCTGGGTCTTAAAATGTCTTTAAACAAGCATACATATAAATAAGGGGTCATCTAAGCCCACATGGAAGAAGCATACCAGCCTTTGAAATCAACAGATTGTAACTAATAAAATCCAAGATCAGAGTAGAGAATTGTATTGGAGCTTAAATTCTGAGCAGTTGGTTTTCATAAAGTTATGGATGACAGTGAAAGTCCAAAATCCATTTACAGTGTCCATTAGTGTATTAAACTTCCATTGAATTCCCTCAGACCCTTGACCATGAATGGGAATAGTCCTGTCCCCCGACCGTGCGCTTCAGAATGTGAATCATTTTAAATGATAGTTAGGTTAAAATTTAACGTCTTGTAATTTGTTTTCCCTTTTGACCAATTTTTAGTTTGTTCAACTTTTCATTATTTTGTGCTTTCTTTTGGATTAATATTTTAAAATTTTGGTTATGGATGAGTGACTACTAATGATACAGTGGTTCAAATTTCTAACAGTAGATTGTGGTGATGGTTGCATCAAAACAACAACAACAACAACAACAACACACAAACAAACCCCAAAACAAAACAACAAAACAATTGAAGTGAGCAGGTTCAGTGCATGAATTATATATGTTGATGTATATACCTACCATTGAAGAGTTCCTAATCTAATTATAATTAGGTAGAAAGGTAAATCCACACATGGCTAAGTGATAGTCCAACAATGTATAAAGTATCTGTTAGATCTCTCTGGAGCTAGATTTATACCTCGGTCCTTGGCTTCACGCGAGAAAGAATTCACGCCGAAGCCTGGTTCGTGATCAAAGTGAGTTTTATGAGGGTTAGAAGAAGTTTTAGGTTTACACGGCACCCAAGGGACTCCTCCTGGACATGCGGCCTGGCTGGAAGTGGCTCAGCATCCCAGAAAACATCCCAAGGTCTTGCCGAAGCTCTCTGCAAAGCTCTCTGCGCCTAAGTTCTCTCTCCTTCCCTTCTCAGGGCTTCTGCCTTTTCAAGGATTCCACAGGGAGGCGTGGTGGAAGACCCCTGATTGACCCCATTGGCTGAATTGAATTTACCTGGTCTATGTGGGCCAATTCAAGTTCACGCCCACCCCGGCCTACCAGCGGGAACCCTGAACATGGGCCATGCGCCACTCCTTTGTTTCCCTAGCTTGGCCCTCTGGGCACGTGTTAACGGACATTCCCCAGTCCTATGCTGGCCTACCTAACATATCCTTTCAAGCAAGAGAGGAGCAGCCACCTGGACGGTGCTTTTTTATTTATATGTATGTGTTTATTCTCATACATTTTGAGGAATGAGTTCAGAAATCCAATAGCCAAAAGGACCCTGAACTTTAAACTGCCTCCAGAAAAATACCATACATTTTAAATTGATGTACTGATAAAAACCTCATCTTTCCTTCATAAAAAAACTGAAAAAATAAATGACCATGAAACCATATGAAAAATTCATTTGCAAATCATCCTATGTACCTGAAGTGTTTTTACATGTTCATAATCAATGTACTTATACTAATTTAGCATTGTGTAAGTTAATGCCATAATATATTGGTACTTTGATATATTGAGGTAGTCAATATAAAATGTATAAATTTAATGGCCATATAGAGCTGCATTATTTATAGATAGATAGTTTTTTCACCACAGCACAGTTAAATAAATGATATAATACACATGTGAAAATAAAAGGATCAGAAAATCTCTTCATGTAAAACTGACAAAGTAAACTCAGAGACTATTGGAATAACAAGACCATGATATCCTCCAGTCTAACTCTTCAGAAATAGAAATAATTCTATTTAAAGTAACCTTGTTAGTCGATCATCCAGTTCGGACTGTCCACTGCTTACCCATTTGCCCTCTGCTGTTGAGCGGATTCTGAATCATAGCGGTCTTGTGGGAGAGTGTAGAACTGCTTCATAGGATTTTGGAGACTGTAAACTTTAGAAGGTAGGATGCCTCATCTTTCTCCCACTGATCTCTCAGTTATAGCCCAATGCTTAACCCACAGCAACACCATGGCTCATTTCCCACTGCTGGCTGCATCTCTTCTCTTGGAAATGTCATTCAAAATGTACCACTTTGCAACAACTTCCACTGTAATGAGGTTTGTGCTAGGGAGGTACTAAAATCAGCAAGCCATGTTTCAAGCACCTGGCAGGTGTTATGCCCAGATAGTACGCCCTCCCAACTCATACCATCAAAATCAGTCCCCTTACCTCAGCCAAATCAATTCCATTCTGCTTCATGTGAGTGCCTCTTATGGATGTATACCTTAGTAACAAGGGCACTAGGAAATACGATTTTTGCCAAAATTTTGCATAGGAAAAGCAGCAGTCACAATGTAAGATGTAGAGTGATTAATTTATTCGGAGTTTTCAGAAACAACAGGTGTCCTCTCTGGCTTCCTGATTCATTATTTTTGATCCCTGAGTTTCTTCTCCAAAATAATCACCTGAGACTTCTTATTTTGTTTTCATACATTTTTTAACTGGAACAGAGATGTTCTATTGACTGAACTTATGCTTGTTAGCTTGGGCAAATTGCTTCAAACTTTCCTGATTATGTTGGAACTTGTCACTCAGCATGAGCGCTGTGTAACCCAGTTTTGTTGACTAAGGCAGTTGACATTGGTCCTCTTATTCTATGGGGCATTTCAGAGTCTTACTTAGGTGCTGGTCATGGCTTGAAACGCTTATAGAGGAAAGCCTCTACTTAAGAATATTTTTTTTACTTGAGAATAACTGTTCTGCTTTACAATATTCAAGTTTTTAACAACTCATCCATTTTCGTCTCTCCATCTTTTCCTTGAGAATATCATGAAGCAAAAGCCATGGAAAATAAACTAGATTAATGGAATCAAATAAACACTAAATACACTTGTTTAGCAAAGGATTTTATTTAAAAAAATGAAAAGGCTCCTACGTTTTAGGAGAAATTTCCAATAAGGGTTTAATATTAAATATGTATACTTAGAGCTTGCAACACAGGGAATCCAGAGCAGATAAGCCCCTCAGGACCAATCAGGTGAGCAGGGATACTAGGAGGGTGAGGATAGGGGGTGGGTGAAGTAAGGGCGAACCGATCACAATGATCTATTTATGGCCCCTCCCAGGGCGATGAACAGCAGAAAAGTGGGTGAAATGGGACACCGGTCGGTGTAAGACATGAAAAAAAAAGAAAGCAGAATTTATAAATGATCAAGGGGACATGGGGGAGGGAGTGTGGGGGAGAGAGTGTGGGGGAGGGAGGGGGAAAATGAGGTGCTGATGCCAGGGCTCAAGTAGAAATAAAATGTTTTGAAAAAGATGACAACAGATGTACAGATATGTTTAACACAAAGGATATATGTATGGATGGATTGTGATAAGAGCTGTAGAAGCCCCCAGTAAAATAAAATTTTAAAAATGTAAACAAAAAAACGTTCACAACTTAATAACAAAAAGGCAGTTAGAAAATGTGCAAAGAACTCGGACAGTTCACCAAAGGGAACATTCAAATGTCTAGCAAGCACATGAAAAGGTGACCAATGACATCTTTTTAGCCATATTGTTGCTGTTCTTGTAATTGTTAGGTGCCATTAAGTCAGTTTTCTAGAATACTCACAATTGTTGAAGCCCATTGATGCGGTCATTGTGCCAATCCATCTCATCGAAAGCCTTGCCCCTTTTCACGGACTCTCCACTGTACCAAGCATAATGTCCTCCTCCAGGAACTGGCGCATCTCGATGACATGTCCAACATATATGAGACAGGGTTTCACCACCCTCACTGTTGAGGAGGAACATTCTGACTATACTTCTTCTGGAAGTATAGCGATTTCAAAATTCTTCAACAATACCATAATTCAAAGGTGTGAATTCTAATTCAGTATTCCTTAATCATTATGCAGTTTTGCATGAATATGAGTCAACTGCAAATATGGCTTAGGCCAGGTCCACTTTAGTTCATAAAGTTACTTTTTAACACTTTAGAGAAATTTTTTACTGAAGATTTGCCCAGTGTAAATATCACTTGATTTCTTGATGTTTTTTCCATGGTCATAGATTCATGGAAATGAAATCCTCAATAACTTCAGTCCTTTCTCTATATTTCATGATATTGACTTTTGTGAGAATTTTTGCTTTCTTTTTGTTGATATGTAATTAATACAGAAAGTTGCAGTCTTTGGTCTTAATTAGCAAGTGTTCAAGTCCTCTTCAGTTTCAACAAGCAAGGTTTTCTCATCTGCAAATTGCAGATTTTTTATGAATCTTCCACCAATCCTGATGCCACATTCTTCTTTATATCCTCTATTTTCTCAGCTTATTTTCTCAGCATACACATTGAATAGGATGGTTAAAGAATACAAAACTGATACCCACCTCTCCTGATTTCAAACCATGCAATATATTCTGTTCTTTTTGAACAACTCTCTCTTGCTCTATTGTGATCGTTAGGTTCATTGTGCCAACTAGGATAATAGGAACATGTGGGTGGAGTTTAATCAGGTTGCAGCTTGATTGGGGGATGACTGAAATAAATAAAGTCACCTGACATCCCATCTCCCTTTTGGTCCTGGGTGATCAGACCAGTGTGCTGCTGCTTTAGGTAGTTCTCTGCCTCAAGCTGTGTGCTACACTACCTGTGAGCCAAGCCAATCTGTGGATCATTTAGCTGGAGCTTGAGACTCCTTGGAGACTTGCTTTGCCACGGTGTATACATTATTTGAGCTTGAGGCTGGTGGATTCTGTCACCATGCTTGAGTTGGTGATCCCATCAGGGCCTGCTTCATTAAGCCCCTGGGCTACTGACTGTTGCTGACCCACCCTGACTCTGCCTGCCTTGCCTATGGGAAAACTCCACTGCTGCTTGACCTTGACCTTAGACCCAGCAGCCCATGAGAGCTGAAAAACTTCCAGTATATTAACTATTCTGAGAAAGTGAGTTGAACTGAGCCCTCTGTACTGTTGTGTGGACTAATTAGCTGTTATACTCCTTCTCATGGTATAAACGTATCTATAAATATATACTTGTGTTTGAGAGGATTCTCCAGAGAAACAAAACCAGAACACATGATTATTATCATGAGGCCTGGTTTTGGTTTTGTTTCTCTGGAGAACCCTGCCTAACATATCTATGTACAGGTTGTTTATGAGCACAATGAAATGTCTGGGGACTCCTATTGACTGTAGTCTGTACATTTGTCATATTGTGGTGGCATGCATGTTGCTGTGGTTCTGCAAGCTCTGTCACCACTATTTCAAATGACAGCACATTCATCCATTGTGAACAGGTGTCAGCTGAGGTTCCAGACTATGAAAAGGAAAAGGCTGTCCACTTCTGACTGATTAACTGCTGAAAACCTTTTTTATTAATAATTGGGAGTTAATACATAGATCATATCATTCCATAGTTCAGTTAGGTCAAGTAGTATTGTACAATTGCTACCACATCAGTTTCCAAACATTTTTGGTCTACCTGGACTCCTTGACATTGCCTCCCTTTCATCTACACCCCCCCCCACCCCCCACCCCCACCCTCACTGGACTCTCCACCCCAGGAAACCCTTATTCTATTTGGTGTCCCTATCAGTTCATCAACCCCGAGTTTCATATACAAAAAGCAGAAAAACATTTAACACAACTTCAAGAGGGTGACCTCCAAGGACATAACATCTCTGACATACACCTTAATATGAACAAACAAAAATAAATTTTAAAAAAATTCAGGAAATGTTGAAAATTAGATCAGTTCCAGCAGGCATCAGAGGGGGAAATCAACTGACAAAGTTTTAACTGTTCAAGTCAGATTTATGCCTTTGATCTTCTATACTCTCCAATGCCCTCTGTTTAGTAACCCATTTCCTCCCATCCTTCAAATGTGGATAGAGGGCGGTCACTGGAGGTTTTGATGAAAACCTTTTGACGGGCTGTGGAACATTGTCAAATATAGTCTCAGAAGATGAGTTTTCTAGGCTGGAAGTCACTCAAAAGATGAGTGGAGAAGAACTGCCTGTTCAAAACAGAGTTAATCACACCATCGCCATTAGGAAAACAAAAATCAGAACCACAATGAGAAACCACTTCCTATACACTCAGAAACTCAATCTCACTGCCACTGAGCTCATTCGGACTCATAGCAACCTTATAGGACCGAGTAGAACTGTCCATGTGGGTTACTAAGACTGCAAATCATTACAAGAGTAGAAAGTCTCATCTATCTCCCATAAAGAGGCTGGTGGTTTCAAACTGCTGACCTTGTGGTTAGCCGTCCAATGTGGAATGCACTATGCCACCAGGGTTTCTTTCATATCTACTAGAGGGACTGTAATAAAAAGGACAGATAGATGTTGACAAAGCTGTAGAGAAATCGGACCACAGAATTACTGTACCTCATAACCAAATAATTGCACTTAGGTATGAATCCAAGAAATATAAAACTATGTGTCTGTAAAAAAGAATGATGTGTGACATGGAAGTGATGTCTGCCCTCTGTCAGCTATGCAATGGGGAAGGAAAAATCAAAGTCCACACCAGCATTAATCAAGGCAAATATCTACGAGGCTGAGGTCAGACTATCCAACCTTCCACACTTTCTACCGATTCTGACATGAACTATCCTTCCCACAGTTCTACTTTTCAGTTGGATTCGATCATTCATTATCTGGTCGAACTAAACTCACAGACAATATTTATAAGGGATTTTATTGAGGAAGTTACCAGATTGCAAAAGCTAAGGATATAACTATTAGGACAGAACAAACTTTTTTTTTTTCCCAGCTGCGCAGGCCTCTCTGGTCTTTGCCTTCTCAACCACATAGTCCTGTGAATCCGCTCTACTCAGACAATGTTACAGAGCTCCTTTAGATCTGTCAGTAAATGTTCAAAAAGCAGGACAATGCACCATAAACCTCAACCAAAGAGGGTCAGTTCTAGCTCCATGGGTCAGCAAACCCAGCTCTCTAAAAAAGTGCCCTGAGGTCCAAGCCAGCCTCTTTCTTGGAAGCACTCCACTCTACCTATTCTGTGGGCTGGACAATCCATTACTGTCACATGCTCTGGCTCCTGGTTTTGCTGCCGCTGCTACTCTGCCACTCCGTTGACAAAGCTCTCTCCTGGATCAGGAAGTTCAAGACACAGGGATCTTGGTGTGCAAAAGATGCACTCTACACCTGACTCCCAAACTGGAAATGCAAATTGATATGGTTGTAATCAACTCAGAATACATTACAATATTATCTATATTTACTATGTGTCAATCACAATGCTTTTCTTTAGATATCTGATCTCCTTTTACCTCCCATTCAACAATAAAGGCAATTCTCATCATTATCCATATTCTACAGAAGATAAAAATCAAAGCACAGAGAAGTTACATAACAAAAGTCACACAGCCTGAGGCTCAACAAATAATTGCAAAAGAGATTAATAATAATTTTGCCACTATGTAATTAGGGAAAATACGGTATGAAGATATCTATTGATTTCCACCCCTTAAAATTTCTTTGCCTAATTAGGCCGAGTACAGAAGACATTTCCTCTGTACTCGGACACCATACTTTTAGACGCAAACAGTTCAATTCATTTTCTTCATAGAACTAAAAATATTTAGAGATACTTATTATATGCTCCACAAAGCTCAACTTAGTGCACTTTGTTTTCATATGACAAAATTACAGTTTCTTAGAATGTACTCTTTATTTCTAATCTGAGTAGTTACATTTATTTGTCACAGCTTGTATTACATACTGTGATCCATAACATACTCCTTAGTTGTTTTATGCTTGCATAAAGTCACCATTTTTCATGTCCAGTTCTATGCATTTGACAAAGGCACCGGGTCATTGTTTATCAGCACAACACTTCCTTTAGGATCAATATCTATCCGAGTTTGACTGAGAAATTATTCCTAAAATGTAGTTCTGACTCTTTTCAGGTCAGAGCTATTTTGGGTCATCTAAGACCCACTCATGACTCTACTTCCATTATTAGAAAATTTCCCTCTCTGCAGTCCCTTTGTCAGCAATCCTTCTCAGTATCCTCAGCCCCATCCATTTTTATATCCCTATAATTTTGTATTTTACGGAATATCATTAAAATAGAAGCGAATCCTCCCTACCACAATCCAGGCCTCGGTGGGGGAAGAAGGGAAAAGTTGAGCAGAGTCATTGTTCCCCATACATGGGCTGGCACAGGAGGACTGTGGCATTTTTTCACCAACACACTGTGGGGCAACGGTGCGTGGGCAGCCCGAGCTGATTGCAAGCTAACATGATTGAACAGGGCGGGTTAAATCACGAGCTCCCTGCAGCCTTAGAGCTGGAAGAGATGCAGCATAGACATCTCTTTCCTGTTAGATAGGAATGATTTAAATCAGCCAGAGGCTCGCTCTCCCTCCCTGCCTGGACCTCTGGACTGGCTATGGTCCCCTGGAGGAGCATGACACCCATGCCCTGCCGTACCTGGGAGAGGACCAGGCCTGACAGAGGAAACGTTTAGGTGAACCTATGTCAGAAAATTGGCATGGAAGAATTTAAATCTCAAGTATCATGATCCGGTTTGAAAAGGCATCGCCCACTTGTCAACTCAAATGCCACGATGATTAATTTAAAGAGATCCTAGGCCCTGCTCTGAAGTTCAAAGTTAGCCAAGATAGCTTGGGTGAGCGGCCAAAGCCGATAACTGTCTTTTCTCTCCCTTCACAACAGCTTGGTCATTGACTAATACTTCCTGAAAAACGTAGGAGTCAATCTGGAGACCAGGACCTTCACATAAGATTGTCGTTAACTTTCCCCCAAGATTAACCCATGCTTAGAATAGGCTATTACCGTACTACCTACCTTTTAATCTTCAAGAATTATAGCTAGTGCACAGAAAACACTATTGTTAACAGAGACATACATAAAAGCAACAGGTCTTGGAAACAACAGCCATCTCGTAGGGTGCATTCTTTGTGCGTGATACTGGAGAGCATGACTGTGGCATACGGTGGCGATTCTCTTTTGTGCTATATCCCGTTTGGGGTTCTTCCAGCTTCTTGAGTGACTATTTTCTCCTCTCTGTTGCTCCCAGTTTTCTCCCAGTAGTTCTTGGACTATTTTCTCCATGGATTTTGTTTCTACCTGTTCTGGATTACCAATAGGTTTAAGTTAATATTCTTGATTTTATCCCATGTAATTCTTAGACTTTCCTTGGAATTTTTTTCCTTAATTGATTGCTGCTATAGATTGCCATCAAAAGATGTGTGTTCACGTTCATTAATTTGAACTTCCATGGCTTCAATTCTTTTCTTGCTCTTTGAAAGTACTGTCTAATTCTAATATCTTAATAGTAATCTTCTGGGCTTCTCTTTGGAGTTTTTATATGGCTTTAAATTTTTATTTACTTTGTCAGATTACTCTTACAATGGCTTTCTGAGTTCTTCCATATATATTTTTTCTCTTTTTAAAAAGCTTATGCTGTAGCCCTCTTGATAATTTCTCTCAATCTTTTGAAAGTATTTGAGAATTCTTCTTAATTCCTTTTCAGATTGTCCCAGTGCTATCTCTTCCTCAGAAAATCCCTTTGGCTGTGTACATGGGTCACTTGTTTGCATCATTCTGTCTTGTGTCTTCATGGAAATGGAGATTTTCTGTTGTCTCTGAAACCTTGTGATGCAGCTGTAGAAAGAACAGAAGTGATGGATGATGTAAGGTGAGTTGGAAGGATTAAAGCAAAAGCAAAATACAAATACAACAGCAACATAACAAGCAAACAGACAAGCCACCTAACAAAAATTTTTAAAAAGCCCCTGAATTAGTGATAATAAGTAGAAATAAAAAGGTAAAAAAAAAATTAAGAAGAAGATCCAGACCAGAGCCAGCAGCTGCTTTCTCCTTCAGTCAACAGTATATTATCAAGAGTGTGAGAGAATGAGGAGTGGCTACTGTTCTGGATACCAGTAGATTGTGGGGAGTCAGGGATGATTGCATCCCTCTGAGACTATAGTAATTCTGAGCTGGGCTGCTAACCTCAAGGTCAGCAGTTCGAAACCACCAGTCACTCTGTGGAAGAAAGATGAGGCTTTCTACTTACATAAGGGTTACAATCTCACAAACCCGCAGAGGGACTTCTGCTCTGTCCTATAGAGTAGCCAGGAGTTAGCATGAACTTGGTGGCAGTGAATAAATGTATGTTTGTATCTCTCCTTCGTCAGCTTACCAGAACAAACAAAGAGGAATGAGAAAAACAAAAAGACAAGAGGAATAAAGAGAGAGAGAGAGAGAAAGAGAGAGAGAGAGGTAAAAAAATATCCCAGGCACTGAGTTGGGGATTGGCTACAGCTGCCATCCCTGGGATTGCAAATGTGTGATTCCCACTCTTTTAGTGCTGCTCTGTGCAGTAATAATTTCTTTTATAAGTATTAATGGTAGACTAGTCATAAAGAGTTGGAAATTAAAGAAGTCTCAAATGTCCAATTCTAAGAGGCTATTCTGCTCCATGTTCCCCTACTCCTCTTTTGAGTATATTCCTTCATGGCTGTGGGTTTTACATCTCCGTCTTGCTACAGCAGCCCACAGAAACTCGCAAAACTTTGACAAAAGTCTCACATGGTGGTGGGTGCTGTGCAGCCCAGATCCCAAGCTCTGGCAGAGGTGAGCTAAATGCAGGTCCACAGCCAGAAAATAAAAATGTACCCAAATCACAGGAGATATGATTGCTTCTACTAAAATAGGACTAGGACTTTCTAGGTGAGCTGAACATGTGTATTAAAACCAGTCTATATAACCAACAAAGGATGGTCTTTTAAGTCACATCCTCTATCAAGGTAAAGTTGAAGCTATCCCCAAGGAAACAAAGGGTGGGACTTGGTTCTCACACTCTACTAAGGTCCCAGGTATTAATCCCACCCTATTTCTGTCCATTAGCACAGGAGCCTTCCAAACTGGGACGACAAGGGCCATGTTAATGGACTGCAACACAATCTACCAATTCAAAAGACAGCTGCAAATTAGCTCAGCCAGGCCCAAAGCCTCAGAGCTAGTGGATGCATATGTGCTACCACTTCACCTGCTCAAAAGCACTGCCAAGCTGAGTTAGCCAGAACTAAGGCCTCTGAGCCTGCAGTGTGAAAGCTTGGTTGCTTCATCTGTCCCCAAACAGCCTCAAGCCAGCAGAATCGGGTCAGAGTTGTGGAGCTTGCAAATGTGTACATTCGGCCACTCTGCTACTTCGTCCATTGCACTAGGGCTGCGAAGGTCTTGCAGCTCCTGCTGAGCATGTGACTGTGGGGTCAAGAAAACTCCCGAACCAGGGAGCCTCGAGAAACCACGGACAGTCCAGTTTCCCCTAAGGCAGCCTTCTGTGATATTGGTGGTCAGGTAATTCAGCTTTTTTCTTTTTTTTTTCCCCTTAGAGATTCAGGCCCCAAGTTTTCCTCCCTGTCTGTCTTCTCATGCCTTTGTTGACAAAGCTGATATGTCTAAGTTGTCATCTCCTTTATGCTTTGGATACGGAGAGGGGAATATTTCTATATAGATGCCCGCAACTTGTTGTTAGGTTACTGGGTCAGTCCCAACCCATAGTGACCTTCTGCACAACAGGAAAAAGCCCCGCCCAGTCCTGCTCCACATTCATAGCCTTTGCCATGTTCAAGCCCATTGGGACAGCCATGGTGTCACCCCATCTCTCAGGGGTCTTCCTGGTTTTCAGTGTCCCTCTACTTTACTAAACACGATGTCCTTTTCCAGGGACTGGTGTCTCCTGACAACATGTCCAAAGTATGTACGACAAGCTCTCTTAGGAGATGCAGTGGCTACTCAATAAAGAAGGATGCAAAACAGTCTATTTGAGCCATGTTATGAATATTGACTTTGATATCCCCAGAGACTCTTCTTGATTTCCATGCCTAACAATTCATTTCTTTCCAAGTATTTTGTTAAGAGTAGGGAGTTTTCATCATTTTCTCCTGTACAATCTGAAATTTTTGTGGACATATTATTATATGCAAATACATATGTAGAAATGTCATTTGTCATGATTATTGTTATTAACACTGTTTTTGGCCTTTTCTTAAGGCACCCTAATGAGAAAGACAAATGTATTACTGAGAGGACTTGTCCGTAACTACTATTAGCATAAATGTGTTTAAACACATTTTGTTGGGTATCAACTGCAATTGTAGAAGCAACAGGGTATGAGAATCATGGGTCATAAGGTATTTTAATTTCTGGTATGATTTTTGAAGGAATGCTGTTCTGTTTGCCACGGTGGCTGTGGGCTACATATTGTGTTGCTAACTGCCAGGTCAGTGGTTCTCAATTCTGTTTCATTGTTCTATGCGTCTGTCATTGCACCAGTACGAGGCTGTTTAGCCTGCTATTACTGTGTAGTAAGTTTGAGCTCAGGGAGCATAAAATCTCCCAATTTATAATCTTTTTTAGTGTAATGCTTTGCCATTTGCGATCTCATTACTTTTCATACACAACTGGTGATTATTTTTTCTATACATGTTTGTGATTTGCCTTTTGTCTGGTATGCTGCATTCCCCCTTGTTTGTAGGCTTTCTTTGTACTCCTTTAGTGAAATCGTTTGATGCAAGAAAGTATCGAATTTTCATAAGATCCCAGTCATCTACTTTGTCTTCTGCATTTTGTGTGTTTTCAAGTGTATTTATGCCATGTATCAAGGTCCCTGAAGGGTCCCTGATGGCATGGTAGTTACACGTTGGGCTATTAATTGCAAGGTGAGCAGTTCAAAACCACCAGAATTTCCGAGGGAGAAAGATGGGGCTTTCTACCCCAGTAAAAGTTATATTCCCCGAAACTCACAGAGGCAGTTCTGTTCTGCCCTATAAGGTCACTGTGAGTCAGCATTGACTCAATGGAACTGAGTTTGGCTTGTTTGGATTGGGGTCCCTAAATTGTCCTTATTTCCTCACTGGTAATTTTTGTAGATCTAACTTCTACATTTAGGTCTTTGATCGATCTTGAGCTAATTCTTTTTTGTGAGCATGGTCCCTTCCATTTGTGTAGGTCTCTCTTGATCTTTTGTAGTAGTGTTTTGTAGCTTTATAAAATGTGTTTCCTATCCTCAGTTAGATTTATTCCTTAGTATTGAAAATTTAGGTTGGCTATTGTAAAGGGTACTGTTTTCCAGATTTCCTTTTCAGATTTTCGTTGTTAGTGTAAAAGTATCTGACTTATTTTTCATGTTGATTTGGTACCTTGACACTTTGTTTAATCTTTCCATTAATTCCAGATATTTTCCTGCTGATTCTTCCAGGATCTCTAGAATCAGATTATCTTTGCAAATAATCAGATGCTCTTTGCAATTTTGTTGCAAGTCATTTCTTCCCCTTTTGGCATTACTGCTTTGGCTAGGGCTTCCACAGGAGGCCTGGTGATGAGGTGGTTACACCTGGACTTGCTGCTAACCACAAGGTCAGCAGTTCTGAATCAGCAGCAGCTCTGTGGGCGAAAGATGAGATTGCTACTTCTAGAAAGAGTGACAGCCTCAGAAACACACCAGGTGAGTTCTACTCTGTCTTCCAGGGTAACTCTGAGTCCAAATGGACTCAATGGCAGTGAGTTGGCAGACTTCCAATACAGTATAGAATAGGACTAGGGATAAAGAGTATCATGGTCTGATTTCTGTTTATAAGGAGAGCAATTTTGTCTCTCTCCATGAGAGTTGTCTATTGGTTTTTTAATATATGCTCTTAGTTATGCGGGAAAATATCCCTTCTATTCCTATATTGTTGAGGTTTAAATCAAGGAAAGGGATCACCCCATTATAGAGTTGGGAAAGCGTCCAGTTTATGAGCCAGATGTTAGACACAGCAGGACTGATGAACCCCATCAGCAGGAAGACAACAGGCATGTGGCTCCATAGGGAATGAATTCCAGGTCAGCGAGTTATATGGCAGATTGCTAATGACTCTTAGGATTGCCAAGCAAGCTGATAGGCCTCTGACTCAAGGTCAAAGAAACAGAAATCAGTGATCCTGATGGAAGACTGAGACCTAGCAAACAGCAAGTAAACTAAGGTGACCAGATTTAAAGCGGGACACCACTTACCGGTGGGGGGAGGTTCTTGAACAATTTGGTCTAAATGGACCAAATAGACCGTTCCCTAGCTTGGCGTGCATTCTTTCAAAAAATTGGGACTTTTTTGAAACGTCAAAAATCAGGACTGTCCCGCCAAAAATGGGACGTCTGATCACCTTAAAGTAAACATATCCATCACATCTACTTATATTGAAAGCAGGTCACCAAATTAAGGGAATTTCACCATGGAGATTACTAGATATCAACTGCTAAACCTTTGATAGTCTTAGACCAGCCAAGTTGCCACAAAACCATAACTATCACAGAATCTAAATATAATTATTTTGAATTCCTTATAAAATAGTTCCAGTACAATTTCTTGCTCTGGAAAGTTTTCTGACTGTATTTTGATCTCTTATTTAAGACACTCTCTGTTAAAGAGAGCCTGAAAGCAGGCTAAAATCCTTGCTAGGTGGCCACCTGGATTACTTGTTGAGTGGAAGTGGGAGAAATGCAGCAATAAAGAGACGGGTGGAGTTTGGCCACTGACACCTGTGGACTTGGTTTACAGGAAAAAGAGAAGATGAGAGTGGCTTGACAGGTCTAAAGGTCATGACCTAGCACAAGGGGGCTAGGCTTGCTGAGTATTGGTAAGAGCCATGGTCTAAAGTCAAGGCGACCAATGGGCACCCTGTGGAGGCTGAGTGAGGCAGCCCACATTGAGTTGACCAGAACTCAACCAGCTGGAGACTTTTGAGCCTGTGAACTGGTGCATATTGTTGCTGACTTTATGGATGGCCTGTCCGGATTTGACTTTGCTTATGGATGCAGACTTCACAAGGTTCCAACTGGATTGTCTCCTCAGAGCACTGGGTTGATGTAAGTGGGCAGTATATAAATGGGATACCCAAAAATTGGGGCATAAAGGCATGAAACGGTTGGCTCACAAACTTTCATAGGTGGGGGAACATATTCACAGGATTATAGGATTAAAGTGTAGGTGTTACTTAATTATAATTGTGAAGCTAAAGAATGATGTACAGGTACCAAGTTGGCAAGGGGTGGGTTGAGTCAGTTAATTTATTGTGCCAACCTGGCAGATAAACACATGTGGGGTTAATTGAAGGGCGGAGGGATAGATGGCTCAGTGAGCCTCGCCTTTCAAGTTCTCGGGTCTCTTGCTTTGTGATGGTGGGACCAGGGTGCAGCTGCCTAGCCAGTTCCCTGCTTCAGCTCACAAGGCTCACTTCCTGTAAAACATCCCCAAGGAGAAGCCGCATGGACCTACCCTGATGCAGCCCTGGGCGCTGGAGCAGCCGTGTGGAGACCCCTGCCAGTGTTGAGATGCTTGCACGTTCACTGATTCGGCTTTTCTCCTGCAGTTGACGTCATAGTGTGTTTTCTGAGATGGAGGAGGACTTTGTGGATTGGTGTCGGACATATGGGTTAATGTTGGACTTGTGGGCTTGGTCAGCACTGGGTTGGGATGTTTTCTTAATGTGCATTTTTTATCTAAAACGCTTTCTTATACATATGAGTTTCTGTGGATTTATTTCTCTAAAGTACGCAGACTAACACACTATCCATCACCCCTCTACTGCACCACCTAACAGAGTTAACCACTCCCACATAACACCACCTACCTAACACCCCTAATAGCGACTCCAAGATGTCAAGGAAACAATGGAAGACATTGGTGCACAACAACAAAGAGAAACAGAAACAAATAACCGATTACCAACCAGACTTAAATGTAATGCCTGAAATGAAATGGACCAGGCTATGGATTTACCAGAAAAACAATAGAAAAGAATGA
>NW_022111300.1:1439826-1474989 GCF_000313985.2 Echinops telfairi | reverse complement strand
TAATGTTGGACTTCTGGGCTTGGGCAGCGCTGGGTTGGGATGTTTTCTTGATGTGCACTTACCCTTTATATAAAATTCTCTCTCATACATTAATTTCTGTGGATTTGCTTCTCTAAAGTACCCAGACTACTACACTCTCTGTTGTTTGTTTATTTTAACCGAGCTTGTCTGTTTTCTCTGAATATGGAGTCAGTGTTGTATCATATTTAACTGGTGATGGCATGCGTTTGTACTTGGATTGTTTTTTGTCTATTTGTTTTCTTTATCAAGTGAATGGGACTATTATACGACTCTCTTTGCTAGTTTTCCACCACTTTGGCACTCCCTGCCTATTGGTGGGTGTGGTAGAGGAGAAAGTTATGTGTGTCAAGTTCATTGTTTAGTGGTCGTGCAGAGCAGCGTAGCATGTGTAGGGTTGATCTCAGCCACTGTCTATTTTCACATGGTACCAGAGAGTGGTTGATGGGTTTTGCCCAGTTTATGGGATGGAGGGGAGTGTAAGTGTGGTTGGGCAGGGGAGGA
Source organism: Echinops telfairi (assembly GCF_000313985.2). Classification (NCBI taxonomy): domain Eukaryota; kingdom Metazoa; phylum Chordata; class Mammalia; order Afrosoricida; family Tenrecidae; genus Echinops; species Echinops telfairi. The sequence goes on along the minus strand of NW_022111300.1, from coordinate 1,474,467 downwards.
AAGGATAAGAAAAAATGACGAAAACTTTGGATGGGAGTGTGTGTACCCCTGTGATGCTCTTGGTATCTGCAGAAAGAATGAGGGATCGGACACACCATACAGGTAAGCATGATGGCCTAGTCATGGAGGGTGGTGCATGGGACAGGGTTCTTTCTAAGTCTGGGACCAAATTCCTGTAGGCTCAGGAAGCAGCTGAAGGCAGGGTGCCTGGTCCTGCATGGTTTTCCTGAAGGCCTAGAGAAAGTAGCTGAGGGCTGGAGTTCTTGCCAACTTGACGTGCCCTGGGGATATGGCTATAGGTCTGGGACAGAGTTCTCGTCAGTCTAGAAGGTGGCTGGTGCCTGGGAGCCCAGTCTGGCACTGCATTTTGCTGGCCTATGGAAATATATATCCCTGAAAGTTCATTGTTGATTTTAGGCAGAATATGAATTATAGAGAGAGGAGAAGTGTTACCAGTCCCCAGATGACTGTGAAAGGTGCCTGGCTACACTTCTGGTCACTGGGAGGTGTGACCAATAAGAGGAAGATCGCAGCTTTCGTGTTGCTATTTGGCATGGGCCTTGGCGCTGTCTTGGGCCACAGAAGCTGATTATCGGGTTTCTGTATTTCTGTAGTCAAGAATACAGAATGCTATAGTCTAGTATTCTCTACAATTCAGCTTAAATCTTAAAATGGTCTTGCTAAGTCAGTCCAGTTGACAGTTCACAGCACGCTTTGTGTCCTGGTTCATGGTTTATCCTTCAGTTTCTCTTTCTAGCCGATATGTGATCCATTTTGTTCTGCTTCCCTTTGAAGCATAGGTTCCAACATGATCATCCAAATCTGTTTCAATTGGGTCCTCTTGCCTTTGTTGTAGTGGGTCTGGGCAACTTGTCAGGCTACTCTTTGCTGGAAGTCCCAGGTGAAAATTTTTGTGATACTTTTGCCTCATTTTTTATATGTAATGCTGGCCACATAAAATAAATTGGAACTTATTTCTTCCTGTAGATGCTTTTAAAGAGATTGTGCAAATTTGATATTATTTTTACTTAGATCATGAATAGAATTTTCCCGTGAAATTATCTGGACATCTGAGTTTTCTCTTTGAGGCATTGTTAAGCTGCAAATGAGATTTTTAAAAAACATATAGATTTAGTCATATTATCTATTTCTTCTTAATTTTGATAGCTTCTATCTTGCGAGGAATTGATCTAGTTAATCCAAATGACAAAATGTGTTGGTGTAACGTTGGTTGTTGTTGTTGTTCCACTGAGCTGGTCCTGGCGCACAGTGACCCTGTGCACAACAGAATGAAGCACGACCGGTCCTGCCACATCCTTGCAACGGCTCCCAGGTGGGAGCTCACGGCTGCAGTCGTATGTCAGTCCTTCTTGTGAGGGCCTTCCATTTCTCACTGTCCTCTACTTGTCTGCGCATGATGTCCTGCCCCAGGGATTGGTCTCTCCTGATAACATGTCCAAAGTTTGTGAGATAAAGTCTCGTTAGCTTTACCTCTCAGGAACATTTTGGCTATAGTAATCCATTAGTATTCTTTCAATGTTTGTGAAAGGACTTGTGTTATCCTATTTTTAATCCCTGATTTTGTAATTTGGAATTTTCTTCTTGCTTAGCCTGTTGTTGTTAGGTACTCAGCCAAAATAGTGGTATCTCAACAATTTTACCAATCTTTTATAGAGGACCATTTTTGGTCTCATTGATTTTCTCTGTACTTTATCTCTTGTTAGTGTCATTGATTGATTCTTTATTAATTCTTTTCTTCTATCAGATTGCATCACCCTTTCCCTTTTCTTTCTTGCGATGGCAGCTTAGGAACTGGTTTAAAAATGTTCTCTTTCAGCAAGCAAACAATCAGTCTAGACATTTTCATGCATTATACTTTCATTTTTTTTAAAATTGCAGACACTTAAAAAAAAAACTTTCCTGACAGTGTCTTTTTGACCAATCAATTACAAGTGTGTTTAGAAATTCTTGGTTATTGATTTGTTATATACAAACACAATATGAGAGGACATTTTATATGGTTTCAATTATTTTCAATTTATTAGGATCTGTTTTGGGAGCTAGGGTAGTGTCTAATTTGATGGAAACTCCATGTGAGTGTAGGTGGAGTTCTGTCACTGGAATCCTTCTTTAGCCAGTTCCTGGCCATGACCCCAATTCAACCTGCTCTTGATCGATGAGTAAAGTGGGATTCCCATTGGAAAAGCCCACAAAAGGATATGCCCTGATCTATGTCTGTGACATCTAGGGTTGTTTATGCTAACTTGCTGGACCAAACTCGATTCTTTATTAACTCATTTACCATATCTCACTGAATAGTCTAAGTAGCTCATATGTCCTCAGTGGCTTTTACGTCAGGGTAGTCCATGCTCAGATCTTGTTTCTCCCTTCAAGTACTTTCCTTGCTCCAGATTTCACACCTGTTTGTCCTGCTCCCAATAGCATGGGGGCCATGTGAAACCTTTTCTAGCTTCAATGGGAAGAGAGAATTAATAGCCTTAGTATTAGTTTAGGTTAATTCCTGTGATGCAGAATAATTCACTGCACAACAAATGGATTTTGGAAAATGCATCAAACAAATATGCCTTCACCTGCTGACACCAGCTCCCACAACACTTTCTACTTCTCTGCTGAGTTCAAATGATACATTGCAATGGCCACAAGACCTCACATATCATGTTGCTCATACTTCTGACTTTATTACGGAATTAAAAGACTACAACTGAGGATCAGAAACAGCTCAGTATACAGTTCTTCTAGTAAGACAGCCTCTTTTCTGCCATACCTTCAAGAATGTCTTTCTCTGGTCCTTAGCTCCTGAGTCCCCTGGCCTGCTTGGGCAATTGTTACAAAGATCTTTGAGCTCTACCAATAAGTGCCTAGAGACACGCTACTCCACCAAAAAGACTTAGCCCCCAAATACTTAGCTCTAGCTCCATGGATCATCAAGCTTAGTAACACCAAATTTCCAGAGGTACTTTATTCTTCCAGTGAACCTCCTGCACAAAGCTGCTTTGCTTTCTTGCTCTGTAGGCCTGGAAGACCTCTGTACCATAATCCCTAAGTTGCTTGATTCTGTTACCTCTGCTGCCCCCACTTCTCTGACCATTTTAAATCATTTATTGCCACCCTTGGTGTCATAACTCTCTATCTATTGGATTAAAGAAGTTCAATACAGGGATACTGGACCCAAAGGATGCTCTTCATTCCAAACTCTTCTGCTCGATGTTAGTGACACCTGCCCACCCCCTTCTGGCCTCTTGTATAGCTCATTTTAACCCAGCAAGATGACAAAAAATAAGCAATCCTTAATGCAAGGGCTCCGTATACCTATTTGGTTCCATATACCTTGCCCTGTCCATTTCCCACAAAGATGCCGAATACCTAATTCATTTTATTAACAAGCTATCCAATCCCCTCGGTGGACTATAGACCTCACTTTTGCATAGTCCTTCTGACTCATTTGATTGGAATTATGAAGATTGTGATTAGCAGGACTATATCAAATAATTCACTGTACAACAAATGAATTTTTAAAAATGCATTAATTTGTAGTTTGTCGTTTTTCTCTTGTAAAAATGCAAACATTGCTCTTTAATCTGTTTCCATGTGTGAACTGAAACATTCAACAACTTTTTGAATACAGGAAAAACATTCCGTAACATAGAGCCAAAGGATGGTCTAAATTTATGAATTTATTAGATCTGAGAAGTGAAATGTGACAGTTAATAATTTTATTTTTTCCCCAAAGATGACTCCAGAAAAGGAGTAGGTAAAATCAAGGGAGGAAAGAAGACTGTTCAAAGCCACGGAAGATACAAAATGCAGGCCTATGTGCCACTTACATTGCAGGAAGACAATGGTCCCTTTATGGCCATCTTGGGGAAAATATAGCTTCAAGCAGCTTTCTGCTAGCTGTTATTATGCTCTGGTATCACCAATTAAAGACCGGTGTCTCATGGAAAACAGTGATTGTTGTCATAATTCTCGTCACATGGTGTTGTAAGGGATACTCTGCTGGCAATCACTGTTTCCTAATGGACTCATCTCCCCAAAACAATAATAAAATTATTACTCAGCAAGCTTGTAAATGATTACAAACTACTGCAATAAGCAAAAGGCACTCAAACTCATTATTGCACAGTCAGGATATTTCAATATCAACCCAAGAAATCACTAATGAACAAATTAAGCATTTCTTCCCATATAGAAGTATATATTACCTTCCTCTCCCCACCCACCACACCATACCCCTGCCCCATGTCTACTGGTTGGTTTGAGAGCTGGAAAGTAAGTTATGAACTAATCCAAAGCATGTCTGTTTGCTACATAGTACATTTCTTAGACCAGTGTGTTTAACTTTACTTTATTCAATACAAAAGTAATCATTTTATGTCAATATTTAACTTTTACCATGAGTAACTGATAAGAAAGAAGGAAAGCAAATATTGTGTAATTCTGGCTTTTAAATTTCATCAGTCTGAGCAGGGAAAAAATTCATTTTAGCAACAACATTATAAACACACTCTTCCCTAAGGTCATACTAGCAAAAGCAAGACAGGAAGATGTGAGTAAGTTGGTAGGTCTCTCATGTTGGTTCTGACCCATTGTGCCTTTATGCACGACAGAATGAAACACTGCCTGGGCCTGCATGGTCCTTGCAGTGGTTCCTATGCCTGAGCCCATTGTGACACCTCATCGCTGGGCTGCCTCGTTTTTGCTGCTACTCTACTTCACTAAACATGATGCCCTTTTCCAGGAACTGGCCTCTGCTCGCAACATGTCCACAGATTATAAGACAAAGTCCCGCGGTCTTCTCCTCTAAGGAGCCCTATGGCCATCCATCTTCCAAGACAGATCAGTTTGTCCTTTTAGCAGTTCATGATACTTTAAATATTCTTCTCCGGCACCACAATGCAAATGAATTCATTCTTCTTTAGACTTATTTATTTAAAGTCCACACACAAATATAGTCTATACGTAAACATAGACACTCACATAGACACATGTACACACATATATATACATAAAGACACATGTGCATGGACACATGCAGATTCATTGTCTAGTTAATAGAAGGAAGTCAGAGGTGACCAAAAGTTAGAGCCAAACTAACTGGGCATAGTTTATTTATATGTCCTAAAATCTCTTCTCCCTGAGCTCCGCTGGAGTAGTGGGTACACATTGAGCTACTAAATCTGAGATCAGCAGTTCCAGCCCACCAGCTGCTCTCCAGGATAAAGATGAAGCTCTCTACTTCTGGAAAGTAGCACAGTCTCAGAAATCCAGAGGCCTTGCTATCCTGTTCTTTCACAACTTTCTTTTTCTCTTTCCTTAGTGAAGACTCTCTTATTGGCATTTTTTTCTGCGTGATATTCTATTACCTTTCTGGATATATGGCTTTTTGTCTGTCAATAATTTGGAGAAATTGTTTCTTCAGCATGCTTAGTACATTTATTGGCTAACCAAAGGCATTCTTCATCTCTGTTACACTATTATTTCATTGGTAGCATTTTAAAAGTTCATTCTTACTTTTTATCTATTTGCTTATATTGCCTAACTCTTTGTGCATGTGAGGGTGCTTCAAAATTTCACAGAAAATCACATTTATTTTTTTAAAGGTTTTATTTCTAATTAGGTGATGGTTTACAGTGCAAAGCAACCACCCATTCAGCAGTTCGTGCATTGTTTCATGACATTGGTTGCAATCCTCACTATGCAACATCGCCTATCCATCTCCATTACTTGTTTTTCCTAACCCTTCTGAATTTTGCCATTAGTTAAATGCTGCCCCTTTGATCTCAAATAGGTGATTATTCTAATGTGGATGTACCTCCCTAGTGTTATTGTTCCTCTTCTTAGCCTACTCTTTCTCTGAACATTGAGTCATGGGTATGAGTTCAGTTGCAGACTTGAAGGGAGTCTGAGGGCCCCGGGATCACAGCTGGAACAACAGACAAAAGGTCGACATCAAGGGTTTCCTTTTATGTGGAGTCACAAAGCATACCCATCAACCCCAGCAGCCAAGAAATCAAAAACGGCAGTGCATTGGGCATATCCACTGTGCGAGATCTATTTCAAGCAGTGGTTCTCAACCCTCCTAATGCCACGACCCTTTAATATAGTTTCTTATGTGTGGTGACACCCAACCATAAAATTATTTTTTTTACTGCTTCATAACTGTAATTTTGCTACTGTTATGAATCATAATGTAAATATCTGTTATGCAGGATGTATTTTCATTGTTAAAAATTGGACATAATAAGGCATAGTGTTAATTAAAGTACTTACTCCATAAACGACCCAGTGTCGTTTTACCTCCAATATTGCTGCTTTCAACACAGCAGCTGCTTTCTACACAGTAGCTGCTTTCTACACAGTAGCTGCTCTCTATACATGTGTGACTGGTCCACATAAGTACATTATGGCACCAACCCTGTCACATACACCTGTATTTGTATGGGGTGTATGTGATGGGGTTAGTGCGATGATGTCATCATGCCGGGTACTCGTATGTGGGTGTAACTGCATGTGGGAGGACCTGCCTGGAGATGAGTAGAGGAGTGGTGTCTTGGTTCCTAAGACCATTGGAAATAAGTGTTTCCCGATGGTCTTAGGTTGTGAGGAACAGAAGGATTTCTCTTAAGTTGTCTCCCCAAAATATATGCCAGACTTAGCTTGAGAATGACTGTTCTTTAGGCAGCGAAAATAGGTCATAGGTTATTCTCCTTAATATCTCCTTAACATCAGGTTATTCTCCTTAACAGTTAAGGTTATTCTTCTTAACATCAGCCATCTAGAGCGGCCAGACTGTATAGTCTGACTCCCACAACAAATAGGGCCCATTCCTTTCTGTTATTATTCCCTTGAAGCAGTGCCCAAAGGCAAGCCCGGGACCACTCTAAGATGACTAGGTCATCGCCTTCCTATTGCTTGTATTGCCTATGTTGCAATCCCTCCCTATGACGCAGGTTGTTGTGAGTTGTATTGCCCCTCTCTGTGATGCATGATGCTGTGATGTATCCCCCTAAAGTAATATGATGCGTGGTTAGCAATAAATAAGGAGGCTCCCTGGTTCTCAAGAGGGTGGCTGGCAGAAGGGGGCTGGCTGAGGGTGGCTGGCAGAGGGCAGCTGAGGAAGGAGGGCTGCTTCCCGTGAGGGGCTGCTCCCATGAGGGCGATGGACGAGAGGGTGGCTCCCACGAGGGAGGCGGCTCCTGCTTTGGCAGCCGGGTTCCCCCCATGAGGACCACCAAGCGGGGCGGAGATGACTTTAATATAATGCTTATATATCTCAACCGTACAATTGTGCATTACTGAACCCAGAAGTAGTATTACTGAACCAGTGAGTTCTACTTGCGGGTGGGGCTGGCACCCCACTCTCCCCCGCACCATTTTTAATTTAATACTACATTAGGTGCCCCAATGAAAGGGTTGTTCAACCCCACAGGTTGAGAACAGCTGATTTAAAGGGTCACAAATCAAAGATGTAATTTTGATGACCAAGTTACAACTGACCCAAACCATGGTATTTTTATCACCTCATATGCATGTGAAAGCTATACAACATAGAAGTTATCAAAGCAATTGATATATTTAAATTATGGTGTTGGTGAAGAATATTGAAAGTGTACGCATTCTCAGAATTAAAAATAAACATGCCTTGAAGGAAGTATCGCCAGACTATCCCTTAGAGGTGTGGATGGCCAGACTTCACCTCACGCACTAAAAAGAAGAACAGCATGCTTGGTAAAGTAGAGAGTCAATGAGAAAGAGCCCTGATGTGATTGACACAATGGCTGCCACAGTAGGTTCAACTATAACAAAGATTGTGAAGATAGTGCAGGACCGGGTACCTAACAAAAGCCACAATGATACTGCTCTTCCCAGCATTTTACTAATTTCTGGATTCGTAATTGTGTCGCATTGGTCTCTGTGTCTGTTCTTGTACAGTAGCAGGCTGTTGTGACTGCCATAGTGCCTGTGAGGGAGGGAGGAGTTTTGTGTGTGTGTGAACTTGTGTATCTTTGATTTCCTTTTCTTGCTTTATATTTCTGGCTAAAACCCCAGCACAAACTAATGTAACTGGTAATAAAGGCTATCCCTCTCCATCTTTTGTGCTAAGGGAATAATCTCAGTTACTCTTCATTGAGACCATTGGTATTCATTGGCTTAGTACATATACCTTTAATTATGTTGAAAATTTTCACTTCTATTTTTCTGTTGTTGAAAGTTTTCATCAGGAATGAGTGTTAGGTTTTGTCAATTGCCTTTTCTGTGTTGATCGAAATGGTCATGTGGTTCTTTTTTTATTATTATTTCTTTATATGGAAGATTACGTTGTTCGTTTTTCTTATGTTGCACCATCCTTGCATATCAGGTATAAATGTCAGTTGGTCAGTATGTATTTTTAAAAATATAGTGTTGAATTCTATTGACCAGGATTTGGGTAAAACGTTTACATGTATGTACACCTGGGATATTGGTCTATAACTTATATTTCAGTCATGTCTTTGCTGTGCGTTGGTATCAAAGACAGGCTAACTTCCTAAAATGAATAAAGGAGCATCCTTTTCTATGCATTCTGGAATAGTTTGAGTAGATTTGGTGTCAGTTCTCTAACTGCTGCTTTTGTTGTTACTTTTATAACGACCTGATCATTATTAGTCTTTTGTAATAAACCTGTTGATTTCTACTTCAGTCCAAATTAATTTAGTTAGGGTATGTTTACAAGTTTTTCAATTTCATCTAGATTTTCAAATTTTTGGAGGACCTTTCTTCATAATATTGTTATTGTTCTTTTCATTTCAATTAATTCTATTGTGATGTCACCTATTTAATTCTTATTCAGGCTATGTACATCCTCTTTGTGTTTTTGTTTGTTCAATTTGTCAGTGAATTGTTGGTTTGATGAATCTTTTCAAAAAGCAACTTCTAGTCCTGTTGACTTTTTTATACTATATTTCTGTTTTCTCTTTCATTTATTTATACTATGATTCCTATTAACTCTTCTCTTTTGATGATGCTATTCATATTTTGAGGCTCTTTGTCTAACTGTTGGAGGCATTGTGTTAAAGTATTGGTTTTGTCTTCCTTCCTTTTGGATGTGTTTATTGCTATAAATTGCCCTCTGAGCACTGCTTTTGCTGTTTCCTAAAGGTTTTGATATTTGCATTTTCATTCTATTTGATTCAAGATTTCAGGGTGTTATTTATTCAATATATTTTATTTTCTCCCTTGATCTTCCTTTGCTGATTTCTTATTTCATTGTGCTTGACCTGAGAAGATGCTTCGTAGAATTTTGATGCTTTATAATTTATGGAGGTTGGCTTTGTGGCTTAGTATACGATCTGGTCTGTAGAATGTTCCATGTGCTCTGCAAAAGAATTCATTTAGTGCTTTTGAGTGTAGTATTCTGCATATGTCTATGAATACAGTTGGTTGGTTGTACTGTTTAGACCTACTATACTTCTGTTGAGTTTCTTTTAATATTTTATTAGGGGCTCATACAACTGTTATCACAATCCATACACACATCAATTGTGTAAAGTGCATTTGTACATCATTCTCAAAACATTTTCTCTCCACGTAAACCCCCGACATTAGGTCCTCATTTTTCCCCTCCCTCCCCCTCCCCCCTCCCACATGAGCCCTTGATAGTTTATAAATTGGTATTTTGTCATATCTTGCCCTGTCCGACGTCTCCCTTCACCCACTTTTCGATTGTCTGTCCCCCAGGGAGGAGGTCACATATAGTTCCTTGTAATCGGTTCCCTCTTTCCTACCCACTCTCTCTTTACCCTCCCTGTTTCGCCACTCACACCACTGGTCCTGTAGGGCTCATCCGCCCTGGATTCCCTGTATTTTCAGTTCCTATCTGTACCAGTGTACATCCTCTGGTCTAGCCAGACTTGCAAGGTCGAATTCGAGTCATGGTAGTGGGAGCGGGGAGGAAACATTTAGGAATTAGAGGAAAGTTGTATTTCTCATCATTGTTACATCGCACCCTGGCTGGCTCATCCCCTCCCTGAGACCTCTTTGCAAGGGGATCTCCAGTGGCCTACTAATGGGCTTTGGATCTCCACGCCGCACTCCCCCCATCATTCACTATGGTAAGATTTTTTGTTCTGATGATGCCTTATACCTGATCCCTTCGACACCTCGTGGATGCGTAGTCTGGTGTGCTTCTTCCATGTGGGCTTTGCTACTCTGTTGAGTTTCTTACTAGTGTTTCTGGTCTTCATAGCATGTGATGTAGTAAAATCTGCTACTATTATTACAGAGCTATGTATTTCTCTCTTCAATTCTGTTAGGTGTTTATTCATGCATTTTGAGAATTTTTCATTGGATACATAGATATTCATTATCTGTGAATATACAATCCTCGTTCAATATACCCTTTAATATTTGTGCAATGTGCTTTACAGGTCTCTCTTGCTAGGCTTTGCATTAAAATATATTTTATATTAAGTTAACATTGCCATTCAAAATCTTTTAAAATTGCCATTGATTTGAAGTCCTCCACCTTTATCTTGTATATTTAACCTATTTTTTACCTTTTTATGTAAGTTGTGCTACTTCTAGACAGAATACTGCTCTCCTGTTTTTGACAGTTGCACTCATGACATTGGCTTTCAAGATAGTGATCACGAGGGGTGGGCTCATCGCTGTCTTCTTGCTGTGTGGTCTTCTTTTGTGGCCTTGCTGGTTTCTTTATTCTACATCATTTTCTAGGGTTAGTGGATTTTGTTTGTTGGGTTTCTTGTCATTTTTTCAACAGTTGTTTTAGTAATTAGTAAACATTCTGATTTTCCTTTTATTTTAAATTTGATAAGGTTAATTATCTCTGAAGTAACCATGCCACTTATCAATCTCTCCCCAAGTTTAAAACAGTCTATTCCAGCTTGAAATCTACTTGACTTCCTCCACATCTGGAAATTCTTTAACTATTCTGTTCCTTCTTTTGTAATTCTTCTTATTTACAAATTTATATGCCTGGCCTCCTATTTCCAGTCTTGTACGTTTTGTTTTATTTTATACACTTCTATATCTGGATGGTGTTGTCAAGTTAACCTCAGATTGTTGTCTGCTGTTACTGATTCTCTGTTAAAATAATTCCTTTTAGTATTTCTTATATGATGGCTCTCATTTTTTAAAACATCTTAAATTTCTGTCAATCTGGACATGTCCTAATTTTACCTGGTATTATAGTGAAAAAATTGTTGGATATAGAATTGTTGGTTGTCCATCTTTTTCTTTCAGTGATTTATATATGTCATCTTGTTGACTTCTTACCTGCATGGCTTCTACCAAGAAATCAGACAATAACCTTGGGTCTCACTTGTAGGTAACTCTCCTGTTCCTCCGCAGTTGCTGTCCGGAATCTTTGCTCACCTTTGGTTTTGATAAGTTTGATTATGATATGTTTGCTGATTTTCTCATGGCGTCTATACTGTTTGGCATTTGATCAATTTCATAAAAGCATATTTCTTATTTTTAATGTATTTGGAATTTTTTCTTCCAATAATCCTTCAAACATTTTCTCCGTGCTTTCTTGGGTCTCTTCCTATCTGCAATTCCAATAACGTATAGGCTATTCCTCTTGGTTTTGTCCCATAAAATTGTTAGGTTTTCTTAGTTTTTTTCTCTGTTGTGCTTTTCTTCAAATTGTTCCTGTAGGAGATTAGTGTTAGGAGATGTCTTTAATCTAACTAATTCAATTTTCCATTGTTTCAGTTCTACTCTTTTTGCATTCCATACTTCTGAAATCTTGTAATTTATTTTGTTAGCTTGTTCTTGTCGAAATTTCCTAAAATCTTTAAAGATTTTGGTGATCTTTCCCTTGATTTCCCCCCACAGCTATCTTGATATTTCTCCAAACCATTAAAATTACCTAACTATCGTTCAGTTGAATATCTTAGCCCATAGGTTTTTCCTCAGATAGCCAGGTCTGCTCTCCTGTGGCGGAGCGAGTGAATTTAAACTGTCTACCTTTCAATTCGCAGCTCAGCACTTACTCTTTGCACAGCTAAAGTCCTTTGAAATCTCTAGGCTGATAATTTTGAAATCAGCTCCAGCCCATAGTGACTATCCCTGCATGGTCCTGCGCCCTCCGCACCATTGTTCTGATCCCTGAGATCAGTAATGCAGCCACCTTGTCAAGCTATCTCATTGAGGCCTCTTCTCTACCATGCTGCCCCTCCACTTTACCAAGCATGATGTCCTTCTTCAGGGACCTGTCTCTCCTGACAATATTCCAAAGGATATAAGATGAAGTCTTGTTATCCTTGCCTCTGCAGAAGAAACATTCTGAGAAGCCTTCCTTCTTCCAAAATAGATCAGTTTGTTCTTTTAGCAATCCATGGTTGTGGCAGTTACAAAATCTCCTGTTGGCTTGAGTGAAGGGGGGGACTCTAGCCTGTCAGTCAGGTCATAACCAATAATGCATCTGTGTGGGCATGGCCTTCTCCTGAGAATTCTGAGAACTCCTATCTTCCTCCCTGGAGGTGGGACACACACACTTCCTGCTTCATCTTCCTGTTGACAACACACATGGAGCCGCACTGATTTCAACCAGAGCCCTGGCGCGGGAGGAGCCACCTGGAGACCTATGCCACCACTGAGATGCTTCCACCATCACTGCATCCACAAGACTTTCCACCCACAGGCCTATGATCTTCCTGCATTTGGCATCATTGCATGTGTTTCATGAGTCTGGATAGCAATTTATAGACACTGGTATGAGACAAATGGGCTAATATAGAACTTATAAACTTGATCTGGACTGGGTTAAGATGTTTTCTTAATATACAATTACCCTTTGATATAAAGCTCTGTCTTATGCACATAGGAGTGTCTGGATTTGTTTCTCTAGTCAACCCAGACTAACACAGTGTTAGTTTCATCATTCTTCTCCAGCACCATAATTCAAATGCATCCATTCTTTTTCAATTTTCTTTATTCAATGTTCAACTTTCACATGCAAATGAGGCAAGGGAGAATACCATGACTTGGGTCAGGCTCACCTTAGTCCTCAAAGTAACAGCCTTGCTCTTCTATCTTCTAAAGATGTCCTTGTGTGGAAGTTTAACCTAATGCAACTTTTCATTTGATCTCTTGACTGCCCGTTGAATGAGCATTGATTCTGGATACAAGCAAAATAAAATCCTTGACAACTTTAGCCTTTTCTCCATTTATCATGATGTCACCCATTGGTCCAGTTCTGAGGGTTGGGTCTTCTTTACACTGGTTGTCATCCATCCTGATGGCTACAATCCTTCATCTTCACCAGCAAGTGCTTCAAGTCCTCCTCACTTTCAGTCAGCAAGGTGGTTTCACCTGCTTGTTGTAAGTTATTAATAAGCCTTCCACCAATCCTGTATAATAGTTAACAAATAAGAAGTAGAATAAACATTGGAATCAAAGACTTCAAAAATTCACGAACAATTCCATTATCTTTAATTAAAAATTTCCACAAAGCAATTGGAGCCCCCTCATATTTACAGTAACATAAACAGAGTCATTGTGGTTCTGATTTCAGATCTTTCTCCTCCTCCTCCTCCAGTTATTGGAATAATTTGCTTTAACCTGAGAGGGTTTAGGGAATATGTCTTGCTCATGCTGGGTCCTCTTTTGTGAGTCACACAGTATTTTTGACCTGCCCAATCTGAGGTGTATTAAAATATCTCCCTTTCCCCTCAGAAGTATTATTGCTAATGTTTAGGCATGTAAGCACTTGATTAGAGCTCATTCTTTAATATTAAATCCCTCACATTGAATTCCATGAGAAGCGAATCATTCTGAAATATTTTGTAAAATGATGGCTTTCCTTGTGCGATTTTGTAGCCTAGTCCCACAGAAGCGTCTCACCTTGTACAAAAAGTTTGAAGGTACTTCATGACACTCCCCGTGCCATAGCATGACATATCCTCCCTGGGGTCCAAAGCTGAGGTGGCATTTGTATTGTATAAGTATTAAAAAGAACATTCTCTGCCTTGTATACTATTTCTTAAGAAAGCCATAGGTTTTAATAAGAAATTGAACATTTCTTTATAAAGAATGGTTTTAAAAAATATTAATTAGGTGGAATTTCAAATTGAAAAATAAGATAATAAACAGTATGTATATTAATTACAAATTCAGACAAACAATTCTTATCTAAGTTTCTTGGCAGTGATATGAGAAAATTTTTCTTAGACCTGTGGAATATGATGACTCTGTTCTCATAAGGAAATTGGGTGCTAGAATTCAGAAATGCAAACTAGCACAAGTGAATTTAAAGAAGATATCAAAAATTGAGAGAGATAAATAAGATAATAAAAATATGATTTTCAAATGTTGAGATTTTCTCTCAGAAGAACAACAAGTATAGCAGAAGCCTGTGTCTTGATAGCACCAGCTCTCCTGTAATCACCACAGGGTTGAAATGAGAGCACTTTCAAAGACAAACAAAACCTCTTTCTCCAAAATTGAATCTTCAGAGTTTACTTTCTCTCTTTCTGGAGTTCTCCACCTAAGTATTCGATTCCTTTTGGATCAAGGACAAGACTGTCGAGTGCGTGTCCCTAGGTGCCCATTTAAATGCCATAATTGTCTATGTTCCACATGGCTTCTTAGTTATTTGGGGCCAGGGCAAACAACTGTTTCCAAAATCTTTCCATTCCCTAATCTAGTTGGGGAAACAATTACTTCAAATCCTGGCAAGTTGAGGCTTACTAAATCAATGCTGTATGTATGTTGGCTGTTCAATTAATGTTTGTTAAATTGAACAACTAATTGTCTTTGAACTTTGGACTTATTTTCACACAAGTAGTAGAAAGCTAAAAACTACTATCAAAATCTTACCACTAAAAAGTACTCGTTTATAAGGAGCTAGAAATTTCCAGGGATTAAGCTTCGAGAAGGCATGGTTAAGTACTTTCAGAAGCTATATTAACTCTTTAAAACCACAAGGGATCTATTAAGGAAATTGCTGGTTCTGTGCTAATTTGCATGGCTGACTTGCTCTGATTCTTAGTTGGGATAGAAACTTGGTAGGGTACAGTAAATGACTAAAAGTATTGGGAAAACTATATTTGAATAAGGCAAATTATTATAAAATTATCTGGAATGTATGGTTTACAAAATACTTGCAGAAGTGTACATGTTAAAGTAGTAAAGCAGAGATATTCTGAAACATAGTCATTCAAGTGAGATATACATTTAATGTAAGACTTCTTTCTCTATGAATTCTACCTTGCAAGTCTGGCTAGACCAGAGGATGTACACTGGTACAGATAGGGACTGAAAATACAGGGAAACCAGGACAGATGAGCCCTATAGGACCAGTGGTGTGAGTGGCAAAACAGGGAGGGTAAAGGGAGAATGGGTAGGAAAGAGGGAACCAATTACATGGAACTGTGTGTGACCTCCTCCCTGGGGGACAGACAACCGAAAAGTGGGTGAAGGGAGACGTCGGACAGGGCAAGATATGACAAAATACCCAATTATAAACTATCAAGGGCTCATGAGGGAGGGGGGAGTGGGGAGGGAGGGGAAAAATGAGGACCTAATGCCGGGGGTTTAAGTGGAAAGAAAATGTTTTGAGAAACGATGTACAAATGCGCTTTACACAATTGATGTGTGTATGGATTGGGATAACAGTTGTATGAGCCCCTAATAAAATGTTAAAAAAAAAAAAAAGGAAAAGAAAAGAAGAAAGTCTGATACAAGGGCTCAAGTAGAAAGCAAATGTTTTTCGAATGATAGGGGTAACAAATGTACAAATGTGTTTGACACAATGGATGGATGTATAGATTGTGATAAGAGTTGTATGAGCCCCCAATAAAATGATTTTTTTTAAAGAAAAAAAAAAGACTTCTTTCTCACATAGAAATGTGGAGGTTTTATAGGTACCTGATAGAGAGATGCCAGGGGAAAGATGGGGCTTTGTACTCCCATAGTTATAGTCTTAGAAACTTACAGGACCAGTTCTTCCCTGTCCAGTAGGGGCGCTATGAGTTGGTATCAACCTGATGGTAGTGAGTTTTTTGTGTCTGTGCGTGTCTTGTGTGTTTAAAGATGGAGTTGTGTTTTCTCCATCTAATGACCTAAATTAGGAGTGAATCGCTGATGTAGAGGTGATGAGACCAACTCTGCTCCACGAGATCATTCAGGGACTCAGGCTCCTTCTAGGCTGCTCTGCTGACTTTTTTTCTTTTGAAAAAGTGTTACCTTTGTTCTAACTCAGAGTTCTTTTCTATCCCTTTACATGATTTCCAGGAGGATATAATAGGTGAAGTGGCATTCCTTTGAAGGAAGTAGCAGCCATTATTTCTACTCATATTGCATTAGTGGACACTTGGTGACATGTCCACATGTATCTGCAAGTGACATTCGTTGCTGGGGTCTCTCTTGGGCAGCTACCTGCCCAGTTAAAACTCAGTGAGCGTTCATGACTACAAGGGGTAGTGCTTTCTGAAATGAATGGGAGCTTGGCTTTTGCTGTCGTCACTGATGTAGCATTTGTAGATGCTCTGCTTTGAGTCTTGCCGTGCTCCAGTAGTGTCAAACAGAAGACATTCACGCTGTGAAGAGGAACCTAAGTGTAAGTTTGCATATGGTATAAGAGAAGTCAATAGATCATTTCTGGAAGACACAGATAAACAAATAGTAAAATAAATACTAGAGAAAGTAAATGCCCCAAAATATCACTTAGAGGGATCAAAGTGAATACCTTTGGGGTTCAGGGACTGAAGGCTGGGGGAGATTAGGAAGGAGTTTATTAGTTCTCAATATAAAATTTGTAGTAAAATGTGATTTGTTAAACCATATGCATATATTGCTTTTATATGAGTTAAAATATATATGCATATATGTACCAACTATAATTTTATTAGATTGCCTCCACTCTTTTTTCTCAAAATTTTCCAGAGAAATTTCGAAGGTTTTGAAGATAACGATTAAAAATTCATATTTACTTCAGTCCTTGCCACCTATACATCAGAAATTTACCACAGATGTGGGTCTCTAGGTGGAGAAATCCCAGTCATGCTATGTTGATGTTGTTGCACATGGATGAGGAATGTTCTTTACCCAATTCTAGCCAATTTGACAAGTCAGTACAGGAAATGAATCTAGATGTAACAATGACATTAGAGAAGATTGTATATCTACTCATCCTTGAGCAGGATCTATGACATCCTTGGTAAATGCAGCATCTTCTCAAGTCTTGGAAGTGATGTGAGCTCCCAGTCCCATAAGGCACTCATTGTATTGCCAACATGAATCCCACATCTCTCGCCCTCACTTCATCCTTATGCTCTCCATGTGTGTCCCCTGACCCCTTGCCACCCTTCACAGAAGGGATAGCTCAGTCTCTAAGATTTCACATCTAACCTTGGCACACTTCTACTTTCAGTGATTTCTTGTTATCTCTGGGATGAATCCCAAGTTCCTTAAACCCTTGCTTCTCTCTGAGCTTTTCCAAACCTTGGAAAAATTTTTACTCTTATCCTTCATTTGGAAAATCAATGTTGATTATTTTTAGTTGTCAGCTTTGTATGATTTTCTCTGAAATCCTTCTCAGATATCCTGTACTGTTTTTTTGTACTTATTGAGGTAGCTGCCATCAAAATGATAGGTTCAGACTGTTGAAATTCCTAAGGTTACCACTGGCTGCTAAGTCTCCTATTATATATGTTCCAATATTATCCTCGCACTTTCTCTATAATGGTATTAATCACACTAAGTTGCCATCACTTGTCTATAATTTTCACTAAAATGTACACACGTAATTTTGCTTGCGTGGAATTTATACACTGATCAACAGGCAGTTATATGAGGAGAATAAGTGGGGACTGTATGGCTTAAAACTGGGACAGGTAGGTATCCATGTTGTATCATCTCTCCATATTTATTCAATTTGTATGCTGAGCAAGTAATCAGAGAAACTGGATTATATGAAGAAGAATGTGGCATCAGGATTACCGGAAGGCTTATTAACAACCTGTTCCATATGCAGATGACACAACCGTACTTGCTGAAAGTTAGGCTGACCTGAAGCACTTATTGATGAAGATCAAGAATTGCAGACTTTAGGATAGATTACAATTCAATGTATGGAAGACCAAAATTCTCACAAGTGGACCAATCATGATTATGACTGGTAGCATCATGATCAATGAAGAAAAGGTTGAAGTTGTCATGGATTTTCTCTTGTGTAGGTCCACAGTAGATGCTCATGGAAGCAGCAGTCAAGAGATCAAAAGATGGCAGCAAATATGTAAATGCGCTTGGCACAATGATGTATGTATGGATTGTGATAAGAGTTGTAAGAGCCCCCAATAAAATGATTAAAAAGGAAAAAAATGATCAAAAGATGTGCTACATTTGCTGCACAAGATCTCTTTTAAAGTGTTGAAAAGCAAAGACGTTACTTTGAGGACTAGGGTGCACCTAACCAAGCCACGATGATATTTTCAGTGGCCTTATATGCACATGAAAGTTGAACATTTAATAAGGAAAACCAAAGAAGAATCTATGCATTTGAATTTTGGTGCTGGAGATGAATATTGAACGTACCATGAACTGCTAAAAGGACAAAAGATGTGTGTTGGAAGAATGCTCCTGAGAGGCAAGAGTAGGGAGACTGTCTTACATACCTTGGACATGTCAGAGAACATCAGAGGAGACCAGTCCCTGAAGCAGGTGTCATGCTTGATAACGTGAAGGTGCAACAAAAAAGAGGAAGTCCTCGGGAGATGGATTGATACAGTGGCTGCGGCAATGGACGCAAGTGTAGGAACGATTGTGAGGATGGTGCAGGACTTGACAGTGTTTCGTTCGTGGTGCATTGGGTCTCTATGGGACTGAATCAGCTTGATGACACTCGATACCTAACAGCCTTGGAAGAAAGGCCTGGAAATCTACTTTTTAAAAATGAACTATTGGGAATCCTATGGAGCAGTTCTACTTAGCCTTATCCTGAGTTATAATTGAAAGTAATTTTAGTAATTTCCTGCTTTTGTAGCTTCTATATCTCTGACTGTATCCTGAACTTCTTTGAAGCTTCACGTTCAATGTTGAGAAACAGAAACACATGAATCTTGCTTTATTAAAAATACAATATTAGAATATTTGGCTAAGTGTAGGACTCAATGGGCTTGTCATTACTTAAATATACCTCTGCTCTTGGGTAAGGATTGATCTGATCATCAGAAAGTGTTCAAACCCATCAGACACTCCACTGGAGAGAGATGAGGGATGTAAGATGAAGTTCTCTGCCCGTATGTTAAAAAGGGTGTGTGGACCACATCTGACCTCACAGTTCCCAAGGCTGATTGCCACAGGGCAAGAATCATACACACGTCTACCCTCCATCCTTCTAACCCTTCCACAGCACTCTGTACTTGTCTACGGGCTCTGATGATTCATTGCAGTGGCAACACAGAATTCACAGGGAATGCTTATGATTATGGGGTTATTGGGGAGATCAACAGATTACAATTCAGGTGAGAGTAGCTCAGGGTACAGTTCTGTATTCAGACAATTTCTTCTCTGTTGTGCCCACAGGCAGACTTCTCTCTAGACCTCAATTCTTGACCAGGTCTCTCTCGGCACTGCCCAGGCAATGTGACATATCTCTTTTAGGGCTGCCAATGATTGATCAAAGGTCATGCCACTACACTTAAAGCCTCAACTTGAAGATACTCAGCTTCAGCTGTATGGATCACCAAAACTCAGCTCCGTAATTAAATCCTCAGAGCCTCCCCACTCAACAAGCCATCCTCCTGCCCTAAAGCATGCGGCCTTACTGGCTCTGTGGGTGGGGAAGTTCACCACTTGGTCTCATGCTCTGGCTTCTTGGTCGGCTGCTGCTCCTCTGCCGTGCCTTTGATATGAGTTGTACCCTGCATCAAGGAGGTTGATTTCATAGAAATCTTGGGATCCCAAAATTGGGCTCCATTCCTGACTCTTGCTGATAGTGAGACCCCCACCTATTGCTTCTGAAATGGCTTATTTTGTGCACAGCAGCATGGCACTCACAATGTACTCCATTAACAATCACTCACAGACTCAAAACTTATGACCATGGATTTATTCCAAATCATTAAGAATAGAATAGAGCTGCTCCTGTGGGTTTTCATCAGAGTAACTCTACAGAAGTAGAAACCCACAGCTTTCTCCCCTGGAGCAACTGGTGGATGTCAACTGCCAACCTTGTGGTTACCAGTCCAATGTGTAACCCACGACACCACAAGGGCTCCCCATCATTAGTCATAGCTGTACTGTTGTCTAATCAGCATCTTCCCCAACCTTCTTACCCAAACACATCTGGAAAAAGTAAGAAAGGCTATGGTGAGAAAAGTCATATAATATAATACACTGAATTGCCTCTCATAACAATGTATAGCCTCAGAAACCCTATACAGTGAATACACTCTGTGGCAGTGAGCATGATGATTCAAATGTATGTGGGCATTGGGAGAGCGAATTCACGTATGCTAATTTTATAGAATACATACCTTACCCTTAATAATGCTTACAACATCCTGGAATGGGGAGGTAGGAATGATTCTTCAATGATTGCATTCCCATAAGGAATGGATGAGGCCAAACATGTCACTGTAATAGATGTCTTTCACAATGGAAGACTCAGAAAAAAGAAAAGCATCTTCCGAATAGGTAGTTTAACCAGACATTGTCATCTTATTTAGCTTTTAGTAGATTTTTTTAAACTTCAGGACAGAACTTTATTTTATATTAATATCAAATTATATTGCTTATTTCAGGCCATATTGCAGACCATCAATTTTATTATGTTTATGGATCTGGCGCTTAATTTATTAGTTCCTGCTTCCAGCTTTGTACAAACTATTTTTTAATAAACAAACCTAACTTTATTACAGTCATTGGTTAGACTTTGGCTAAATATAAGGTGTTGTCTTGAGAAGGCCACTATTTCAGGGACATAGCCGTGATCCAGCTTTGCCTTGTAGATGGTGACCAACATCAAGAGCCTACATTTTCTGTGAGGGTGTTTAAGGAAAGGGAAAATGTACTATTCATGCTCTCACACGTTTGGTCTTATATGTGGCTGTGTATTTGGCTTTAAATCTGTGGACACTTGATTTTTAGTCTAAAGATATCTCCTTAGATCTAAGGTCATACAGGAAACAAAACAGAGTTACTGTTTTTTCCATTTCGGATTATAATTTACTGTCATGACTATATCTCTCATTCTGTTAATAAAAATGTTCGTGCAGTACTTTATGGCTCCTTGCAGACACTGCAGAGCTCATTCAGTATTTGTCCCCTTAAAGCTTTGTCAGTGAATCAAATACGTTTTCCTGTGATCCACTCAAGGAACTTGGCATTTCTCACATCTCAGATGTGAGATTGTGCAATTATAACTGTGTCATCTACAACTTTTCTATTGTTATTACTGGAAAAGCACTTACAAACAAGTAAAATTATATTATTTTTATAAAATTTGTCTTTCGGTATCAGAAAGTTGGTAAGAACTGAAAAAAAAAAAGCTAATCGTAGCTTAGTAAAGTTACCATATGAGTAGAATTTAGCAATTCCTATCATAAAAATATTCAGCTTTATATTTTGATTCAAAAGTATCACATCTATTACAAATTTCATTTTTTTTTCTGTTTAAAGTTCACCAAGACCCACATATTCAGGTTTTTTCCTCATGTGAATTATGAAGCTGATTTTTGCTATCTCAATATGACCTACTTTTCCAATCATCCACTTTTGTGATTTTATTTATTTATTTATTTTAAAATCATTATATTGGGGGCTCTTACAGCTCTTATCACAATTCATACATGCATGCATTGTGTCAAGCACATTTGTACATATGTTGCCATCATCATTTTCAAAACTTTTTTTCTATTTGAGCCCTTGATATCAGCTCCTCGTTTTCCCCCTCCTCCACCCTTCCTCTCTTATGAACCCTTGATAATTTAAAAAATACTCCCCCCCTCCCATGTTTTACACCAACCGCTGTCTGTTTTCCATCCCCCCAGGAAGGGGTTATATGTAGATCATTGTGATCGGTTCCCCCTTTATCTCCCCACATTCCCCTTACCCTCCTGGAACCTCTATCCTCATTATTGGTCCTGAGGGGTTTATCTGTCCTGGATTCCCAGTGTTGTGAGCTCTTATCTGTACCAGTGCACATGCTCTGGTCTAGTCAGATTTGTAAGGTAGAATTGAGGTCATGATAATGCGGATAATTAAAGAATTAGAGGAAAGCTGTATGTTTTATCGGTTCTATACTGCACCCTGGTTGGCTCGTCTCTTTCTTGTGACCCTTCTGTAAGGGGATGTCCAATTGTCTAGATGGGCTTTGGGTCTCTACTCAATGCCCACTCCCTGATTCACGTTGATATGATTTTTTGTTGTGGTTTTTGATACCTGATACCTGATCCCATTGGCACCTTGTGATCACACAGGCTAGTGTGCTTCCTCCATGTGGGCTTTGTTGCTTCTCAGTCAGATGGGTGCTTGTTTATCTTCAAGCCTTTAAGATGCCAGATGCTATATCTTTTGATAGCCGGGCACCATCAGTTTTCTTCACATTTGCTTATGCACCCATTTTGGCTTCAGTGATCATTTCAGGGAAGGTGTACCCATTGTCCATCTACTACCTTAATACTTAACAAGTATTAAGTATAATACTTAATAAGTACATAGATCAATTTCCCTATGGTTTTATATATGTTTACATATGTACATGCCTGTATTGCGACCTTTATAAATTTCCTTTGTCTCCTAGTTCTTTCCTCTATTTCCTTTTGCTTTCCTCTTGTCCCACTATCATCTTCAGTCTTTATTTGGGTTTCAGTAATTCCTCCCAGTTACACTGCCCTTGATTAAGTTCCACCAGCCATTCTATGCCCTTCTCTCCATCGATTTGAATCCTTCTAATAATTAGTTGTCATCAAATTATTCTAAATCACAGTGATTCCATGTGTGTGAGAGTAAAGTCATATTGTATAGTAGTTTTAATTGCTATGATCTTTCATTAAGCAGATGACTCAGACTTTTTTCTGAGAAACCCCAGCATAGATTCAAATCACCAACCTTTTGGTTAGTAATTAAATATCTACATTAAAATATTGATAATAGAGTATAATGGATCATGTTTAGTTGCCCCAAATGCACTTTATGCTGTTTTAGTCTGGGTAGACTAGAGAAACAAATTCATAGACACTCACATATGTATAAGAAAGAGTTTGATATACAAGAGTAATTGTACATTAAGGAACCATCCCAGCCCAGTCCAGATCAAGTCTATAACTCTGATATTAGCCCATATATCCCATACCAATCTATAAAGTCCTCTTCAGACCCACGAAACACATGAAATGATACTAAATACAGGAAAATCACAGGACAGTGGGTGGGAAGTCTTGTGGATCCAGTGGCATTGTAAGCATCTCATCTCTGGCATGGGTCTCTCCGTGGTTCCTCCAGCTCCAGACACTAGCATAGCTCCATGTGTCTTGTCAACCGCCATGTCTCTCAGGGGGCGAGCATGTGTTCTGTCTCCAGCAAGCTATTTATTGCCTTAGTGCCTCTAAATGAGGTCATCAAGCTGTAACCTGATTGACAGGCTAAACTCCACCCCTTCACTCTCAAGTCTCAAATTGACACCAGATTATGTAACTACCACAATGCTGACAACAATGCCTCATGTTTGGGCAACACATTTACTACTTAACAATATCTAGTTTCTCTAATTTGTCCTATAAAATATTCTTGTCACTATGCAGAATAGGTAGAATTTTATCTAATTCACTGTGGTAGTTACATAATCTGGTGTCAATCTGATGATTGGGAGTAAAGGAATGGAGTCTAGCCTGTCGATCATTTTACAGCCAATGAGGCCTCTCTGTGGGCATGGCCTTCTCCTAAGAATTCTGGGAACTCCTGTATCTTCCTTCTTGGAGGCGGGAGACACTTCTCTTCTCTCGGCTCATTCCCTGAGATGATGGTGCTCTGTCCTGGGAGCTGGAGAAGTCACATGATGCAATCAGACCCCTGGGCACTGGAGAAGCCACATGGAGACCCCTGCCAGCATCAGATGCTTACACCACCACTGGATCCAAAGACTTTCTACTCACTGGTCTGTGATCATCCTATATTCGGCATCACTGCATGTGTTTCATGACTCTGAAGAGGAATTTATAGATTGGAATCAGATATATGGGCTAGTTAATATCAGACTTATGGGCTTGATATGGACTGGACTGGGACATTTTCTCAATATTCAATTGCTCTTGTATATAAAATTCTTCCTTATACACATATTTGTTTCTCTAATCTACCTGGACTAACACATTCACAAATGAGGAAAGTGATTCTCAGAAAAAATTTTTTTTTTCCTGCTACGGAAATAATGCTTGTGGGGGGACAGGAGCCCAAGTTTAGTCTGCCAAACTCATTCATATTACTGTCACTAGCAACAGCCCGTGTGACAGGAAATACAAGCGATCATGCATCTTTTTGTTGTTGTTCCCTTCTATTATATTGAAGAACAGATTACAAAGGGTCATATGTCAGATCTGAGACAGTGGTTGCCTTTTAAAATAACTTTTGTTATTTTAAATGCCCAAATCATTCTGTCTGGTAATCACTTAAAATCTCTCAGGCTCAGTGGACATTTTTTTATTACAAGATTAGTTACTGGTCAAAGCATGCAAATGTTAAACAATTGTGGCCGGCATTAAGCAGAATACGTGTGAAGTAGTTAGTTTATTATGCCAACCTGGCCAATAAGCACATGTGGGGTTAATTGACGGACGGAGGGATAAATGGCTCAGTGAGCCTCGCCTTTCGAGTTCTCGGGTCTCTTGATTTGTGATGGTTGAACCAGGGTGCAGCTGCCTTAGCAGTTCCCAGCTTGCAAGGCTGACTTCCTGCAAGACATCCCCAAGGAGAAGCTGCACCCTGGGTGCACCCTGACACAACCCTAGGTGCTGAAGCAGCTATGTGGAGACCCCTGCCAGCTCTGAGATGCTTACACGTTCACGGATTATGCTTTCCTCCTGCAGTTGACATCATTGTGTCTGTTTTATGAGATGGAGGAGGACTTTGTGGATTGGTGTTGGTTAATGGGGTTAATGTTGGACTGTGGGCTTGGGCAGCACTGGGTTGGGATGTTTTCTTGATGTGCACTTAACTTTTATATAAAACTCTCCTACATGAGTTTCTGTGGATTTGTCTCTAAAGTACCCAGACTAACACAACGTGTTCCTGAGTCATATGTGCTGTCAAGGAACCTGTGACTAAACTGAGTTCTGAGAACCTAATATCAGAAGACTTGGGGCTTATCAACTCAGCCACGTCCCCTATGGGGACCTCAACCAAGCCTCTTCACATCCCATAATCTGGTTTTCCTTAGTGTCATGTGGGGAAAGCTATAAAGTGCTGTGCTCTTGTTAGATTTTATAAACAGTGATCCTGATTTTCATAGTTGAGAGGAAACAGTGTGGGCTGCCCTTGCATCTCAAAAAAAAAAATCTACACACACACAGCTACCCCTTTCTAACAAATATATAAACTGAGAATATAAAATTCAATCTCTGAATTATTTGCTTGGGTTTTAGGTCCCAGAAAAAAAGCAAGAAATGGTTCTGCTCTTTTGCTGTGGACACAACATTGAGCATCAGCTACCACAATGACCTGAACCAAGGTTTCCTGTCACCCATCAAAGAACGTCCACATGGGTGGTTTCATAAGTGCAGCACAACTACGAAGAAAAAACACAAAGCCTAGTAGTTCGCAGATTCAGGATGGGAAATTGCGTCATGGTGGCATGACAGAAATCCATACAACTGCCAAAGGGTGACAGCAATGACAAGTCCAGAGGAGCAGACTTTTGCTGTGTGTTGGTGTTTTCCCACCAGTGACTAGTGTCATCACAGCACATGGGGTCTTCATGGGAGTGCTGGTTACCCTTTGGACCTCTGGCTCGAGTTTGAGGTAAATTCTGTCATTTCTACAACTAGGTGATCACATGGCCTGATCTCTGGGTGCTGTTGTAACCTCAGAAATTTAATGAAAATTAAGTTCAAAATGTTTTGAATATCTCTCTTCCCTCTCTAGAACTTCCTTTTGATCTCTCTTCCCATACTTCACTTTAATGATTCATATCCAGTCCTGTCCAATGCTTTGCCTTTCCTCTTTTCATACTCTGACTCACAGATTCTGGAGGAAAATAGACAAAAAAATCTGGAGGGGAAATCACTGAACATCACTGAAGAGTAGAGAGAGGAAGACACTGAGTGGGCCAAACAGAATGTGAAGAAAACGTCTGAAAACTTTCTTATGTTAGCTTTGTACCTTGTTACTTCTTTTTTTATTTTATTTTATTTTTGAATCATTTTATTGGGGGCTCATACAGCTCTTATCACAATACATCCATCCATCCATTGTATTGAACACATTTGTACATTTGTTGCCATCATCATTCAAAAACATTTTCTTTTTTTTTTTGAGCCCTTGATATCAGCTCCATATTTTCCCCCTCTCTCCCCCACTCTCTCGCCCCCACGAACCCTAGATAATTTATAAATTATTATTCGTTTTTATGTCTTACACTGACCGATGTCTCACTTCACCCACTTTTCTTTTATCTGTCTCCCAGGGAGGGGGTTATATGTAGATCATTTTGATTTGTTCCCCCTTTCTCCTCCAACCTTCACTTACCCTCCTGGTATCACTTATTTCATTGTTGGTCCTGAGGGGTTTATCTGTCCTGGATTCCCTGTGTTTCCAGCTCTTATCTGTACCAGTGTACATGCTCTGGTCTAGCTGGATTTGTAAGGTAGAATTGGGATCATGATAGTGGAGTTGGGGGAAGCATTAAAGAACTAGAGAAAAGTTGTATGTTTCATCGGTGCTAGAGTGCACCGTGACTGGCTCTTCTCTTACTTGTGACCCTTCTGTAAGGGGGTGTCTATTTGTTTACAAATGGGCTTTGGGTCTCCATTCTGCACTCCTCATTCACACTGATACGATTTTTTGTTCTGGGTCTTTGTTGCCTGATCCTATCAACACCTCATGATCACATAGGCTGGTGTGTGCTTCTTTCATGTGGATTTTGTTGTTTCTCAGATAGATGGCCACTTATTTGTCTTCAGGTCTTTAAGACCTCAGGTGCTATATCTGTTGATAACCAGGCACCATCAGCTTTCTTCACCACATTTGCTATGCACCCATTTTGTCTTCAATGATTGTGTCGGGTAGGTGAGCATCATGGAATGCCAGGTTATTAGAACAAAGTGTTCTTGCTGAGGGAGTACTTGAGTTGAGGTCCAATGTCTGTCTGCTACCTTGATACTTCACATATAAATCCCTGTAGTTATATATAAATATATTCACATATGTACATGCCTGTATTTAGACCTCTACAAATGTCCTTTGCCTCCTAGTTCTTTCCTCTGTTTCCTTTTACTTTCCACTTATCCCACTATGATGTTTATTGTTTTGTTTGCTGTGCCTTGTTTTTGTGCTTATTATTGTCTCTGCATGTCTATCTAGATATAATAGGTGGGATAAATAATCCCGAGGAGATAAACGGGACCAATGGTTCCCTGGGAGAGGGGAGGTGGGGAAAGGAAGTGGGTGTTAACAAACCCAGGGACCAGGGAACAACAAGTGATCTAAAATCAATGGGGTGGAGGGCATAGGATACCTGGTAGGGCTTGATCAAGGACAAAGTAACCAAGAGGAAAGGCTACCACTCTCTTTAGTAACCTTTAGAACAGCTGAAATAAACTGGGATAGTCAGTAAATTTTAGTTAATATTAAAGTACACAAATGAAAATAAATTTTAAAAGTTTCAAAAAATCAGTTTCCTCTTTTGACTCATGGTAGCTGCATATGGTAACTGAGTTTCTTATCTTTCTTCTTAAGGGTCTTTCATTTCATCCTGTACCTGAGGCTCCCAGACATGTTCCCTTTTTTATATTCTGCTTTTGGTGCCAGAGGCTCACAATAACTTCCCTGGAATAAAAAGAATAATGTCAGACCCTCAGAAGAGACTATTGATGCAATCCTTCCCTCTGGAAGAAACGGATATGTGTTTCTGTGAAGCTGTGTTCAGACCCTGGAGCTAAAATTCAACTCTGGAGGCACTTTACAAAATCTCCCCACAGCAATGATTCTGACTTACCCTTTGTGCTGGTCCAAGAGAGAAAGGGCTATCTACTCCTGTAATAGTTAAAATTTCAAAAATTCAAAAGGGGCATTTTCACCCTGTCATTTAGGGGGCTATGCAACAGTAGGATCCACTAGATGGCAGTGACATTAGTTTTGGGTTCATGTTCAATAAGTGATATTGTCTTTATCATATAGATGCTATATGAACATCAACTTAAAAATTAATGATAAAAGCAAGGGCTTGAAATACACAAAACTGTGATCAAACACCAGCTATGTCATTGATTAGATTTGTCACCTTGAGGGATTTCTCTAATTTTGAATGTTTTCTTATTTTAAAAGAGTATATCAGAAATGTAAAAAGCAACTGGAAAGGTACATAAAATGCAAGCATCCACCTTCATACAAAATGTAATGTTCATTGGGCCTCTACTCAAGTGCTCCCTCAATGCAAGAACACTTTGTTCTAATAATCCAGCATTTTGTGACACTCACCTTCCCAACAAGCTCACAGAAGACAAAATGGGTGCATAAGCAAATGTGGTGAAGAAAGCTGATAGTACCCAGCTATTAAAAGACACAGCATTTGGGGTTTTAAAGGCTTGAACTTAAACTAGCAACCATCTAGGAGGGAAGCAACAAAGCCCACACCAGCTTGTGTGATCACCAGGTGTTGACAGGATCAGGCATCAGAAGACCCAAAACAATCATACCCATGGGACCCAATGGGGTCATAGTGGAGAACCAAAGGCCAACTGTAGACAATTGGACATTCCCTCACAGAAAGGTCACCAGGAAGGAGTCATCCAGAGAGCAGTATAGCACTGACTAACCATTCAACAGTCCTAGTTTGTTAATACTTCCCGTCACTATCATGACCCCGTCCTACTTTAGAAACCCACCTAGACAGGAGCATGTGCATTGGTACAAATAAGAGCTCTCAACACATGGAATCCAGGACAGATACCATACCCAGCCACCCAGAAATGGTAATGTGAGTAGTGATACCATGAGGGTAGGGGGAAGAAAATGGGGAACTGAGCAAGTGAATGACTATAACTCCCCTGCTCCACCAACTGGGACAAACAACAGAAACCTGGGTGAAGGGAGACTGTGGACTGTGAAAGATATGAAAACAATAATTTATAATTTATAAAGCGTTCATGAGGATGGGACGTAAGGAGGGAGGAGAAAAAGAGGAGTTGATATCAAGGGCTCAAGTAGAAAGAAAATGTTTTGAAAATGATGATGGCAACATATGTGCAAATGGGCTTGATACAATTGATGCCTGGATTGTTATAAGATCTGTAAGATCCTCAATAAAATGATTTATGAAAAAACAAATGTAATGTTCATTTATCAAGAAGTAAACTGTGGGACACCTTCTAGATTAAGACAAACATAACTGGTTCCCCAACATGATTCTTCCAAATTTTCATGCCTTCTCCCCTCCATCATAATGTCTACTCTCAATTTTGTGGTATTCTTTTCCATGATTATTTTCATAACTTTACCTGAATATTTTAAAAATGCATAGTTCTCTGTACCTTTGCCGGGGGCGGGGGGGGGGGCGGGCATTTGTGTAAGATTTATCCATGTTGTTATGTATTTCTCTCATTTGTTTTCATGGCAGTATGATATCACAGGATGTGAATATACCACACTCTTACGCATTCCATCCACACAATTTTCCACTGTAAACTATAGTATCTGTTCTGTTATTGATAAAAATGTGATTATTTGGATATTGGTAGAATTTGTTATTGGTAATCTTTTACATGTGTCTTAGTACACATAAGTACACAGTTATGTAGGCTGTAAGACCACAAATGGAAAGGAGTATGTGCACTTTCCATTTCAGTCAATACGGCAGGACCAGCTGGTGTTTTCGATGCTGTCCATAGGGTGCTCTGAATTAGAACCCACTCAACAGCAAAACCCACCAAAATGACAAATGACATAGACACAGAAATCAAAACCACCATGAGCTTGATATGACAATGAAATCAATATTCATCCCTTATAATATCAGAAATTTAGTCTGATAATACCAATGTCAACTAGGAAATAAAGCATCAAGAATTCGTATCTCTGTTTAGCTATGGTGGATGGAAGTGAAGTTTTAAAACCTTTGAACAGAAGTGACCTTGATTGAAAAGTACACAGATTCCTTTCCATTTGCGGTTCATCTTGGTGAGGGCTTTCCTCTTTTCCACAGCCCTTCCACTTAACCAAGCATGATGTCTTTCTCCTGCGACTGGTCTTTCTTGACAATAGGTCCCAAGGACACTTGAGGAAGGATTAAAGAACTAGAGGAATGATGTGCTTTGTCAGTGGTATATGGCACCCTGGCTGGCTCATCCCTTCCTTGTGACCTTTCTGTGAGGGGATTTCCAATCATCTACAGCTGGACTTTCGGTCTCCATTCCAATCTCCCTCATTCATATCAATATGATTGTTTGGGGTCTTCTGATGCCCTATACCTGATCCTGTTGACCCATCATGATTACACGGGCTGGTATGCTTCGCCCATGTGGGCTTTGTTGCTTCCCAGCAACATGGCCACTTGTTTAGCTTCAAACCTTTATGACCCCAAATGTTATATCTTTTAAAAGCCGGTCCCCACCAGCTTTCTTTTTTTTTTTTTTGCTTATGCACCCATTTTGTGTTCAGCAGACATGCCGGGAAGGTGAGCATCACAGAATACCAGGTTATTAGAACAAAGTGTTCTTTGAATGAGGGAGTATTTGAGTAGAGGCTAATGTTTGTCTGATGCCTTAATACTTAACACACAAATATATGTACAAAAATCTATGTCCTTATGATTACATATAAATATATTTATATATGTACATGCCTGTATTTATACCTCTATAAATGTCTTTTGCCTCCTAGTTCTTTCCTCTATTTCCTTTTACTTTCCTCTTGTCCCAGTATCATGCTCGATCTTCATTCGGCTTTCAGTAATTCCTTTCAGCAACATTGCACGTGATCAAACCCTACCAGGCATTCTACATCCTCTTCGCCATCAATTTTAGATCATTTGTTGTTCCCTTGTCACTGGGTTTGTTGGCTCCCCTCTTCCTTTCCCCCACCTCCTCATATCCCATGTACCCCTGGGAACTGTCAGTCCCATTGTTTTCTCCTTGGGATTGTTTATCCTGCCTATCTTATATAGATACACATGAAAAGGAAAAAAAAGCCTATAAATAGCTTCAGGTCTGTCTGTTGACCTTTATAAATGTTTTCCAATCCAGTCTGATGAGGTGCCAAGCCTGGGCCCTGAAGTTTATTTTCAGGATTCCTTGGCGACTTCATTGCTTTGATAACCTTGCTGCTCTGTTTTACTCCTTCATGTTTTGCCCCTGTGTGGGGGAGTCAGACCAGGCACAATTACCACACTAGTCTACAGTGTTGTCCCCCATAACACTATGGGTCAGTGATAGGATGCTGTGTCTCATTGTGGGGCTGTGGTCCTCTCTGTGCCTTGGCTGCTCCAAACAGAAATATCGTCCTCTGGACTTGGTAGGCCAGGATGCGCTTGCTCAACTCTCTCTCTCCTTCCATTTTAGTTTGCTCCCATGTGTGGTCTGGGCAGAACTGCCACTCTCCCTGAGCTGTATCTTCAGTGCTGTTCTCTGTAGTGCATTTTTCTGGTAAAGGGATCCATGTATCTGGGATTGGGTTTCTGTATTTAGCTATAGTGACAGGCTCCCCTGCACCCCCTGAGAGCTTACAATATGGAGAAGAGAGATGCTCTATACATAGGCACAGGAAGTAAAAAGAAAGAGACCTAGAGCCAATCTCAGAAACATTATTTTCTTATATTCAGGAGCTTTTCAATGGGGCATATAGTGCTGCTTCTTCCAGTTGGTGACAAGACTGGCCAGGAAAGTGTTCACTGAGATGGGTCATTCTGAGGTTTCCTTTTAAATTGAAAGTGAGGTGGGCTACCAAACCCAGCCCCAAACCCAATGAAGCCATTAACACCTTGATGCTAACACACCTGAAACTCAGAGATGTGGGAGGAAGCAGCAAACAGTCTTAACGTCTGGGGTTCTGCTGTGGCATACTGGCTATCTGTGAAGGAAGGGCATAATGGAGGTGGGCAGAAGCACACATAGTGAATGCCTACTTCGCTCCAGCAACCATTTTGGGAGTGTGTTGCCACAGGGCCTCATGACCAGAATACCCCGTGCTCCCCACATTGGGGGCATCTGGGTCCCTTTACCCCTTCAGACTTACAGGATTCTGATTCCTTCTCATCCTTCTTCACTCTGCAACCCACCTCTGTCCATAAATGAAGGTCTGGTTGGTGAATAATGTACTTTTGGATGCTTTCTAAATGGATATCTTGGTGGAAAAATAGTCTCAGGTAGAAGAGTGGGTCAGATCATTGTTGTTCCTTTCAGTTGGATAGATGATGAATTGAAGGGTATTGATGCATACACTATGCACACTTTTAGACCCAATTTGAGTAGGGAGAAACCAGAGCCATTCTTTTTTTTTTTCTCCAATCATTTTATTAGGGGCTCATACAACTGTTATCAAAATCCATACACACATCAATTGTGTTAAAACGCATTTGTACATTCATTGCCCTCATCATTCTCAAAACATTTCCTCTCCACTTAAGCCCCTGGCATTAGGTCTTCAGCTTTCCCCTCCCTCCACATTCCCCCCTCCCTCATGAGCCCTTGATAATTTATAAATTGTTATTTTGTTATATCTTGCCCTGTCCGATGTCTCCCTTCACCCACTTTTCAGTTGTCCATCCCCCAGGGAGGAGGTCACATATAGTTCTTTGTAATCGGTTCCCTCTTTCCTACCCACTCTCCCTCTACCCTCCCTGTATCACCACTCACACCACTGGTCCAGTAAAGATCATCCGCCCTGGATTCCCTGTATTTTCAGTTCCTATCTGTACCAGTGTACATCCTCTGGTCTAGCCAGACTTGCAAGGTCAAATTTGAGTCATGGTAGTGAGAGCGGGGAGGAAACATTTAGGAACTAGAGGAAAGTTGTATTTCTCATCATTGTTACATCGCACCCTGCCTGGCTCATCTTCCCAACACCCCTCTGCAAGGGGATCTCCAGTGGCCTACTAATGGGCTTTGGATCTCCACTCTGCACTCCCCCCAGCATTCACTATAGTAAGATTTTTTGTTCTGATGATGCCTTATACAGGGACATTCTTTACAGAAGGTTATTGGGGTGGGATGCAATGCAAGATCAAGATGGAAGATATTTAAATAATAGAAGGGTGGGTCACAGCGTACCAAATTGAGGTATGCCATAGAAAATGACATATTTGTATAAGGGTCTCAACTTGATACATAGAAGCAAAAAGTATAATAAGATTGGGGATATTGGGCTCGCACAAATGGCAAAAACTGTAGACTAACCAATTGTATTATGCTGATGTTGTATTATGCTATTATGAAATTAAATAGATAGTAGTAATCAGACTATTTCCTAACTGGCTTAGTTTGTAGCGCTATAAATTCTACAGCTTGCCCATTGAATTTACACTTAGAGATGTTGACACAGCATGGTGAAATATACACACACCTCATCTATTGCCCAGACATCACTCTTTTCCTTTCTGATTATCTGTCTGTCTTGAGCCCTTTCCTCCAATGAAAATATCCCAGCATAGCAAAGGAGTCTTGGTTATAATCTGAACATGCACAGAAGAATCAGTCACAATCTTGGGTGATTCCAATATTGCTAGGTTCCTGGGGTGGTTGTTCTCAGTTATTGCTTCTCAGCGCTGAAAGAATTCACATGGCAGAAGCACTTTTGTAATCCAAGCAACTTTTATGAGGGAAAGGGAAATTTCAGGTATTATAGTCTCAGAAAGTACACGCTCTCTCCGAAAAGTGTGCAAAACTGTATGGAGGGGACCGTGGAAAGTGCATGACTGAAAATGGCCGTTTCAGGGGAGCACAAGAAACCACATGGAAAAATGGCTGTAAAGCAGAGTCCACAGAGCCAAAAGAAAGCCTGAACTAAAAAAGGAAGAAGAGTCCAGGATATTGCTGGCACACACAGAGGAGATATCCCACCCTCCTACCTGCAAGAGAGCAATCCGGAAAGAGAGAGCTGAGCTTCCCCAGACCTCTCCACTGGCTCCCTACTCCTCACTGGCATGTTGCATTCACACCTTGGATCACTGGGTTGACATCTGGTCCATCTTTTCCTGTGGAGATATAAACAATACCCTCCCCTTGGGTGGGTTAGTGCCCCGTGCCCCCGCTATACATTTCTTCCTTATTTTCATCTTTTTTTTTTGTTCCCTTTGCCCACCTCCTCCCCAGT
Source organism: Echinops telfairi (assembly GCF_000313985.2). Lineage (NCBI taxonomy): Eukaryota > Metazoa > Chordata > Mammalia > Afrosoricida > Tenrecidae > Echinops > Echinops telfairi. The sequence continues at coordinate 1,439,982 of NW_022111300.1, read as the reverse complement.
TGTCTACCATGTGCATCCCTGAATTTGATCTGGTCCCTGCCCTAACTACAAGGTTTTCTTTCTTGGTGTGTTTTAATTTGTTCTTTGTCAGTGGTTTGTTGTTGTTGCTGTTTTGTTGTACATTATTGCTTGGTTTTGCTCTGTCTTGTTTTTGTG